>NC_090374.1:123964086-124269753 GCF_036365525.1 Heterodontus francisci
CAAGCCATATTGAATTAATCTGACGCATCCTGCTGAATATATTCTCAACAATAACAGACAAACAAGTCTAATTCACTAGCTTCTTATTTCCTTTTACCTCAATTCTATTTTTTCTCCCCTTGTCCAGTCCCTGCCCACCTACACCCAGATGCCCTCCACCACATTAACCATTTCCAGTTTCCTAAGCCCAGCCATTTTATTTTCATTATGGACATACAGCCTTTCTTCATCTCTATCTCCCCTTAGGATGGCCTGTCTATTTCCTCCTTGAACAGCGACTCAACCAGTCTCCATCCACCACCACGTTACTGCAGCCGGCTGAATTAGTTCTCACATTAAACAACTTTTCCTTTAACTCCACATACTTCCTCCAATAAAAGGTGTCATTATGGGAACCCACATGGGCCCTGGCTATTCGTACCTTTTTGTGGGATATGTTGAACATTTTCTCTTCTAGTCCTTCACAGGTCCTCTTTCTGACCTCTTCTTTCAGTACATAATTGACTTTTTTTATTCTTTCTTGGGCCAAGAGCATAGCTGGCATCCTTAATTGCCCTTGAGCAAGTGGTGGTGAGCTGCCTTCCTGAACTGCTGTAGTCTATGTGGTGTAGGTACACCCACAGTGCTGTTAGGGAGAAAGTTCCAAGATTTTGACCCAGCAACAGTGAAGGAACAATGATATAGTTCCAAGTCAGGATTGTTATGACCTCAGTGAGACTGTTAACATTAAAAATTGACATAATGAACCCCCAGACCAATTTAATCACACAACAAGATTGCACATTTTAAGATTTTTATGATAACTAAACAAAAAGAAATCCCCATTAACTAATTAAGTACCTGATACCCCAAATTACAAAGAAAGATTGAGGTGATGCATTTTGGCTGAAGAAATAGGGAGAGGCAATATCTACTTATTGGCACAGTTCTAAAGAGTATGCAGGATCTGGGGGTGCATGTGCATTGATCTTTGAAGGTGGCAGGACATAGTGAGAGGGCGGTTAGTAAAGCAAATGGGATCTTGGGCTTTATAAATAGAGGCATTGAGTACAAAAGCAAGGAAGTTATGCTGAACCTTTATAAAGTTCTGGTTAGGCCCCAACTAGAGTATTGCATCTAATTCTGGTCACCACACTTTAGGAAGGATGTGAGGGCCCTTGAGAAGGTACAGAGGAGATTTACCAGAATGGTGCCAGGGGTTGGAGATTTTAGTTACAAGGTTAGGTTGGAAAAGCTGGGTCGGTTTTCCTTGGAGCAAAGGAGATTGAGAGGAGTTTTAGTAGAAGTGCACAAGATTATGACAGGCTTAGATAAGTTAGACAAGGAAAACTGCTCCCATTAACAAATGGTACAAGGTCTAGGGGACACATATTGAAAGTTTTGGGCAAAAGATGCAGGGGGAATATGAGGAAGGACTTTTTTATGCAGCAGGTGGTAATGAACTGAAACTTGCTGCCCACAAGGGTGGTGGAAGCAGAGATGATCAATGATTTCAAGAGGAAGTTGGATGGCCACCTGAGAGAAATAGACTTGCATTGGAACATAGGAGCAGGAGTAGGCCATTCAGCCCATCGAGCCTGCCCCGCCATTCAATATGATCATGGCTGATCAACCACTTCAATGCCTTTTTCCCACATTATCCCGATATCCCTTATGTCATTTGTATTTAGAAATCTGTCAATCTCTGCTTTAAACATACTCAATGACTAAGCTTCCACAGCCCTCTGGGGTAGACAATTCCAAAGATTCACAACCCTCCGAGTAAAAAAAATACACCTCATCTCTGTCCTAAGGCTTCCCCCTTATTTTGAAATTCTGTCCCCTGGTTCTAGACTCCCCAACCAGGGGAAACATCTTAGCTACATCTACCCTGCCTATACCTTTAAGTATTTTGTAGATTTCAATGAGATCACCTCTCATTCTTCGAAACTCCAGAGAATATAGGCCCAGTCTCCTCAATCTCTCTTCATGAGACAGTCCCACCATCCTGGGAACAAGTCGTTGCACTCCCTCTGTGCCAATAATATCCTTTCTAAGGTAAGGGGTCCAAAACTGCACACTGTACTCCAAGTGCAGTCTAACCAAGGTTCTATACAGTTTTTTAAAAATTCATTCATGGGATGTGGGCATCACTGGCCAGGCCAGCATTTATTGCCTATCCCTAATTGCCCTAACTGAGTGGCTTGCTAGGCCATTTCAGAGGGCATGTAAGAGTCAACCACATTGCTGTGGGTCTGGAGTCAGACCAGGTAAGGACAGCAGATTTCCTTCCCTAAAGGACATTAGTAAACCAGATGGGTTTTTACAACAATCGACAATGGTTTCATGGCCATCATTAGACTAGCTTTTTAATTCCAGATTTATTAATTGAATTCAAATTCCACCTTCTGCTGTGGTGGGATTCGAACCCATGTCCCCAGAGCAATACCTGGGTCTCTGGGTTACTAGTCCAAAATACCACTATGCCACCGCAATTGAAGCAAGTTTTCACTACTCCTGTACTCAAATCCTCTTGCGATAAAGACTAATACACCATTAGCCTTCCTAATTGCTTGCTGCACCTGCATGTTAACTTTCAGTGACTTATTGACAAGGACACCCAGATCCCTTTGTACATCTACACTCTCTAATCTCTTACCATTTAAGAAATACTCTGCACACCTGTTCCTCCTACCAAAGTGGATAACATCACATTTTTCCACTTTATATTCCATCTGCCACATTCTTGCCCACTCACTATGTCTGTCCAAATCCCCTTGAAGCTGCTTTGCATCTTCCTCACAATACACATTCCCATCTAGTTTTGTGTCATCCGCAAACTTGGAAATACTACATTTGGTCCCCACATCCAAATCATTGATATATATTGTGAACAGCTGGGGCCCAAGTAGGGATCCTTGTGGTACCCCACTAGTCACAGCCTGCCAACGAGAGAATGACCCATCTATTCCTCCTCTCTATTTTCTGCCTGATAACCAATCCTTAATCCATGCCAATATATTACCTCCTATCCCATGTGCTTTAATTTTGCTAACCAATCTCCTATGGGGGACTTTATCAAAAGCCTTCTGATAATCCAAGTATACCGTGTCCACCGACTCCCCTTTATCAATTCTGTTAGTAACATCCTCAAAAAACTCCCAACAAGTTCGTCAAACATGATTTCCTATTCATAAATCCATGTTGACTATGCCCTATCAGATCATTATTATCCAAGTGTCCATTTATCACATCCTTTAGAATAGATTCTAGCATTTTTCCAATGATTGATGTAAGGCTAACAGGTCTGTAGTTCCCTGTTTCTCTCTCCCTCCATTCTTAAATATTGAGGTGACATTTGCGACCTTCCAATCTGCAGGAACCGCTCCAGAATCTATAGAATTTTGGGAGATGATCAACAATGCATCCACTATCTCCATAGCTACCTCTTTCAACACTCTGGGATGTAGAATATCAGGTCCTGGGGACTTATCAACCTTCAGCTCCATTAATTTCTCCAATACAACCTTCTTACTAATATTAATTTCCTTCAATTCCTCATTCTCCCTAATCCCTTGGATCTCTAATTCTGGGAGATTTTTTATATCTTCCTCAGCGAAGACAGACACAAAGTAATCATTTAGCTTCTCGGCCATTTCTCTATTCCCCATTATAAATTCTCCTGACTCTGCCTGTAATGGACCCACATTTGGCTTAGCCAAACGTTTCCTTTTTACGTACCTGTAGAAGCTTTTACAGTCCATTTTTATATTTGCAGGGCTACAGGGATCAAGCTGGGGAGTGGGACTGACTGCATAGCTCCGTGGAG
The DNA here is from genome assembly GCF_036365525.1 of Heterodontus francisci. NCBI lineage: Eukaryota > Metazoa > Chordata > Chondrichthyes > Heterodontiformes > Heterodontidae > Heterodontus > Heterodontus francisci. The sequence continues at coordinate 123,967,895 of NC_090374.1, forward strand.
AGCTGGTATGGACTCGATGGGCCGAAAGGCCTTCTTCTGTGCCGTAAATGACTCTATGCCAAAATTTTACACTCCCCCCCACCCCCCGGGAGCAGGCTGGAGGCGGGGGTAGGGGGGGGTATAAAATTGTGAGGGAGGCAGGGGGAGCCGTTCCTGATGCCTTCCCGCTGTAATTTTACAATCGGCAGGAGAGGTGACAAACGGCCCGCCCGTCCCAGGGCAATTGAGGCCCTTAAGTGGCCAATTAATTGCCATTTAAGGGCCTTCTCCCACTGCCGCTGGTATATTACCAGTGGCAGCGGCACTTTGTCAGCTGTGGAGGCCGCACAGCAATACCAGGAGGCCTCCTTGCGGGCACAAGGGGTGGCGCCTCCTGATCGGGCACCCTGTGTCCCACAGAGGGCCCCCCCAGCAGCTCCTGCCACCCCCACTAGTGCACCTGCCACTGCACTCCTGATTGTCCCCAGTGAGGCCCAAAACCCCACTTACCTTTTTCGGTGCTGGTGTCTGCAATCCTCCTGAAGCTGGGTGCAGTCCCAGCAGTGGCCACTGCTCCCAGTGGCACTACTGGGACTGAGGAGCTGCTAGCTCCCTAATTGGCTGGCAGTTCTTGGAGGTGCAGAAGTCTCAGAGGGGCAGAAGTCCAGCCCAAGGCCAATTAAGAGCCTGGGCCACGTAAAATCTTTACATGGCTCCCAGGCCTGGTGGAAACTGGCTCGTCCCCGACTTTTAATCCAGTGGCTGGGGCCTCTGCCCCGATGTAAAATTCCAGCCTATGACTCTATAAAGGTATTTTCTTTACTTATTAAAATGCTTGAAAGCCTCATACCACACTTATACATTACACAGTCCTCTTTGATGACAAAATCTTTGCGGTTAAAAGTCCCAAACTCCTCTCAGTTGCAATAGGTTGGATCTTCCAGATCTTTCTCAAAGTCAGTGTCCTCTTTGCTCATTTCTCCGACCACTTTCGACCTGGACGTCCGTGAATATGGGGATTCCTGGTGATCGTGTTGGGCTTTTGCTTCTCCACAAACCTGAACTTTCAAAACAGGTTCAAGTCTTTGCAGCCTTTCTCTGTATCAGTATTCTCTGACAGCAGGTGTTCCTTCTCTCTCTCTTGAGGCTGCCAACACTGGTTGTCTTCCTTTCTGACAGCCTTCTCAGAGGCTGCCACCACTGGTTTTCTTTCTTACAGCTTGTCTTCTTTCAGAAAATCTGTTAACTTTATCTAGACTCAAAAGTTAATAGTTCATTGTCCTGTTCCAATATGCAAACTCCAGAAGTCTGGTTTCACAGAGCCACCTGGGCTTTCCATTGTTTCCAGGTATTAATAGCTACCTGGTACATTTGCATCCTCAGAATCACTGACTCCTTGTTTATGATCCAAAGTCTGGGAGGGTGAAACCCATTGTTCTTCAAGTGCTACCCCTGTAGTCTCTGTTTTCCAAAAAAAAGTCTTTGATCTGTGTTCTCTGTTGTCCTGGTAACCCAGATTTCTGTCTTGTCCTTAAGCAGAGTGGATATGAGGACTTCTCATACTCCATCTTAAACTTCTTAAAAATCAGTTAAAAAAAAAAATCATGTTACAAAGTCCAGTGTTCATAACATGATAGCGTGTGACTTGGAAGGGAACTTGCAGGTGGTGTTCCCATGCATCTGCTGCCCTTGTCCTTCTGGGTAGTAGAGGTCACGGGTTTCAAAGGTGCTGTTGAAGAAGACTTAGTGACTTGCTACAGTTCATCTTGTAGATGAACCACTGACCACCTCCAGGCGCGTATCCATTGTCTCTCGAGATAAGGAGGCCCAAAAGAATCTTGTAGATGGTACACACTGCTGCCACTGTCCGTCGGTGGTAGAGGGAGTGAACATTCAAGGTGGTAGAATGGAGTGCCGATCAAGCAGTCTGCTTTGTCTTAGATGGTGTCCAGCTTCTTGAGAATTGTTGGAGCTTTGGCAAGTGGACGGTATTCCACCACACTCCTGATCTGTGCCATGTAGATGGTGGACAGGCTTTGGGGAGACAGGAGGTGAGTTACTTGTCACAGAACTCCCAGTCTCAGACCTGCTTTTGTAGCCACAGTGTTTATATGGCTGTTCCAGTTCAGTTTCTGGTCAATGGTTACCCCCAAGATGTTGATGATGAGGGATTCAGCAAGGGTAATGCTATTGAATGACAAAGGGAGATGGTTAGATTCTCTCTTGTTGGAGATGGTCATTGCCTGGTACTTCTGTGGCATGAATGTTACTTGCCACTTCAGCCCAAGCCTAAATGTTGTCCAGGTCTTGCTGCATGCAGGCACAGATTGCTTCATTATCTGTGGAGTTGCAAATGGTACTAAACACTATGCAATCATCAGCAAATGTCCCCACTTCTGACCTTTTGTTGGAGGGAAGGTCAATGATGAAGCAGCTGAAAATGGTTGGGCCTGGGACATCATCCTGAGGAACTCCTGCAGTAATGTCATGGGGCTATGTCAGAGCTGCTTCCTATTCTCGCCCTAAGGTGAAGAATTTATTATCTGCTGTGTGTTAATTGTATATTAATTGTATTTAATAATATGCAGGTGGTGGGCATTAACTGGGGATTCACTTGTGCCCCTATAAAAAGGAACAGACTGAAACTGTGGTTGTTGGGTGAGGAGGTGCATGTTTGTAATATGTATTTCTGGATTAAAATATGGTGGCAGAAGATGGCTGTCTAAGGGCAGATTGGAAACTAAGAAAAAAAGGTTCTGATGGAAAACTAAAATCCTGGTGGCCATTGTGGAAAATGACAGAAAGCAAGTGCAAATTGTTGGTGTATGATTATCTTCTGTTGTTCTCGGAGTCTGAACCATATGACCAGTGGAAGAATGAAGTGGATATGTGGATACGGGCTACATTCTTACCAAACAGTAAACAAATTATGGCCTTGGTGCTCTACAAGACGTTAAATCAGAAGTAAAGTATTTTGTGAGATGGATGCCTATCAGGTGGATAGTGATGATGATTTGGACCTTATATTTGCATTCTTGAATGAAATCTACAAGAAAGATGATCTGTTAAATGACTATGAGGAATGGTCAAAATTTGATAGATTTCAGAAGATATATCATGGACCTTAACAGATTGCATGAAAGATTGACAATTCAAGTTGGGAAACTGTGGATGAGTACGTGCGTCTCAATTACTGGACTGTTCTAAGTTGTCTCATATGGCAATTAGTTCTAACTGGACTTCGGTTCTCGGAGATATGCAAGTCATCAACTGTTGGATTGTTTTGCAAAAAGAAATGCATGTCCGAAGAAATTGTTAGGGGGTCCTAGAGGAGGGGTGTCTCACACTGTAATGCTTTGTACAGAATATGGAGGTCTTTGATTTCATTCATTTTTACATTTTCACTGTAGATATCAACTCTAATTGTATATTAATTGTATGCAGGCAGTGGGCATTACCTGGGGCTTCACTTGTGCCCCTATAAACAGGAACCGACTGAAACCGTGGAGTTTCTCTTATATTCCTCTAACAGGATCTGCTGCAGCCTGGCCCCGTTGGCACTGACTGAGTGGGCATTCCCATTCCACCAACCTCACCCTCACACCTTACACTTGTAAGCCCCAAACTGAAGTGAGGTGTGAAGTACTTACCTTGGCTGAATGAATAAGGTCATGCACACACTTGCGGCACTGCAGCCAGGTTCTCCAGACGACTCCACGGCTGCTGACCTCCTCTGCGATCTTCGTCCAGGCTTGCTTGGTCAGGCAGGGCAATCTCCTCCTCCTGTTCCTGGAGAAGAAGATTTCCTGCCTTTCCTGAGTAGCCTGGAGGAGAACCTGCAGGGAGTCATCACTGAACCATGGGGCCATCCGGGATCTTGCTTCTGCCATGCCTACAACTGCCTTCTTCCTCATGCCTTCAGCAGGATTGCTTCAGTCAGCAATAGGACTTCTCTCACTGGCAGGGCTGCACAGAGTTCAGTGGGCTCTAACAGTTCAGTGGGTCCAAAGAGCAACAGCTATATTCAGAGAGTGATAGTAACCCTTTAAATATAGCACCCACACTTCTTGCGGTGTCATAGCTGGCACCTTACTACCCACCTCCATTCTGGGACTGGTTGCCCCCCACCCCCATCTGCTAGCAGTTAATTGGTTGGCTGGCACACGATTGCTTATTATCTGTGGATCGACTTGTGAGCAGCAGCAGCAGGACTTCAAGCCTACCTGGAAAATCTAGGCCCCATATTCTCTTGGACAGTAGGATGGGTTCATCAGAGGTACTTGGAATGGGGGTGATGTGGGTTGGTGCTTGGGATGGACATCTTCTTCTGGTTCATGGATGGTGGGGTGATCTGTACCTGTGGGGATCTACCTGCCTTTCTTCTGCCACGTTTCTGGGCCGTGGGAGCCTTCTCAGCTTCGCCAGATTTTTCAAACATCACCATGTGGAATATGGTCGGGAATAGATCAGCCATCCGTTACACCTTCCATTGGAAACAAAAATCAGGCGATCTGCAATTGCCTGTTTCTTACCTGGCACTGAAAACAAAACTTCACCGTTTGGGTTAGGCCGAGGTCACTAGATAGCAATCAGGAGCAATAATAAAGATATAAAATTCTATAAATATATAGAATGTGCATCAGCATCTGAAAAAAGACAGGTTCATGCTGAGGGTGAAGACCCTTCACTAGATCAGGATTAGGAACCCAATCTGATTTCTTTACTCTCACTTGCAAAAATGGTGCAATTGTACCAACCCAATCATTGCCCCAATACAGACGAAGGATCAAATCTGGAACCTTAGGAAATAAAGTTATAAAATTAAATAGTGATCTCAACATATGCTGTAAATCTGAGAAGAGCGCTTATGTTTTTTCCATTTTGACACATGAGCCGTCTGAACCCCAAGAATAGATTATCGCCTTGGAATAAATCCACGCTATCTGTAACTAAAGAAAAAATTATCAAACATTCTTTTAAACTCTCTTGAAAGCATTGACTTGTTGTCTCCATCCAGATATCTGGCTGAAGTGATTATTGTTCTTTTGTCAGAACCTTGATAGTGAGTATCAGCAGCTTATTCAACTGTGGGAGACATCACAGCCAAGCTGATCCTGTCCTCAGCCCACTCCACCCATGCATATTTCCTGCAGGGGCTCACTTATTAGAAATTAGGAATGGGAAATCTGGCCAATCTTTCCCTTCCTTAACCCAGAGTGACCGAGATCAATTGTAGTGCCCTTACTGTCAGCGCCAACTGAGATCACCTAATTTAGGACAGATCTGGGATTGTACATGGAACTCAGCTATTCACTGCATTATTTCTGCTGAGCACTGAGGCGCCAAACACTGAAATTATGAACAGAATCATTTGGCCGAGGCAGTGCTGTTTTTGTCCATTCCAGGTTTATGAGGTAAGCTGGCAGTTGAACTGACAGCTGAAGTAGTGCAGTGTGACATTCACAGAAGGTTGTTAACCTTGAGATATAATTACTGAAGGAAAGTTAACTGTAGAAAAATTCTGTAGCCAGTAAAAATGTACTTTTTCAAAAGAAAAAAATAAGACATTTACATATATATATAAAACACATAGCATCTTATCACAACTCATAGATTCCTAGGACTGGATTTTAAAGCCTCTCTGACGCCAGGAATGGTGGTAGGGAGGCAATGAAGATCGGAACGGAGGAGGCCCGCCACCGGGCCCAGTATTGTTGTCGGCGGCGGAGGTGAGGCCTCGTGGCAGCCGCCCCGCCGCTTGGCAACGGAACCCACATTAAAATATGTAAATACCTACTTACCATGCAGGCCGCAGCGATTCTGCCAGCAGGTTGGTATCTTCATTGTGGAGGCCAGCAATACCGCACCTTCGAATCCCCGTTTGAGGAAATGTGGCACGCCACCTGTGGGGAGGGGGGAGAAGGTGATTTTCTTTGTGAGGGAGTGGGGGTTACAACGTCTCGGATTGGTTGGGGGATCATGGGAACAGGTAAAGCAAAAAGATTTTGGACTTTGGGGCGGTGGGGGCGGAGTGAGGGGAAGGTCAAATTTTAACATTAGGTATTCCGGGGGGGCGGGGGGAGGAAAGGCAGGAATGATGTGTAAAGCCATTGGGGGGTGGGAGAGGGCATGGAAAATTTACTTTATTCATTTTTATAAAATTAACTTCCAATGTACCTTTAAATTTTAAATGCCTATTGAGGGCTATAAGCCCTTTAAAAATGGCGCCAGCTCCTGCGCATTGGCACCGGACACCATTGTCGGTGATGGCTTGCCCGCCCCTCCACATCATCGCGGGGGGCGGGCAGCATGGCCATGCTAATGAGCTGCCACGTTTGAAATCGCAGCGGCTCCACGACGTGGTTGCTGTGCATGCAGGCCGCATTCTTTTTTACACCCACCACCTATTTCGGCAGCGGAATCTTAAAATTCAGCCCATAGAATCACAGAATGGGTACAACACAGAAGGAAGCCATTCGGCCCGTCATGTTCGTGCCGGCTGTCTGTAAGAGCTACTCACCTAGTCACACTCCCCTGCCTTTTCCCCTTTGTCCTACAAATTTTCTCTCTTTAGATAATTATCCAATAGCCTTTTGAAAGCCATGATTGAATCTACCTCCCTCACACTCTCAGGCAGAGCATTCCAGATCCTAACCACCTGCTGCGTCAAAAGGTTTTTGCTCATGTCGCCTCTAGTTCTTTTGCCAATCACCTTAAATTGGTGCCCTCTGGTTCTTGATCCTTCCACCAATGGGAACAGCTTATCCCTATCTACTCTGTCCAGATCCCTCATGATTTTGAACATCTCTATCAAATTGCCTCTTAATCTTCTCTTCTCCAAGGAGAACATTCCCAGCCTCTCCAATCTATCCATGTAAGTGAAGTCTCTCATTCCTGGAACCATTCTCGTAAATCTTTTCTGCACCCTCTCCACTGGCTTCACATCTTTCCTAAAGTGTGGTGCCCAGCATTGGACACTATTCTTCAGTTGAGGCTGAACCAGTATTATATAAAGCTTCACCATATCTTCCTTGCTTTTGTACTCAATGCCTCTATTTAGAAAGCCCAGGATCCTGTATGCCTTATCTTCTTCTTCTTCTTTGGCCTCCTTGTCTCGAGAGACAATGGGTAAGCGCCTGGAGTGGCTATAAAGGCCAATTCTAGAGTGACAGACTCTTCCACAGGTGCTACAGATAAAATTGGTTGTCGGGGCTGTTACACAGTTGGCTCTCCCCTTGCGCTTCTGTCTTCTTTCCTGCCAACTGCGAAGTCTCTTCGACTCGCCATACTTTAGCCCCGCCTTTATGGCTGCCCGCCAGCTCTGGTGATCAGTGGAAACTGACTCCCACGAGTTGTGATCAATGTCACAGGACTTCATGACGCGCTTGCAGACGTCTTTAAAGCGGACACATGGACGGCCGGTGGGTCTGATACCAATGACGAGCTCGCTGTACGACGTGTCCTGCCATCTTCCATGCAGCACACATGGCCAAGCCACCTCAAGCGCCGCTGGCTCAGTAGGGTGTATATGCTGGGGATGTTGGCCGCCTCGAGGACTGCTGTGTTGGAGATACGGTCCTGCCACCTGATGCCAAGGATTCTCCGGAGGCTGTGAAGATGGAATGAATTGAGACGTCGCTCCTGGCTGACATACATTGTCCAGGCCTCGCTGCTGTAGAGCAAGGTACTGAGGATACAGGCTTGTTTCCCATGCGCTTATTGATTTCTGCATCGAGAGACAGGCTACTGGTGATAGTTGAGCCTAGGTAGGTGAACTCTTGAACCACTTCCAGAGCATGGTCGCCAATATTGATGGATGGAGCATTTCTGACGTCCTGTCCCATGATGATCGTTTTCTTGAGGCTGATGGTTAGGCCAAATTTGTTGCAGGCAGCCGCAATCCTGTTGATGAATCTCTGCAGACACTCTTCAGTGTGAGATGTTAATGCAGCATCGTCAGCAAAGAGGAGTTCCCTGATGAGGACTTTCCGTACTTTGGACTTCGCTCATAGACGGGAAAGGTTGAACAACCTGCCACCTGATCTTGTGTGGAGGAAAATTCCTTCTTCTGAAGACTTGAACACATGTGAGAGCAGCAGTGAGAAGAAGATCCCAAACAGTGTAGGTGCGAGAACATAGCCCGGTTTCATGCCATTCAGGATAGGAAAGGGGTCTGATGAGGCGCCGCTATGCTGAATTGTGCCTTTCATATTGTCATGGAATGAGGTGATGATACTTAGTAGCTTTGGTGGACATCCGATCTTTTCTAGTAGTCTGAAGAGGCCACGTCTGCTGATGAGGTCAAAGGCTTTGGTGAGATCAATGAAAGCAGCATAGAGGGGCATCTGTTGTTCGCGGCATTTCTCCTGTAGCTGGCGAAGGGAGAACAGCATGTCAATGGTGGATCTCTCTGCTCGAAAGCCACACTGTGCCTCAGGGTAGACATGCTCAGCCAGCTTCTGGAGCCTGTTTAAAGCGACTCGAACGAAGACTTTCCCCACTATGCTGAGCAGGGAGATTCCACGGTAGTTGTTGCAGTCACCGCGGTCACCCTTGTTTTTATAGAGGGTGATGATATTGGCATCGCGCATGTCCTGTGGTACTGCTCCCTCATCCCAGCACAGGCAAAGCAGTTCGTAGAGTGCTGAAGGTATAGCAGGCTTGGCACTCTTGATTATTTCAGGGGTAATGCTGTCCTTCCCAGGGGCTTTTCCACTGGCTAGAGGATCAATGGCATCACTGAGTTCCGATTTTGTTGGCTGTACGTCCAGATCATCCATGACTGGCAAAGACTGGGCTGCATTGAGGGCGGTCTCAGTGACAACATTTTCCCTGGAGTACAGTTCTAGGTAGTGCTCAACCCAGCGGTCCATTTGCTTGTGTTAGTCAGTGATTGTGTCCCCTGATTTAGATTTGAGGGGGGCGATCTTCTTGATGGTTGGCCCAAAAGCTCTCTTAATGCCATCATACATTTCTCTGATATTTCCTGTGTCAGAGGCCAGCTGAATATGACTGCACAGGTGTTGCCAGTAGTCATTTGCGCTGCGCCTGGCTGTTCTTTGTGCAGCGCTTCTGGCTGCTTTAAGTGCTACGGATGTTAACTCGCTGGGGGCTTTCTTGTAGATCAACAGTGCAATGCGCTTAGCGGCTATGACAGGTTCCAGCTCTTCAAAGTGAGATTGAAACCAGTCTGCATTCTGCTTCACACGTTTGCCATAGGTGGTCATTGCTGAGTCATAGATGGCATCTCTGATGTGGGCCCATTTGGTCTCTGCATCCCCTGTAGGAGTGTTTTGAAGGGCTTTTTCAAGTGAATTTAGAAATTTATGTAACAGCTGTGGATAAGAAATTCTGCTCGTGTTGATGCACGGGTGGCCCTTCTGCTTGGAGTGATGCAGCTTCTTTGGTTTGAGTCTAACCTTGCTGCACACCAGGGAGTGGTCGGTGTCGCAGTCCGCACTGTGGAAGCTGCGTGTGATTTGATCGCTGTTTAAAGAGGCTCACCTTGTGATGATGAGGTCCAGCTGGTGCCAACGACGTGATCTTGGGTGCCACCACGAAACCTGGTGACAGAGTTTAGTATGAAAGAACGAGTTGGTAATGCAGAGGTAATGATAGGTAGACAATTCAAGCAGTCTCTGTCCATTCTAATTCATCCTTCCAATGCCACAGCGCCCAAGGCAGGAGGGCCATGAGTCATGGTCGGCCCCAACCCTGGCATTAAAGTCCCCCAGCAGGAACAGATGTTTGGTATTGGGGATGCTACTAATAATATTATGGAGTTCCTCATAGAACTGGTCTTTAGCTTCAGGTGTAGAGCAGACTGTTGGAGCATAGATGCTGAGTAGTTGTACTGGACCAGAGGTGGTGAGCAGTCGGATGGACAGTATGCGTTCCGAGCCATTTGAGGTACACTGGGGGACGCTGATATCTAGGAGGCCGTGCAGGCTGTGGGTTGGCCTGCTCGCCAAGGTCGCGATCCACTTGTTGACGAAGACGATGCAGATGGAAGCAAACAGGTTCACTGAGAGCCCGATTTACCTGATGAGGTCCTTTCTTAAGTGCATTACTACAAACCAATTAATGAAGGTACCCCATCAGCATTCAGATCACTAGAGGACAATGGTGGGAGCTGATTAAATGTTTTATTACCTGCACCCCCTTCCTCCACCCCCTCCCCTCCCGCTCCCCCTTCCCAGCTCCCCCCTCGCGCACCCCTCTCAGCTCACCCCCCTTGCACTCCCTTCCCCCCACCCCCTCGCACCTCCTTCTCAGTTCCCCCTCTCACTATCTTCCCCTTGCACCCCCTTCCCCTGCACCCCCTCCCTTACCCCCCTGCAGCCCCCTTCCCAACTCCCCCTCGCACCCCCTTCCCCTGCACCCCCTCCCCTACCCCCCTGCAGCCCCCTTCCCAACTCCCCCTCGCACTCCCTACCCCTGCACCTCCTCCCCTACCCCCCTGCAGCCCCCTTCCCAACTCCCCCTTGCACCCTCTTCCCTCCACCCCTTCCCACCACACCCCTCTCCCTCACCTCTTCCCACCAGCATCCACCTATCCCTGAGCAGGGGCCCTAACAATCCCACTGCCTTGTGGGCGTCTCGGGAGAGACCAAGGCTAAGGGAGAAAACCCTAACAGAAAATATGGAGCGGAACCCCGAAGGCGGTCATGTGTCACCTTTGGCATGTTTCCGGCAGTTCCTGCAGCCATACCGGTGCCACATTTCGTGCTCTGCACTCCTTTGGATCCCACCAGGAAGGCTGAGAAGGGGGTTTTGACGCTTGGGCAACTCACATACCTCCATAGATCCGCCCAGACATGCGCCATGGAGAGGTCACTCCATAGTCGCCTCACAGAGACCAAAACAACACAGAAGGCAGCAGTTACGGGTTATAAGTCCAGCTCAATTGGCGTGGAGATTGGGTGCCATGGGTTGCCTTTGTCGGTGGGAGAGTTCATCGCATCTCACTGGACAGCTACTGCCCGCCTCAAACCGGGCAGCCCCCGGTCAGTAAGGTTCTGTCCCGCCACAGTCCACCTGCTTCAATGGGTACTTGGAGCTCAGGGCCATTGCCCGAAAAGTGGACTGCAACACCGCACCAAATAGCCCGACAAAAAAAAGGAAAGAAGATATCAGCCCTTCGTTTTGCAAGCTGGAACGTCAAAACTATGTGTCCTGACCTGTCGGATGACCTTATACAAATCAACGCTTCTCAGAAGACCACCGTCATTAACAACGAGCTCAGTAGTCTCAATGTGGACATTGCAGCACTTCAGGAGACATGCCTCCCTGCGAGCGGATCTCTAAGAGAGCAAGACTACACCTTCTTCTGGCAGGGTAGGGATCCTGAAGAACCAAGACAGCATGGAGTGGGCTTTGCCGTCAGAAACTCTTTGTATGCCTTATCAGCTGCTTTATCAACCTGCCCTGCAACCTTCAAGGATTTGTGCACATATACCCGCAGGTTCCTCTGTTCCTGCACCCCTTTAGAATTATATACTTTATTTTATATTGTCTTTCCTCATTCTTTCTACCAAAATATGTCACTTCACACTTTTCTGCTTTAAATTTCATCTGCCACGTATCCGGCTATTCCACCAGCCTGTCTATGTCAACTTGGAGTCTATCATTATCCTCCTCACAGTTCACAATACTTCCAAGTTTTGCGTTATCTGCAAATTTTAAAATTGTGCCTTGCACATCCAAGTCTAGGTAATTAATATAGATCAAGAAAAGGAGGGGTCCTCATACCGATCCCTGGGGAAACTTCCTCCAATCCGAAAAATAATTGTTCACCACAACTCTGTTTCCTGTCACTCAGCCAACATCGTATCCATGTTGCCAATGTCTATTTTGTTCCATGGGCTTCAACTTTGCTCACAAGCCTGTTGTGCGGCACTTGATCAAATGCTTTTTGGACGTCCATGCACACCACATCAACCACATTACCCACATAAACCCTCTCTGTTACGTCATTGAAAAACTCAATCAAATTAGTTGAACACTCCTTGCCTCAAAAGGCTTCATATGAATTGCTTTGAAGTAAAATGGTTGTTGTTATAGAGACAAAGAGAACAGCAATTTTGCACACAGAAGATCTTCCAATAATTAATCTGTTTATTACTGGTGTGGCTTGAGGGTGGAATTTTAGTTATTGGGAGAACTCCTTTCATTTTGTAAAGTGTTGTGGAATATCTAAACATGTATCTGTACCAGAAGGGGTAAAAGGGGCTTCAGTTGAATAACTCACTTGAAGAACTCAACTGAGAGTCCCTCAAAACTACTGAAGTATCAGCCTAGATAATAAGCTCAAGTGCTTTCAGTTTTGGGAACTGCACCTCAGGTATATTGGCCTTGCGGTGGGTACATTGCAGATTCATCAGAAACCTACCAGGGCTCAAAGAGTTAAAATAGGAGGAAAGGTTGGATAAACTTAGTTATTTGCATTTCCTTGAGTTTAGAAGGTTGAAGAGTGGTCTAACTGATGTTTTTAAAATGATTTAAAGGAATTTGATAGGGTAGATACAGAGGCCGGAATTTTAAGGGACTATTAGAGATGGGAACGGAGGCAACAGGGGGAATAAATTCGGGATGGAAGATGTCGGACTGGAAGTCTAACATCTTGTTGTCCCTTCCGCATTTTACTGTCGGCGGTTGACCTGGAGGACGTACTTCGCACATCCACGTGGCAGGAAGGCAATTCAGGTATTTAAGAGCTCAATAGACAGCAATTTTATTCACTGGGTCTGATTTAACTAATGGGAATCACAGTGCCTCAGAGCCTCACCTAGTTAAAGGAGGCGGGAGCTTAGTGCTGGCTTCACTAGGAAGCCATTGGGTGAGGCAGCATCACATGGCAGGGAGGTTGGAGGAGGGAAGGCATTGGGAATCACTGTCATGAGTGGGGGCAAAGGTGCCAGCATTGTGGGAGAGTGAAACCAGGGTACTATTGGGACAGTGCCATCTCATCCGAGGTGACAAGTGAGGCAAGGGGAGGTGCTGTTTGCTGTGAAGGCCTTGTACTCAGGGAGAGGCAACCTGTCATGGCCTCATTCCCTAGCTTCGGGGCCCCCATTGAGGAGGAGGAGGAGCAGAATAGAGGGAGAGGGGTTCAGGCACGGGCATGGGCACATCAGCAACTTTAGGAGGGCCAGCCCCAGGAATGGAATACCAGAGAAGGACATAAAGGGCATGCCAACTGCCTCCTTCATGCAGAGGAAGCAACCCTCCCGAGAAAGTCTACCAACCAAGGCTCAACTACCTACGGATGTACGAGCAGTAGTTTCTCCAAAGACTCTGCCTCTCCAGGGAGGCCATCACTGAACTGTGTGCCGTGATGCAGGATGAGCTGAGCCCCATGGGACTTGGTGGACACCCGATGCCACTGTCATTGAAGGGCACCGTGGCGCTGAACTTCTATGCCACCAGATCATTACAGGAATCTAATGGAGATCACCAATGCCCCGTTCAAGATGGTCAGCAACTATGTGTACTTACACACCGATCCAAACAGTCAAGCTGAGAGGGCAATAGTGTTCAGAGTCATTGCTGGATTCCCCCAAGTGCAGGGTGTGATAGATTATACGCATGTGCCCATCAAGGCTCCCACTGGCTAGCCTGCAGCCTTCATCAACAGAAAGGGCTTCCACTCGTTCAATGTGCAACCAGTCTGCAACCACCACAAACGGATCCTACAGGTGTGTGCAAGGTTCCCAGGAAGCAGCCACAATGCTTACATACTTCGGCAGTGTCAGGTACTAGAGCTTTTCCATCCCCCCTGTGCACCTTCAAGGATGGATATCAGGAGACAAGGGCTACCACTGAGGACATGGCAACTGACACCTATGAGGAACCCATGCACAGATGTCAACCCATCGAGCAGGCTATTGGTCTCCTGAGTATGTGGTTCAGGTGCCTAGATCGATCTGGTGGAGCCCTTCAGTATGTTAAATTCCAGAAAACTTGTTGTGGAAGGATGATGCTGGAGCCTATCTTTACTCAGTTTCACATTTATTGTACAAAGTAAAAGGATTACAAACATTTAGCTCCTCACTTGAAAATCTCCATCAGTCTCACTAAGTGTCTGCTCACTAAGTATGACCCCAATTAACACCCTCCTCCTGCATATAATTAAACAATTGACAGATTAACAGATTCCCTTCTTTCTTTTATAATAAAACTTATATTAACATACTAAACAACATTTCAAAATAAATTCCATATTATGTACAAAGTATTACATTGTGAGACATCCCTCCTCTAGCACCCCTAACAATTTCCTTGTACTAGCATTTCTTTTTGTGAAACAATCAAATAGCTGATGACTTGCATCTACCCATTTAAGTTTTGAAATTTCCTTTCCAGCATTTGTTTCAATCCAGCAAGGTCAATACATGGTCTTTTCTCACTCACACCTTTTGTCGAGTGGACATTATCCCACAAAGAACGATTATCCACATAACATTCAATGGGTATCCTATCTTCAGTATGTCCCTTGTTCAGAATTTCACCCAAAATATTTGACAAATAGAACCCATATCTGTTGCCTCCACAAGACCCAGTGTTTCTGCAGCTGAAGTGCTTTTAACAAAACATTTTATTTTCTTAGCTTGCCCCGCTAAAGACCAACATTTCCCATTTTCACCTATCAGAAATATTATGAAACCAGCTGCACTCAAATACCCATCAGGAAGATCAGCATGTGAAGCATCACTAAAAATGATGAGCTTCATGTTCTTTGGGTCACCAAAGGATGGGATCTCCAGTACACATTTCTCCAGCTTTAATTTTTTAAAATGTTTTATTTGCCCTGAAAACATTCTTAACTTTCCGATGTTTCATCATTATGCTTAACTCCAGCACATCAAAACTAGCATGAGGTCTAGTCTGATAGCACAACTAGTTTAATTGACCAATCAAACTTCACAATTGCTCAATCTCAGCTTTAGGTAGATCATCATCTTTCTGTGATGGCCTAGCACGGTTAACAGGGATGGGAGTAACAGTCTCTAAATAGGATTGTTGATTTAAAGTTATTCCAGACTTAGTCTGCTTAATATCTAAACCAATATATTTAAAGGCCCCACAAGCCTCACTCCCAATCTTAAATTCTGCTCTAACCTTATGAATAACATATTTCTCAACATATGCAGTGCCACCCCATAAGAAATCATCAACATGCATCATGAAGATGCCTGAAAGTTTCCCTTTATGATACCGATAAAACATTGCAGGATCTGCTTTTAGTTGAACACAACCAATTTGCAACAAAACAGATCTCACTGAGAAATACCACACCTTGGAAACATCATTAAGGCCATAGACGCACTTGTTCAGTTTCCATAATTATCCTTCTGCATCTGCTGGCTCTTATGTAGTTTCAGAAATACTTCTCTCCGAAAAGTATCACCCTGCAAAAATGCCGCTTTTATGTCAATAGATCTAAACTCCTATGACTATGTGGCCAAAAGAGCTAAAAAGATTTTCAAGATTACTTTTCCAGCTGTAGGAGATCCCACTCTAATATCAGTATCACCCAATCGGTCTTCTAAATCCCTTGCAACTAGCCTTGCTTTAGCCTTATAAGTCCCATTGGGAAAGACTTTTTCAGTACAAATCCATCTTCGTGACAAGTCTGGCTGTGCCCTACCTGGTACCTCAGAATAGACTCCAAACTCTCTCCAGCTCTCTAATTCCTTATGTTTTGCTTCTCTTATTAGTTTATCCTCAAGTTTATTGGCAGCCATTAAAACTTCATGGTCATGAGGACTTCTGCTTCAAGTTCTATTCCGAGACTGCTCTCTAGCCTTGTTTCATCGTGGAATTTGCTCAAACCACGGCCTCTGTTAGCACTTTGATGTCCTACAGGACTACTGCTAGAAGATTTCCCTCTCGCACTTTATCGGAGGCTTTTTCTCCTGTTAGTGATCGCTTCCTTATGCAAGAGTCACTTCCATACCCACTATTAGAACTTTCACTGTGCTTTCTTACCCTCCACTCTTTCACCCCATTCTGTCGGTCATGGACCTTGCTTCTTGGCCATCATCTTGAACATTTAACCATTATTTAAAGTAGCCTGTATATTTTCCTTCACCTCCCACAATTGTTGCATCCCTCCATTTATTAGACGCCTCTTGAATAGATGTCACCGAGTACCTACTCGGGGCAATTGTCCTTTGGATGCAATAGCTCTTTCCTGAGCGTCATGACTCCTCCCATTGCAATCCAACTCTTGATCGACCTCATTCTGTTCCTCAGGACCTTCCTCACAAAACACATGAGGATTTGAGGTACAAGGTGCATTGTTTCCCTCTATCAACTGCTCAGATTCTGAGATTTTGTAATCAACCCCAATCAATTGCGAGGAATGAACCTTAACAGTTTGATTTCCATGTCTTACCATCACGACCGATTACTTTACCAGGGCCCTTCCATTCCCTATGGCCCTCTCTTTTATAATACATCAAATCTCCTGATTTAAATTCCACCTCAGATGATCTTATACGATGCCTCAGGGCTCTGCAAACTTTCTCAGAGACCTCAGCATTGATGAAAGCCCGTCTCCCTTCATGCAAAGCATTCAAATGTGCAGAAAAAATTTAACTAATTGTAGTACCTTCTAGAGCAGGGGGACTGTAGCACAGTATAGAAGGCAATTTCGGATTCCACCCATAGACCAATTGATCAGGACGATATCCTGCAACCATCTGAAGCAAATTCTTTGCATGAATCGCCCATGCCAGGGCAGTTGTCAACTTGCAGTTTGGCTGGTCAGCTAAGATTTTATGCAGCATTTCATCAACCACTGTGTGATTCCTTTCACACAGCCCATTGCTGAAAGGACTTTGAGCTGCGGTATTCATAACCATAATTTTATGTTTTCACACATTTCTCTGAACTCGTCATTGGCAAATTCTCCTTCATTATCAGTTAGAATCTTAGCTGGTGCCCCAAGTCCAATCCCTATCCCTTTCCCCATGATTTTATCTATAATCACCCGTTTGTCCTTACAATTTATTATTGTAGAAAGACTAAATCTAGTTGCTAGGTCTATAAAATGTAGAATGAAAATAATCTTGTCTTTGTCCCATACCTTTAAACCCATGGCAACTACCTTGTTAAAGTCACGTGCCAATGGAAGGCTGACAATAGGATGTGATGGTGTCCTCCAATACTTTTTACAGATTTCACACTTTCCACTAGTCTCTTCTATTATTCTTGTATACCAGGGTTGTCCAACCTTTTCGGGCGGAGGGCCACATTACGATTTCTGCTTGGCCCGGGGGGCCGGTGAGCAAATTTCAAAAGATTAAGGCATTAAAAAATGTATCTTACGAATCAAAACAACAACAAATATGTGTTTTTATGAAGCAGCTTTATGTGAGAAGACTAATTTATTGACTTACTATCTCGTCACTCTATTGAAAACTGATTTAGTGACATACCTTGTTTTTGCTTGCATAAGTAGTCAAGCTCTGCCCGCAGACTTGATGTAGCGATGCAGAGTATTCTGGACAGATGTCCCATCTTTCAGGACTGAGATCTCTCTCTCTGTCTCTGTCTCTCTCTGTGTTCCCCACTTTGTGTTGTTCCCCCTCTCTGTGTCGTCCTCGCTCTCTCTGTTCCCCCCATTCTCTCTGTCCTCCATCTCTCACTCTGTTTTCCCACTACTCTCTCTCTCTGTTTCCCGTTCTTTGTTTCCCCTCTCTCTCACTCTGCTTTTCCCCCACTGCTCTCTGTCCCCTTCTCTTTGTTTCCCCCTGTCTCTTTGTTTTCCCCCACTCTCTCTGTACCCCCTCTCCCTCGCTCTGTCCCCCCTCTCTCTGCTTCCCCCTTGCTCTCTGTTTCCCCCTCGCTCTCTGCTTCCCCCTCTCTCTCTATCTGTGTTTTCCCCTCTCTCTCTCTCTGTTTTCCTCCTCCTCTCTCTCTTTCTCTGTTTTCCCCCTCTCTCTGACAGTTGCACTAAGCAGGAGTGCTCAGCACAGCAGCTTTGTGGTTTGTCAGTTTGTTTATAAACGTCGCGCTGAGTTTCACAGCTGACAGCTACTGAAGCAGGAATGCGCTTCCCAACATCGGACAGATTCGGGGTTTTCCAACAGGCTTTTCAAAAAATATGAAAAACCCTGAATCAGTCCAATGTTGGGAAGCACGTTCCTGCTTCAGCAGCTGTCATCTGTGAAACTGACAATGTGATGCTTTTAAAAAGGCCACTTTGCAGGAAGACAAAGAGAAATTTCCCATCTCCATTCATGGAGCTTTGGCAAGGATAAGGAATGGCCGCGGGCCGGATGGAAACCTTTGCCGGGCCTGATTTTGGCCCGCAGGCTGTATGTTGGACAACCCTGTTGTGTACTCTTCATCAATCACAACTGCATCCTTTGGAAGGGTTTTTAATCTCTGACAAGAAGGGTGAGCAAATTGTCTGTGTAACTTTAAGACAATTTGCTTTTTACCTCTTATCACCTGATGCCATTAACATTTCTCTAACACTCTCACTAGAAACACAGGTTTTGTTAAGTGTATACAATAATGCCCTCACTGGGTAAACTGCAAATTCACTGACTTTACAAAAACAATTGTATTATCATGCTTCAAGTTTCATTTGTGCCTTTTTCAGTAAAGGTATCTTACTAGAGATTACATCAGTACTGATAAAGTGGTTTACTCTAGCTATTTTACATGGAATTACTATTCTCTTCAGTGACTTCAATGCGTTGTCATCACCAAACCTAAATCTACTTTTATACTCCTTAACCTTGAGTCGATCCTCATTATTGAGTGACTCCAGATAACATTGTAATCAATCAGTGCAAGCACTATCTAATAGAGCACAGTTGAACAAATCCTCAAGTAACACATTCATCACAGGACTAAAACTCCTTGTGACTAGTGCAATTCATTCAGATTCATCATTATCTTCATCTTCTGCCTCAGAATTCTCAGTGTCATGTGTTATTTTGAGGACTCTGCCTCTTGGCTTTGGACAGTTCATTGCATAATGGGGCGGCACAGTGGCTCAGTGGTTCGCACCGCAGCCTCACAGCTCCAGCGACCCGGGTTCGATTCTGGGTACTGCCTGTGCGGAGTTTGCAAGTTCTCCCTGTGTCTGCGTAGGTTTTCTCCGGGTGCTCCGGTTTCCTCCCACCTCCAAAAGACTTGCAGGTTGATAGGTAAATTGGCCATTGTAAATTGCCCCTAGTGTAGGTAGGTGGTAGGAGAATGGTGGGGATGTGGTAGAGAATATGGGGTTAGTGTAGGCTTAGTACAAATGGGTGGTTATTGGTCGGCACTGGCTCGGTGGGTCGAAGGGCCTGTTTCAGTGCTGTATCTCTAAATAAATTTTTTTTAAATAATGATACTTTGAATCACACCTGAAGCATCTATTAACTGTTCCTTGGACATTTCTGGGATTAATTTGCCTATGATTGCTGTTACAATTCTGTCTTCTGCTACAATAGTCAGACCTGCTAAAGGTGCTTTCACCTTCATTCTTCCTGTTTTTAACACTTACATTGTACTTATGCCTGCATCCAGTATGTAGACTATTTTGAAATCCAGTAAACATTGAGTGCTCCATTCTTTGTGTCACCACAGAATGCCGTGTTTGTTTTCCCAGGGCTGCAGAAAATGACTGTTTCCCCAGGAATTTCTTTAAGGCAGCAGATATCTGATCTGACGGAGACTTTGTCCAAGAACCGAACTCCAGTTAGAACAAGGAGCCTGTCCATTTGCGCCACCCTAGCACAACCCAGCAATTTAAATGCCAGCACTGAGCCAGGGATCTCCAGATTGAATTTCCTCAATCTTATATACAGTCTGTTGAAGTCCATGATATATTCCTCCATTGAATAACCACCTGTTTTCTGAAATCTATCAAAGTCTGACCATGCCTCATATGCATTCAACAGGTCATCTTTCTTGTAAATTTCATCCAAGAATTCTAACAGAAGATCCAAACCTTTATCAGTATCCAGCTGACGAGCATCCAGTTCACAAAACACTTTACTTCTGATTTTACTTTTGGTAGCAAGTGCCAACACCAAGGCCATTCCTTGTTTCCTCTTTGGTAGAGATATAACCCATGTCCACATATCCACTTCATTCTTCCACTGGTCATATGGTTCAGACTTAGAACATTGAAGGGTAATCATACCTTCACAATTTACACTTACTTCCTGCCATATTTTCCACAATAGCCAGTGAGATTTTAGTTTTCTCCAAAAAAAATCCTAGTTTCCAAGCTTCAGCTTTAGGCAACCATCCACTGCCATGTTAAATTCCAGAAAGCATGTTGTGGAAGGATGATGCTGGAGCCTATCTTTACTCAGTTTCACATTTATTGTGCAGAGTAAAAGTATTACAAACATGTAGCACCTCACTCAAAACCTCCACCAGTCTCAGTAATTGCCTGCTTATAAGTGCTCAAGTAAGACCCCGATTAACACCCTCCACCTGCATATAATTAAACAATTGGTACACAATTAATAGATTAACACAGTATGCTCAGCGAGGTGCATGGTGGTCTGCTGTGCACTGCACAACATAAAGCTACAGAGGGGGATGCATTGACCAGTGAGGATATTGTGGTGTTCAATGCCTCCTCCTCTGATGAGGATGTGGAGGTGGATGCCGCCCAGACAGTGCCAGGTGAAGGGCCCGAGATACAGCAGAAAATGTGCCATGAAATACATGCAAGAGAGGCACAAGACGCCCTTATACATTCACTTTTCCTATGACCCTTAGCACTTCTGGAACCACACCAATAAAGCCTTATCTTTAAGCAGCCCTGTTGTCACTCCTTCCTTCTGCACTTGAGCGCCCATCACCCAGGTGCCCATCGCTCCGTGGCAAGGTCGAAGTGTTGCATGCTCATGGCTTGGTCCCTCACTTCCAGCCTCTTGAGAGGCAGGGCTTAAATGAAGTCCCAAAGGGCATCAACAATAGGAAGGAGATGCAGTGAGATAACATAATTTCTTTATTATGCGTGACACCAAACACAACTCTATCCATTTAGAATGTACATTCACCCACGAACCCTTCAGTGCATTTATGTGCTCTTATTAAATCTTTTTGAGGTGCTCCTATGTGGTGCTCCCCCTGTGCTGTCAGTTGAGGTGTAGGCAGACTGCTGACCTTGCTGCCCTACGGCTTTAAGTGCCTGAGGCTGGAAGGCTCCCGGCCTACTGAGGGCCTCCTGCAGGGGTGCAGGACCCTCCTCTGTCGTCAGGGTTGATGGAGGCACCAACAGAAACCACACCCACTTCCAGTCCTTACATTGGGACTTGCAGCCTCCGATAAAAATTCAGCCCAGAAACTATTTCCTCGGGTGGGGGAATCCAGAACAAGGGGGTATAATAAAATTAGACCTAGGACATCTAAGAGTGAAATCAAGAAGCACTATCACACAAAGAGTAAGCGGAATCTGGAACTTTCTTCTCAAAAGGCTGTGGATGCTAGGTCAATTGAAATTTTAAAGTCTGAGATCTGTAGTTTTTGTTGGGTAGGGGTAACAAGAGGCATGGAGCAAAGGTGGATAAATGCAGTTGAGGTACAGAATAACCATGATCTAATTAAATGGCAGAACAGTATTGAAGGGTTGACTTCCTGGTCCTATCTTCCTATGTTCCTACATATTGGATTGGGGCTTGAACCTATAATCTTTTGACTTTGAGAGCTAAATTAAGATTTAATAAACATAGCCAACTGAGATGAATTATCACATCTAGTCTTGGACCCTGGAAATAGTACAAGAGCATTACTGAAGGCAAATGATACAGATATAGAGATAGAATTTCCATTTGGTCGGGAGGCAAGCAGGCAGGCACAGATATTACAAGACATCGATGTCTCACATGGTTGTAGTCAGCATGACGAGCCCAGCTGTGGAGTCTCTTTACCCACAGAAGGATACGACACTGAATAAAAGAGATGGATTTGAAGACCAGTTTTCAGCGCAATGGCCAAATGAGCACAAAAGATCAGGGAATTTCAAACATTAGTGAGTTACTCCCAAAGCCATTTATTTTAGGGTTTTTCATGATCTTTTATATTAGTTCAAGATATACTTTGCTTGGATCAGGACCTCCCCACAAAACTGGCCACAGTCCCAGGTCGACATAGCAAGATTCTGTGATTGCGCTGGTTAGGGGACTCTCTTCAAAATGCACTCATTTTCTTAGACATCAAGGCACATTTTAAATGATTTTACATACCAAACAAATTGAATCTACTAAGAATCTGACTTGTTCTCACCAGTGAAACTAATAAGGGGTTCAGTGCAGCGTTTTTTCATTAAAAAGCAAGTTGCTCACAGGTGGAAAACTGGATACTCTTATTAAAAATGCCTATTTATTGTGAGAAACCCATTTTCAGCTGAATTAATAAAACTGCACCAGGTTAACTCTCTGAAATATAGCAATGATTATTTTTTAATGGTTACTGGAAGATTTTAAGTTTGTGGCTGTGAAAATGTATTTTAGCGAAACTTGAACGATAAGCAAACCAGAACAAACTCGAGTGCATTTTGAGTGCAACTTCTCGATTGTGGCCAAAGCAGAAAGCCCCATTGTAAATAACTGATTGAAAAGTTGTAAAACCTATAGAGAATGAGAAGCTTTTTGATCATTTGACAAAGGTTGGGGTGGGGGTGGCCCGGGTTCAAGTGAGGGCAGGGAGATAAAGCCCCAAAAAGTGGCAATGGGTTGGAAATCCAACATGATCCCACGCACTTCCAGGTTTAACCAGGATGCATTTGGAGTTGAGCAGGAACCCCCTTTGGAGCTGTCAGCTGAGTAATTTCAATATTTAAATAGGTAATGTATTGTGATTTAACCCAGGATTCTGGCTTTAACAGCCAGCACATGGGTTTGTCGAGCTGTGTGAAACTTGCCAGGGTCAACATGGAAACAAACGAACTTATTAGTGAGAGGCAGCATGGTGTTGTGAAGGGGAGGTCGTGTCTCACTAATTTGATTGAGTTTTTTGAGGAAGTGACGAAGATGATTGATGAAGGAAGGGCAGTGGATATTGTCTATATGGACTTCAGTAAAGCCTTTGACAAGGTCCCTCATGGCAGACTGGTACAAAAGGTGAAGTCACATGGGATCAGAGGTGAACTGGCAAGATGGACACAGAACTGGCTCGGTCATAGAAGACAGAGGGTAGCAGTGGAAGGGTGCTTTTCTGAATGGAGGGCTGTGACTAGTGGTGTTCTGCAGAGATCAGTGCTGGGATCTTTGCTGTTTGCAGTATATATAAATGATTTGGAGGAAAATGTAGCTGGTCTGATTAGTAAGTTTGCAGACGACACAAAGATTGGTGGAGTTGCGGATAGTGATGAGGATTGTCAGAGGATACAGCAGGATATAGATCGGTTGGAGACTTGGGTGGAGAAATGGCAGATGGAGTTTAATCCGAACAAATGTGAGGTAATGCATTTTGGAAGATCTAATGCAGGTGGGAAGTATACAGTAAATGGCAGAACCCTTAGGAGTATTGACAGGCAGAGAAATCTGGGCGTACAGGTCCACAGGTCACTGAAAGTGGCAACGCAGGTGCATAAGGTAGTCAAGAAGGCATACGGCATGCTTGCCTTCATCGGTCGGGGCATAGAGTATAAAAATTGGCAAGTCATGCTGCAGCTGTACAGAACCTTAGTTAGGCCACACTTAGAATATTGCGTGCAATTCTGGTCGCCACACAACCAGAAGGACGTGGAGGCTTTGGAGAGGGTACAGAAGAGGTTTACCAGGATGTTGCCTGGTCTGGAGGGCATTAGCTATGAGGAGAGGTTGGATAAACTTGGATTGTTTTCACTGGAACGACGGAGGTGGAGGGGCGACATGATAGAGGTTTACAAAGTTATGAACGGCATGGACAGAGTGGATAGTCAGAAGCTTTTTCCCAGGGTGGAAAAGTCAGTTACTAGGGGACATAGGTTTAAGGTGCGAGGGGCAAAGTTCAGAGGGGATGTGCGAGGCAAGTTCTTTACACAGAGGGTGGTGAGTGCCTGGAACTTGCTGCTGGGGGAGGTGGTGGAAGCAAGTACGATAGCGACGTTTAAGAGGCATCTTGACAAATACATGAATAGGATGGGAATAGAGGGATACGGTCTCCGGAAGTGCAGAAGGTTTTAGTTTAGGCAGGCATCAAGATCGGCGCAGGCTTGGAGTGCTGAATGGCCTGTTCCTGTGCTGTACTGTTCTTTGTTCTTTGTTTTAGCACCATAACCAACAGCACTAGGAGCAGCAGGAGCAAAAGCAGCAGCAGCGGCTTCCTTCTCCTCAGCCAGGCCACTTCATAGGACAGAGTGGTTGTACATAGAGATCCAGCTTCAAGGAAGTGATACCCTCAACATAGGGTCTATGGGCAAAGGATCAGCTTTCTCAATAGGCTGCACTTGCTGACAACGCAGCCACTAGGTGGTGCAGTACCGGCACATTTAGAAATGCAGCCTCATCGACATAAATGTCACTGTCTGCGACGACTCAGGCAGCTGCCAGTAATAAAAATAGCGCTGCTCAATTGGACACAAAAAATATTGAACCAAATCCCCATCACCCCTCAATGGCTGCAATCGCTGCCTCCACACACCACAACATTACCCCGCTCCCTCTCGTGATTGCCACTTCTGTTCCCTGTTCCCTCCGCAGAGATCGTCACCGCAATCACCGCATTCAGTTCCCTGCTCCCTCCTGCACCCGTCTTCTTGGCACTCCCTTCCACTGCTTCAGATTGCTTGCCACTCCATCCCGCCATCCCAACTGCTTGCCGCTCTATTGCGCCGTTCTCTCCTGCGCCTGTCTGCTTGCTGTTCCCTCTCCACCTTGCTCACCGGAGAAGCGGCGGAGTGGGGGGCGGGGGGGAGGTGGGTGGTGCGGGTGAAAGCGGGGTGCTAGCAGCGAGGCAGGAAGCGAGCAGCGGGATGGAGTGGTGAGCAGGCGGGCACGGGAGAGAATGTCTGGAGGGAGTGGGGAAGAGTAGTGGCAATTGAGGCGCCGATTGTTGGAGGGAGCGGGATGCTGTTGGAGGAGATGGAGGTGGTCATAGAGGGGTGAAGCAACATGTGACGTTATTATATCTGACATCATTACGTGGTGATATTGATGCACGCATGCTCAAACCCATACTGACAAATGTTCGGACACACTGATGATATCGGTGATCCCTCTGCACACGCTCTATGTTGTCAAGAAACACTCCATTCTCGATATGTCTGAGCACCAGTGAGTCAAAAGGCTCTGGCTTTCACAGCAGGTTGTTGCTGACATCTTCAGCCTCCTGGAGCAAGGACCCCTAACCAGTGGCGCGGTGGGCACGCATTGTTAGTGGCTGTCAAGGTGGCTATGACTGGAGTGCCATCCCGGTTCTCTGTCTTTCCCTGGAGTTTTGCACACTCTTTCCTTGCAAGGAGAGATAGCAGAGAGTTAAGAGTGTGAGAAATGAAATGTGTTGAGCAGAGGCAATGACACCAATGGTGGAGGGTGACCAAGAGACTTGGGTGTGAGATGGCAATAAGATAAGGGTGAGTGTCAGTCATGGCTATTCAGCTGGGGATGTGAGGAGGTGCCTGGACAGAAAGGAATGAGAGGAGCAGCCAAGTGTGTTGGTCTGAAGAGTGCTTTGCAGGAGAACGCTGGGGTAGTCAGAGTGTGGGGGTTGGCACCTGAAAGTGGGATGCCACTCACCTTCCTTGCCCTCTTGGGGCACTTTATCCAGGTTCAAGAGACCACACTCCCAATGCGCATTTCCTCGGCCACATGCACCCACATCTGCTAGGTTTGAGAGGTTGGCCTTTTCCTTCCGTATTTGGGAAACATCACTTCACTTCAGTCCCTCAGATCCCACAGCAGGACCTCCAGGGAAGTGTTGGAGACCAGAGGGTGGGGGTGGGAGGGCAGCCTTCCCACATCTCCTTTCCTTTCCTGTGGTTGCTGAAGCCTCAGGAATCAATGTACAATTCAATCACTCTGACACCTGCCGGGGTCCCTTTAATTAGAAATCCTCCCTTTGCTAGATGCAGGTCATCATCACAGAATCACAAAATCACAGACATGCTACAGTGCAGAAGGAGGCCATTCAGCAAATCCTGTCCGCACTGGCTCTCCGAATGAGTAGTTCACGTAATGCCATTTCCCGCCTTCTCCCCATAACCCTGCATATTCTTTCTTTTCAGATAACAGCTTAATTCCCTTTCGTTGGCCTCGATTGAAAGCCCGCCCTCTGTTATTGGTCGGGAAACCCCGAAGCGGGATTCTAATGCCGCGACTGAGTTAAAGAGCCATTTCAATGACAAGCAGATTCCGGACTCACAGCTGCCCCCACCACACAACACACCCCCTCCCCTCCCCACCCCAACCCTGCAAGCGGGCCTCTTATATTAAAATTCTGCACTTGGTGATTGTCTTTGGGCATATTTAGATCACAAGCTTAACTTTGGTTCAATGATTTCTGCTTGATACAGATCTAAACTTGCAGTGCAAATCAGAGTCAGAACTTGAACTAGTTCTGGAGTGAAACCAGGTGGGACTCACTAGGTGATGCAGTGTCGCAGCACTTCAGTTAGACACTGCATGGAGAGTAATCCAATGTTGATGTAAGTTCCTATTGGCAAGGTCAGCACAGAAGTAAGAAATTGCCAAGTAGAAAACTCAGGGAAAAAAGTGAAGGCTCAGATTTTGTGGTCAGTGGCAAAACAACAGCACTCATCGCTGACCTCAAAGAAAGCTATCTACAAAGATTTAGCAATGTCTGTGGCATGGATTTCATTTTTCCCATGTTAGTTTGAATCTGATGCCATGTAAAGGGGATCACCAGGCATCCAGCAACAGCAATCAAGCAGGATAAGCAGCCAATCACATTGAAGAATTCTCACAGACAGAAAACCAGGAAGTAAAATGCACTGATTATCCTTCACTATATATAAATTTTACAAAGAGCAAAATAAAGATTGGGACACACACACACACACATTAGAAGCTGAAATATCATAAACAAACTTATAAAAAATGATAATTTATATATATAAATAACAAAATTATGGAAGTTTTATCATAATGGAAAAATTTGGCATTACATAAATATAAAATTAGTTTTCCAGGACCAGAGAGGTAATTCAATAGTAGTTATGACTTAGTACACCATTAAAAACCCAATTACACCTCATTAACAAAGCATAACCTTTCCAGGAGTTTTTAACAGCAATATTACAGCATAAAATGCAAGTTCTCGTCAGTTCAGTGATTTCTATTTGATTTCCCTCTGCCCAGGCTTTAACAGCGCATAGAATTACTGACTGCAACTTCTGGATTTCTATGTTTAACTGCACATGTGTGAACTCCCGAAATGCTGTCAGTTTCAGATGATTAATGATGGTGAGTGCCAACAGTTTCACCGTCATTATGTTCTCTTTGGCCTCCTTGTCTCGAGAGACAATGGGTAAGCGCCTGGAGGTGGTCAGTGGTGTGTGGAGCAGCACCTGGAGTGGCTATAAAGGCCAATTCTAGAGTGACAGAGTCTTCCACAGGTGCTGCAGAAAAATTTGTTTGTCGGGGCTGTTACACAGTTGGCTCTCTCCTTGCGCCTCTGTCTTTTTTCCTGCCAACTGCTAAGTCTCTTCGACTCGCCACACTTTAGCCCCACCTTTATGGCTGCCCGCCCAACAGTTTCACCGTCATTATGTAAGACTCTTAAAAAGGGGGTCTCACTTTCTTCTAATGTCCTGACCTCGTACTGAGTATCAATCACATGAAACAGACTTTGGATACAATTTCCACTTTATGTGGAACACCTTTATTAACTTACCAAACAATAGTATATACTTACAACACTAGTTGCTTAGTAGATCCGCATACAGAAACTCGCTCCCGGATGGTCAGGTCCGCTGAACGATGTTCCACAAGACTTCCTGTGACTGACCAAGTCACACTTCCTGGCTGCAGCAACAATGTCCTTGTGAGCTACCTTTCTGACCCTTGTGACTTGACATCTAAGGCAATGTTTTGAATTGGGTCATCCGATTGGGTTTCAGTGCCTTATTAATCCCACCCTAGCTATGCAAGGTCATATCCAGCTTTCAGCAGGGGGGGAGGTCGTAGGTGCATACCACCCATGGATGTGATATCTGCATCTTGATAAGGCAGGAAGGCAAGAAAGAAACCATTCACACATATTTCAAAGGCCATTGTCCATGAGTGTGGTTGTAGACAGGCTGTTTGATGTAGTAACAGCCCAGGCTACCACATCACTGGCATGTCCTGATTCATCTGTCTGTGTGTATATATGTGAGGTCTTAGTTCACTTACATTCTCTTTTATTTTTAAAAAGTCCAAATGAACCCCAGTGATGATGTCTTCGGTCAGAATTCTTTTCCCTTCGTCCTGATGTCCTTCGCCTCCATGTCTTCACCACCTGGGTGCGCTCCACACGCTGGTCCACACCACAACTGGTTACATTTTACTTATGAACAGAAATACAGGAGATATTAACAAATGCCTCACAGCAGAACAAAAATACAAGAGATAGCCAATCCAAATGCCTTACAGTTACTAGTATAAAATCTAAGCCTATAATTCTGTATTTAACATAGCTAACAAGTAACCATAAGAGGAACTGAAATTCAGTATTTATAATTCAAATTGTTCTTTTTCTAACTGCAGACTTCTTAACCCACAGATAAAAAGCGTCAGTGGAAGACTCCAAAATGGCTCCTATTGTTGTTGTTTATGATCTGTCTTCTGTAAGAAACGTATGGGAAGGAAGAATAAAAAAACATAAAGAACGGCAAAGAAGAGAGAGGGAAAGACAGGAGAAAAGTGCATTAGCAAAGTAAGTTGTGTTTGTTGTTTGTACCAAAGCAATTCATGAGCCAAAAATGCTAACTGCAATTCTAAGATGCTGATCTGTTCTGCTTAAGCAATGTCCAAGTTTTTTGTTAAAGTAAATTCAATAGCAACCAAGTCATGAACTGCATCACTGGCAAAAACATACACATTTGGCACAATCTCTCTCTGATTATGGCTTGAAAGGGTCAAATTTAAAGTTTTAAAATAATTCATACACTAGTGAAAGGCAACACTGGTTCATAATGATGTTATAGAATTTCCATCTACTAATATTTTAAGATATGATGGGAATAATTGGATAAGACCCCAAAATAGGTATGGGGATTGCGATGTGCAATTAAACTGTGCCTGCTAATGTAAAAGATAGTAGCATGCTAAATGCGCTGCTGAATGGCTACATATCTCAGCAGGGGGCCCAAGTTTGTGCAAGGCTAGCACCAGTTAAGGCTAGCCTGCACTACTTATAGCAAGCCTGCACTTCTTAACAGGTAGGTACATTCTGGCTGGAGCAGGTGCTGGACGTGGCTGGGGTAGAATGTCTAACCTGCAAGAACAGTGAATATGGTGCAACAGGAGAGAGAGTATTCTCCAAGGTTCTGTGACGCATTACTAGAGGTCTTGGTGCAGGAGGTGGACAGGAGGAGAAATGTCCTCTATCCACAGGGAACCAGGAGACCCACCAGACAGACACTGTGAAGATAGTGGGAGCAGATAGCTATCGCAGTCATTTCCAGGAGTGTAGTCCAAAGGACCTGGATGCAATGCTACAAGAAGTTCGCTTACCTCACACGAGTGGTCAAGGTCAGTGAATACATCTTCAAATGCCATATCCTTATAAATGAACTACTAGCCTCACACATTGCTCCATTCACCACCCCGATTTCGCTCACCTATCAACATTCTCTATCAAACACAACTCATACTTCACATTCATAGCTTCACCTGATCCTCTCGCATGTAACAGTGCTGCAAATCCCTCACCCACAATCTCATAGCTTGCGCACAGTCAGATATTCAACAATGACAGGCTTACCACCAAAACACATTGCTCCACACTCACTAACACACTTCCCTCTTTTGCAGGACAAGGTGACACAAAACCGCAGGCAGCAGCACCTAAACGGCAGGGGTGCATGTCCTCACCTCGATGGGGGAGACTATGCTGGAAATCATTGGAGTGGCTACAGTTGAGGCCGTGGCTAGTGGCGGGGCTGAAACCATTGAAAATGACGGTATGTTCCTACCTAGTCCACCTTCTCACATCCCACTGCCCCCTAGCTGCAGATGATCTAAGCATCCACCTCTTGCTTTCCCTGCCTTTCCTCACTGCATTCCGACCCTAGTGCCTTTCAGATACACAAGACCTGCCAGTTGACCAGGCAGTGGTACCGACATGAAGTCCAGGAGGAATGAGAGCCTGATGATGAAACACCATCGCTCAATCTCACGTTCACAGCAACCAGCTCAGATACTGATTTAGATTTTGGCAGAGCAGCCCAACCCTGCTAGTAATGGGCCTTTTGGCTGAAATTTACAGGAGCCAGCCAATTAAGAGGGTGCCTCTGGGATTGGTGTCCAATTAGATACAGCAGGCAGGAGGAGCTGTCAGAACCCGATGAAGGCTGATTATTTAAAACAACACCGGCAGCACACACACTGGCGGACTCTGAGATGTGGACAGTAAATTATCAGAGGCAGAAGGAGGAGGGAGATGGATGCCAGAAGGGGAGGTGTAGCCCCATGATGCACTGCCGTGCCACTTGAGGTCATGGTGGAAGCTGTGAGGGTACAGAGGCACCTTTTCCTTCCAGAGAATGGCAGGAGGCCAGCCATAGAGCAGAGTACGTGGAACGCACATTCCCCGTGTAAGGTCAGAGCCTTAAATGTTAATATTAATACAATCGTTTATCTCTCCAACTGGCCTCAATGGAATGACACCAAGTTCCTCTTTCTGTAAACTGTCCACTTGCTTCAAGGAATTGCTCCTGTCAGCACTAGCCTTACACAATGGCAGGCACATTGAATACCTTTATAGTGCAATGATGGTGGGTTGAGCCTTCAATGACTGCTCACCGTACACCTGCCTTCTTTACCTTGCCATGTTGCCGACACCATATGCGACCCATGCACCGTTGGGAAAGAGCCATTGCACCTGTAGAATGACTCTTTATTAGCTTCTTAGTTGTCCTAATTGACTTTGTGTTTCACCCACAGGGGTTCCCAATCTCACTGGCAACCCACCCATAGGAAACCCGAAGGGAGGCGGAAAGACATTGGGTTACCGACCCAAGTCTCTTTTCCCTATTTTCCTTGCTCCCACCCTCCTTCAAACCCTCCTCCAATGGCCTAGGAATATTCCCTCCAGTGAATCACCGGCCATGAATGGGCTGCAGCCAGGTTAGAGGCAAAGGGTCACACAGGTCTCAACACCCGAGAGGGTGAGGTCACATGCAAGTTCTGCTGCAGAGGTCTCAGGTGGGGACTTTGATGGGATGGCATACAGAAAAAGGTTGATTGGTATGCACAATGCTTGGTGCATTGGCTGGCCTGCCAGAAAGCCTGATATCACTGACAAGGAGAATGGAGGAGTCCATTACTAAATTGGCACAGGGCTTTGCACAGACCTTGGAGCCCATCCTTTCTAGTGTAGAAGTGGCAGCCAATTCCACGAGAACACTTGCAGACCCAACCATAAAGCAGGTTTGATGGCTGATGTCTCAGCTTCCATTACAGCACAAGCAAAAGCCACACAACGTCTGTGTGCTGCAGTGGAAGCTCAGACTGAGGTCATGCAATCTCAGCTTGACACCATGCAAGCCTAGCTTGCTGCCATGCAGGTTCAGACTGTTGCCATCATATCTGCTGGTATAAGTGCTTCAAGAGGCCTACAGGGTCTCACAGCAGTACAGCAATCTGTCCTCAAACACATTGCTAGAGTTGCTGAGACACCATCCTGGGAGACTGGTAATGGCACTGTAGAGCTCGAACCTGCTGTCCTCTCTCAGGATGACAGATTTAGTTCTCCCACCCATCACTCCACCACTGCCTGAGAGTCATAGAGTCATAGAGTTATACAGCACAGAAACAGGCCCTTCGGCCCATCGTATCTGTGCCAGCCATCAAGCACCTAACTATTCTAATCCCATTTTCCAGCACTTGGCCCGTAGCCTTGTATGCTATGGCGTTTCAAATGCTCATCTAAATACTTCTTAAATGTTGTGAGGGTTCCTGCCTCTACCACCACTTCAAGCAGTGTGTTCTAGATTCCAACCACCCTCTGGGTGAAATTTTTTTTCCTCAAATCCCCTCTAAACCTCCTGTCCCTTACCTTAAATCTATGTCCCCTTGTTATTGACCCCTCTGCTAAGGGAAAAAGTATCTTACTATCTAACCTATCAATGCCCCTCATAATGTTGTATACCTCAATAATTTCCCCCTCATCCTTCTCTGTTCTAAGGAAAACAACCCTAGCCTTTTCAGTCTCTCTTCATAGCTTAAATGCTCCAGCCTAGACAACATCCTGGTGAATCTCCTCTGCACCCTCTCCAGTGCAATCACATCCTTCTGATAGTGTGGTGCCCGGAACTGTACACAGTGTTGCCTGTCAGCCAGCCAGCCCAGACTGCTCCCACCCATCCCAAGAGGGAATCTTTCTAAATCGGGACTTTCAGGGCCAGACTTACTCAAGAACATCTTCCAAGGCCATTGGCAGTTCCCCCTCTGAAAGTCAGCAGTCTTCCACCAGCCATGCTGCAGCCACTGGGGAGTAACTGCATAGGAGCACTCGGCCAGGCAAAGGCACCCACAAGACAGGCACTAAGGAAATGCACATTTTGATTATTGACTTTTGTACTGAATATTGAATGATTTGTTGGATAAAGTTGGTTTGGAATAGTTATTTTGTGGTGGCATTTATTTCAGTATTGTGGTCAAGAGGACATTAAGGTGGTCAGTGAGAGAGGGAAGGCAAGGTGTGGGACTGTTTTGGAATGGGGTATTGGGGCTGCGTTTACTGGTGCCGCAGTCAGCTGAGCCGATCACAGACAATCCAGGCAGAAAGGGGATGTATTACTTGCCTCCTCCCTTCCTCCTGCTCCTCCTCCTCAGTTTCTCACCATATACCTGGCTGCAAGGGCTATGCCATCATGATGGCAAGGTTGTGCAGGATACAGCAGACCATGACGAATCGTGACATGCACTCTGGTGAGTATGGCAGGGCTTCTCCAAAGTGGTCCAGGCAGCGAAAGTGTTGCTTGAGAACCCCAATGATCTTCTCTATGATGTTTCATGTGGGAGCATAGCTCTCATTATATGCATGTTGTCCACATGTGGTTGGGTTGTGCATCAGAGTTCTGAGCCATTGTCAGCGGATAGCCCTTGTCACCCAGCAGCCACCCTCTGGTTTGACATGGTAGCTCAAATACTGTTGAACAGCGGACTGGCACGGAATAATTGCTTCATGACTGCTGCCAGGATAATGGGCATTCACCTACATGATATGCTGAGTATGGTCGTACCAACTGCACATTCAGGGAGAACATCTCTACTTTTAAATGTGGCACCTGCAAAGACATGTGATGGTGCCCGGCACCACGGAGAAGCCCATAATCCTGGCAAAATCACATGCCTTTCTCTGGTCAGAGAGAATGTTATATAATACCCTCTCCTGGCATAAACAGCATCAGTCACCTTCCTTATACTATAGTGGATGGCTGGAAGATGTTACAAATGTTGCCTTCTCCAGCCTGGAAAGATCGGGACACAAAGTAATTCATGGCCACGGTCACCCTCACATCCACTGGCGATGCCCTGCTCCAAAGCTGCAGGTCCACCTGCAAGAGGTGGCAGAGCTCAGTGAGCACCTCCTTCATAAAATAGAGATGTCATACACCCTGTTCCTTGCTTAGGTCAAGGTAAGAAATATGCTTCCTCAAGATCCTGGGTAGATAGGGCCACCTGCTAACAGCTCTCCTCCCTCTCCTCCTCTTCCCACAGTGAGCAACTTGTCCTGCTTAATGTTGCCTCTGCTCAATCTCCCCGTCATGTTGCAGGCCAAGGCGGATGGTCCACCATGTGCAACACCACTCCCTGTAAACTTCACCAACATTAAATAGTACTAGAAAATGCACAGCAATTTTACTCAGACAGAAATTAATCAGCAACTAACCTGAGGGCGGTTGATGATCCCTTTAAATAGCGCTAGTGGGAGGGTCCTTCCTGCTGCTGAATTCATGTCAGCTGTGCGTGTTTAAGGGAGGATGTTAGCTGGAGCAGTGAGGTCAAAAACAACAGCGCTAGTGTCAGTTCAGTGTACTTCTGGCACACGCTTCTTATGCCCCTGCTAATGCTCTCACCCAAACAACATCCAGTGCAGCCTGCACCGGAAGTATGCACGCAGCAGTGGTGCCATCTTGGTATCAAAATGGTGCACATTGTACTCAATCTATGGGCGCTATGGAGCCAAGTATTGGGGCTATGATTTTGAATTTACATCAGTTTGTGCAAAAATTTTTTAAATCTCATCTCATTTTATCATCTTTTATTTAAGGATTAATGAGGAGTGGACGCTGAGACTTGAACGTCGAAGGAGAACCATTAACAAGTATATTCAGCAGAGAAAAGATCTAATGAATGGTGAAGTGCATGTTCAAATGAACCATTTAACTAGCCCTGAAAAAGACACTCAGCTCGTCGGATATGGAAACCTAATTTTACCAGAATCACGAAAGAACATCACAATTGAGGACAAAAGATTTATATTTGAACTGCAAGGAATAGAGTGGAAGGTTTGTGTTCAAAAAAATCTTCCTGTTAGAAAATACATTAATCATATTTATAAGACTGGAGTGAGGTAATCAAAAGAAGTTTGAGATCTAGCCTGGGCTGAATGGATGAAAAGTCTCGTTGATTAATTGAAGTGAGTTGGGCAAACTGACTCCAGTGTTTCATGTGTGCTGGCCAACATAAAATTGCTTATAATGTATTATTAAATTTATACGTACTCAGACAATCTGTAAAGCAAAATCAGGTTATTAAGTTAACAGGCCAACTAAGTGTGATTTTATGGATCGGATTGAATTTTATAAAGGACGCACAGGTCTCACGGGGCTTCAGAGGCTCGTCTCCTTGGAGGCGGCAGAGCATGGCTGACCTCAAGGGGAGGCCATCAGGAAGGCAACCATCGAGGGCCTGGCAGGGCCACAAAGGGCATCGTGTCAGGAGAGAGGGGAAGGTTGGTTGAGCTGCAGGGGGTGCTGTTACAAATAGGGCAATGGGCAAGTGACACCTGGGCAAGGCTCACAAGTAGGGGCAAGAGGAGGCCACTGGCAGGAAGGGACTGCCTTTCAGGGAGAGGCCACCTATACTGGGCCTCATTCATCTCGGCTTCGTGGATCCCATCGGAGCCAAGGTACAGCAGAGGAGGAGGGACGGCCAGACACCTGTAATGGCACCGCAACAGCCCGTGAGCCCACAGGAGGGTCAGCAGCAGCTTCTGGACACTGCAGAAGGCCACAGAGGAGAGAGAGGTTGCTGTCCCATGCAGAAGGAGGTACCCTCCAGAGAGGATCTGCAGGTCGAGGCTCAACTATATGCAGATATCCCAGAGGATATCTACACCTCTCCAGGGAGGCTGTGACGGACTTGTGTGCCATGATGCAGGATGAGCTGTAGCCCAGGGGATTTGTTGGGAATCCAATGCCAGTGGCCCCGAAGAT
Organism: Heterodontus francisci; assembly: GCF_036365525.1. Classification (NCBI taxonomy): domain Eukaryota; kingdom Metazoa; phylum Chordata; class Chondrichthyes; order Heterodontiformes; family Heterodontidae; genus Heterodontus; species Heterodontus francisci. Next base: position 124,003,431 of record NC_090374.1, read on the forward strand.
CACTGTGGTGCTGAACTTCACCACCAATGGATAATTCCAGGGATCCACAGGGGACACATGTGGGATCTCACAGTCAGCGGCACATCGGTACATCAAGGAGGTCACCAATGCCCTGTTCAGGAGGGCTGGAAACTATATGCACCTCCTCACGGATCCCAACTCTCAAGCTGAGAGGGCCATCGGGTTTGGGGCCTCTGCTGTATTCCCCGAAGCGCAGGGTGTCATCGATTGCATACACGTGGCTATCAAAACTCCAGAATATTCGCCAGTAGTCTTCATCAACAGGAAGAGCTTCCACTCCCTCAATGTACAACTGGTCTGCAACCACCATAACTGGATCCTGTAGGCCTATACACACTTCCTGGAAAGTTGCCACAATGTCTGCATTTTGAGGCAGTACCAGGCGCCAGAGCTTTTCTGCCCTCCCTTCAGAGATGGATCCTTGGAGACAACAGCTACCTACTGAGGACATGGCTACTGATGCCTGTGAGGAGCCCACACACAGATGCAGAGGTGGTACAATGCTTGCCAAGGGACAACGTGAGCTACTATGGAGCAGACTATTGGTCTGCTGAAGATGAGATTCAGTTGCCTGTATCAGCTTGGTGGACTCCTTCAGTATGCCCCAGCAAGGATCTCACATGTCGTAGTGGTCTGCTGTGCGCTGCAGAGAGGGGAGCTGATGAGCAACGAGGTAAGTGAGGAGTGGGTTCCTCCTCGGATGATGAGGATGTGGAGGGGAAGATGGGTAAGCCACGCCAGATGAAGGAACCCAGGGGTAACAGGAGGACCATGAGAGACGCGCAAGGGAGGCTCGTGATGCCCTTATATATTCGCATTTCCTTTTATCCTTACTGCCCTTGCACCTTTACCAATAAAGTCCTTTATGCAGCCATGTTGGTGCCTTCCTTCCTTAAGGAGGCATTGGCCTATTGAACATCTGTGCAGAGCAGATCTGGTGAAGGTCCAGAGTTGACCCCTTGCAACATGTTCTATCGCCTCCAGCCTCTTAATAGAGGCTGGGCTGCAGTGAAAGGCCAAAGGCTTAATGGAAGAGAAAGGGAGGGAATCCATGCTTAGCAGAAAAGATTTATTCACATTAAGCCTGCAGACTGCCTTTTCATCTGAGACATACACTCACCCGTAATAAGCCCATGATTCTATGTGCGCGTCTTAATTCTCTTCTGTGAACTCCTATGCAGTGCTGCTCCTGCACTGTCAGCTGAAGTGGAAGCTGGCAGCAGACCTTGCTGCCCCATGGCTAGGAATGGCCATGGTGGTCATCCTCTGGATGCCTTAGGCCTGGAGGGCTTAGGCACGCTGAGGACCTCGAGCACAGAAGCACTCTGGCTGTCGGCAGAGATGTTGGAGGAAGTGGTGACACTTGCAGAGGGGCAGAGGAGCAGCTGCCCACACCAGGAGCCCCCTGGGAAAAGCCCCAATCTGCAGGAGGCAGTCGCTCCTCATCCCTAGCAAGGCAGATTTCTGCCTCCCTGCTAAGCAGACAGGGTAAAGGACCTGGTGGTAACTCAAGGTCGCCTGGCCCCTCTCACTACTGCCGTGTGCCCATGGTCAGGATGAGGGTATGGAGGTCTGCACGAATATCCAGCAGCCACTGAGTGCTCTGCTGGATGTGGCTCTCCATCAGAACCACCAGTCTCTCAATGGAGGGTGCCACTCGTGCACCAATCAGAGACACTGCCGAGCTGAAGGCCTGGATGGACTCCTCCACTGTCCGCACTTGTACACACATTGCCTCTGGTATCTCTGCCAGATGTTGCCATAGTTCTCGCTGCAGCTGCAACATTTCCCATGATCCTGCCAACACCAGAAGCTCAGCATGGGCCTGGGGCTCAGCATAAGTCTGACCTCCACAATCCTCCGACTGTCAGAGGCCTGGACTGTCGCAGCCTCCATCAGCTCCCGGGCTCGTGTGCGCGGTGCTCACCAGCTTGTTGCCCAGATCTAAATTTGAGCACAAACCCATCAAGGTGTGAGTATCTGCACTGGTGGAGGGTCCAGGAATATGAGGTGCCGTTGGACCCACTGAAGCTCCTTTCTCCCCTTCGGAGGCGGCAGGTTCTCCCAAGGATTCAGAAGCTCACTGATTTGGCACTGTTTGACCTGCATGAGTGAACAGAGACATGTAAGGGTCAAGGTCCTGCCCTCCTGCTATAGCACACAACCCTGAGATTCAGACCCCTGTGGGCACCGGATGCCTGATGAGCAGCATGGCTCCATCACTACAGATGTAGCCTTGTGCCCCATGGCGACCTTACTCACTGTCTTGGGAAGGTGCCCTGCTTCTCCATCCACAATGCTCTGACCGTCTTGCAGCCCAGCCAGCTCCATGGCCTCCTCCTCCATCGGTATTAAATTATGCAGCATGGGCAGCCCAGCACCAGTCTTGGCCCACTCTCTCCAATTATGTGCTATCTTCTCCTACAGACAGAAGGAAGGGAGATGTTGGTTTCCCAGCAACATCAATCCCAATACAAAGGCTGCTAGCAGTGCAGCTGCCACCGACAGGGGCACACAGTCAGTTCCTGCATGTGTCCCTTTTACAGGGACCCTTTAAAAATGGCGCCAGCACCTGCCGAGTCAACTCCTGATGCCGTGCGCCCCACCTCTGGGCCCGACTCCGATCACGCAATTGGTTGGATGTCACAGCTCATTAGGCTAAATTGGCCGGCTGCATGTGATTAAGCAGCCTGCCCCCAATGTGCCATGCGCCCGGTTTCGGTCCCCATGGCGGGACTGGCATCTCGCGAATAAAATTCGGCCCTTGATGTCTAAAATATGAATATGCTTTGATCCTCATCACTCATTCATTGACATTCTTCACCTTATGAAGTACAAAATTCATTCATTCAAAAAATAACTATAATCAAATGGTAACTGAGATGTCTAGATACTTGTCTGAAACAAATGAATGCCTGGTGTCAAGACCACTGCAAGCACAACAGGCTACCCCAGTAGCACTCTTGACTGAGTTCGCAAAGTCAGGTCATTTAAATAAAAGAATGTATTCCCTGCATACATTGGCCCAGGTACAGTGAACACACTAATGAGAGAGCTGGATGGGGAGGATTCTCTATCCACAAGGTCTTGTGGGAAAATTTAAAAGGATATGGTCACTTAAAGGTAAGTGCCAGCATCAGGGGTGGGGGAAATTCCCACATTTAGAGGACTGAAATAAAAACAAGAAATGCTGGAACCACTCAGCAGGTCTGGCAGCATCTGTGGAAAGAGAAGCAGAGTTAATGTTTCGGGTCAGTGACCCTTCTTCGGAAGTGTTAACTCTGCTTCTCTTTCCACAGATGCTGCAAGACCTGCTGAGTGGTTCCAGCATTTCTTGTTTTTATTTCAGATTTCCAGCATCCGCAGGATTTTGCTTTTATTTTAGAGGACTGAAAATGTTTTAAAATATTTTTGATCCTTGCCAAATGCTGTATATTGTAGTTTGGGGGGTGGGGAGGCATAAAATGATATCTGTGGGCAATTGATGAGGCAGTAGAGCTCTTAGGTCTATTTAACAGCTGGTAAAGTGGATGTGCTGCTCCATGTGGTGGGTGCAAGGAAGGTTTGTCCTGTTGGGCTCTCCAAGTCACCTTTCCCATAGGCAGTCAAGCTGAACATTGTGAACATGGTGTGAAGCGCATCCCCCCACCCCCGCCCCCTCCCCCTCCCACCACCATATCTTCCAACCTGGCATCTTAAATCCCTCACCCGCACTATTCCTGCTGGGTTAAAATCAGCCCACAGAGTCACACATGGGAAGTATCTAAAGGAAAATAAAATAATTATTGGTTCAAAAATAAAACAAAGATCTTTAACTAATCAGTATTAACTGGGAGATGCTGAATGGCCCTATTATGGGTATTGCACTAGCAGTGAGTGACTGATAAACATAAAAGAGAAGACAATAAAAATAACCAATGAAGAACTAATAAGTGGCACAATACCAACTGATGAAATTGCTCAAAACATTTTTCTAAAATGATTTGAGTGACGATTTTGATTTCTCACTGAGCCTTGCAAATATGTGGATAATGAAAGATTTAGTCCTTCAGATTACCTTTAAGTCCTGATAGGCAACCTATAAAACTGTAGCTGCTTTACTGGAGAATTTGCAAACAAAATAGATTTATTTGTCACCTATAGGGAGGTATGTTCCATAAAGTTACCTGAGCAAAAGTTTCAAGGATTGTTTAAATGATTTGTAAACGTCCAATTTTATTGCCAGATCGAACATTGCTTTGTGATGTGATTGTGTCTTTTTTTTCTGCAGGAACTTCCTGATACTTTAAAGGACAAGACTTACCTTAAAGAGTGGCATATTAAGAAAACAAGCCTAGAAATCATTCCATCCTTTATTGTCATGTTCCAGGACCTGATTGTGATGAATTTATCCAGGAATTGTATCAAGGAACTTCCAGCTGAAATAGGTACTCATGATTTTTATTGAGAAGCTGTGGGCTTGAAATTGTTACTGAAACTCCCATGTTTTCATATTTTTGGTGTCTATCCCTTTAAAATATGATACACTGTTGCACAGTGGGCAAATGAAACCTGTCCTTTTTTTATGAAACACTCCTACCAAATTCACTAACACTGCAGTAGATATGAATCACTTATCTGGCAGTTTCTTCCTTATGTTCACTTTATTCATCAGAGCAAAAACATAATAGAGACAGGACAGCAGAGCACAATCAGAGCAACTCCACCTTCCTCAACAGAGACCTCAGATATCAAGAGCTCAATACTGCAGAAAGCCTAGAGGTGTATAGAAAGTACAGAGGTGAAATTTAAAAGGAAATTAGGAAAGCAAAGAGAGGGTATTAAAAATTGTGGCAAGTAAAATCAATGAAAACCGAAAGATGTTTTATAAATACATAAAGAGCAACAGGATAACAAGGAAAGAGTAGGACTTATTACAGATCAAAAAGATAGCCTGTAAGTGGAAATGGAATACATGGGCATAGTTCTTAATGAATACTTTGTGCCTAGCTCCATAAAACAGGGGGATGAAGCAGACGTTACAGTTAACATACAAACATACGAATTAGGAGCAGAAGTAGGCCATTCGGCCCCTCAAGCCTGCTCTGCCATTCAATAAGATCATGGCTGATCTGTTTGTGTTTTGAATTCCACACTCCCATCTACTCCCGATAACCCTTGATTCCCTTGCCTAACAAGAACCTATTTCCGCCTTTAAAATATTCAATGACTCCGCCTCCACCAGCTTCTGAGACAGAGAATTCCAAAGTCGCACAACCCTCTGTAAGAAAAAAATTTCTCCTCATCTCTGTCATTGGACTGCATTCTGGGGAAGATGGGACCTGTTCAAACAGGACGGGCTGCATCTGAACCAGAGGGGCACCAATATCCTGGGAGGGAGGTTTGCTAGTACTGTTCGGGAGGGTTTAAACTAGTTTGGGAGGGGGATGGGAACCGGACTTGTAATCCAGGGACCAGTGGGTCCACTCAGAAAGACAAAGAGTGTAGTGAGGTATTGGGGAAGGTAGCACTGTCACAGAGGACAGATGGGCACGGAGAAGGGTTAAAGTGCGTATACTTCAACGCAAGAAGCATCAGGAATAAGGTGAGTGAATTGAAGGCGTGGATGGGCACTTGGGACTACGATGTTGTGGCCATCACTGAAACGTGGATAGGTGAGGGGGAGGAATGGTTTTTGGAGGTACCTGGTTATAGATGTTTTCATAAGATTAGGAATGGTGGTAAAAGAGGTGGGGGGGTGGCATTGTTAGTTAGAAATAGTGTAACAACTGCTGAAAGAATTTTCGAGGAGGATCTGCCGACTGAGGCACTGTGGGTTGAGGTCAGGAACAGGAAAGGAGCAGTCACCTTGATGGGAGTTTTCTATAGGCCCCCCAATAGCAGCAGGGAGGTGGAAGAGCAGATTGGGAAACAGATTTTGGAAAGGAGCAGAAGTCACAGGGTAGTAATTATGGGGGATTTCAACTTCCCAAATATTGATTGGCAACTCTTTAGATCGAATAGTTTGGATGGGGTAGTGTTTGTGCAGTATGTCCAGGAAGCTTTTCTGACTCAGTATGTAGACTGCCCGACCAGAGGGGAGGCAATATTGGATTTGGTACTAGGTAATGAACCAGGGCAAGTGATAGAGCTGTTGGTGGGCGAGCACTTTGGAGATAGTGATCACAATTCTGTAGCATTCACTGTGGTAATGGAGAGGGATAGGTATGTGCAACAGGGCAAGGTTTACAATTGGGGGAAGGGTAGATATGATGCTGTCAGGCAGGAACTGAGGAGCATAAGTTGGGAGCATATGCTGGCAGGGAAGGGCACGGTCGAAATGTGGAACTTTTTCAAGGAGCAGATAGTAGGGGCCATTGATAAGCATGTCCCTGTCAGACAGGGAAGGGATGGTCATGTGAGGGAACCGTGGTTGACAAGAGAGGTTGAGAGTCTTGTTAGGAAGAAGAAGGATGCGTATATAAAGTTGAGGAAAAAGGGCACAGGCATAGCTCTGGAGGGATACAAGATGGCCAGGAAGGATCTGAAGAAAGGGATTAGGAGAGCTAAGAGAGGGCATGAAAAATGCTTGGCGGGTAGGATAAAAGAAAACCCCAAGGCCTTTTACGCGTATGTCAGAAATATGAGGATGACTAGGGGGACCGTAGGTCCGGTCAAGGACAATAGCGGGAGACTGTGTGTTGAGCCGGAAGAGATAAGTGAGGTTTTGAATGAGTACTTCTCTTCGGTATTTACGAATGAGAAGGGGTGTATTACTGAAGAGGACGGTGGGAAGCAGACTGGTAAGCTCGAGGAAGTGCTCGTTAGGAGGGAAGATGTGTTGGGGTTTTTGAATAACTTGAAGATAGACAAGTCTCCCGGGCCTGACGGGGTATATCCAAGGATGTTATGGGAAGCAAGGGATGAAATTGCAGAGCCGCTGGCAATGATCTTTTCATCTTCTCTGCTGACGGGGGTGGTACCAGGTGATTGGAGGGTGGCAAATGTTGTGCCCCTGTTCAAGAAAGGGAATAGGAACAACCCTGGGAATTACAGGCCAGTTAGTCTTACTTCAGTGGTAGGCAAGTTGATGGAAAAGGTGCTGAGGGATAGGATTTCTGAGCATCTGGAAAGACACTGCTTGATTCGGGACAGTCAGCACGGTTTTGTGAGGGGTAGGTCTTGCCTCACAAGCCTGATTGAATTCTTTGAGCAGGTGACCAAGCAAGTGGATGAGGGTAAACCAGTGGATGTGGTGTACATGGATTTTAGTAAGGCATTTGATAAGGTCCCCCATGGTAGACTTATGGAGAAAGTCAGGAGGCATGGGATAGTGGGGAATGTGGCCAGTTGGATTAAGAATTGGCTAACTGATAGAAGGCAGAGAGTGGTCTTAGATGGTAAATACTCAGCCTGGAGCCCAGTTACCAGTGGCGTGCCGCAGGGATCAGTTCTGGGTCCTCTCCTGTTTGTGATTTTTATTAACGACTTGGATGAGGAAGTCGAAGGGTGGGTCAGTAAATTTGCAGATGATACAAAGGTTGGTGGAGTTGTGGATACCGAGGAGGGCTATTGTCGTCTGCAAAGGGACTTGGATAGGTTGCAGTGCTGGGCTGAAAAGTGGCAGATGGAGTTTAACCCTGAAAAGTGTGAGGTCGTCCATTTTGGAAGGACAAACATGAATGCAAAATACTGGGTTAACGGTAGGGTTCTTGGGCATGTGGAGGAGCAGAGAGACCTTGGGGTCTATGTGCATAGATCATTGAAAGTTGCAACTCAAGTGGATAGGGCTGTGAAGAAGGCATATGGGGTGTTAGCGTTCATTAGCAGAGGGATTGAATTTAAGAGCCGTGAGGTGATGATGCAGCTGTACAGGACCTTGGTAAGGCCTCATTTGGAGTACTGTGTGCAGTTCTGGTCGCCTCATTTTAGGAAGGATGTGGAAGCCTTGGAGAGGGTGCAGAGGAGATTTACCAGGATGTTGCCTGGAATGGAGAATAAGTCTTACGAGGAAAGGCTGAACATTCTAGGCCTCTTCTCATTAGAAAGGAGAAGGATGAGGGGTGACATGATAGAGGTTTATAAGATGATCAGGGGAATAGATAGGGTAGACAGTCAGAAACTTTTTCCCCGGGTGGAGCAAAGCGTTACAAGGGGTCATAAATTTAAGGTGAAGGGTGGGAGATATAAGGGGGATGTCAGGGGAAGGTTCTTTACCCAGAGAGTGGTCGAGGCATGGAATGCCTTGCCCGGGGAAGTTGTTGAGTCAGAAACTTTAGGGACTTTCAAAAGGCTTTTGGATAGGTATATGGATAAAGGAGAATGATGGGGTATAGATTAAATTGTCCTTGACAGAGGACAAAGGATCGGCACAACATTGTGGGCCGAAGGGCCTGTTCTGTGCTGTATGTTCTATGTTCTATGTTCTATAAAAGGGTGACACCTAATTTTAAAACAGTGTCCCTTAGTTGTGGACTCACCCACAAGAGGAAATATCCTTTCCACATCCACCTTGTCAAGACCGTTCAGGATCTTATAAACTTCAATCAAGCCTCCCCTCACTCTTCTAAACTCCAGTGAAAACAAACCCAGTCTGTCCAACCTTTCCTCATAAGACAACCTGCTCATTCCAGCTATCAAACTAGTAAATCTCCTTTGAACCGCCTCCAACGCATTTACATCCTTCCTTAAATAAGGAGACCAAAACTGCATACAGTATTCGAGATGTGGTCTCACCAATGCCTTGTATAACCGAAGTATAACATCCTCATTTTTATTTTCAATTCCTCTCGTAATAAAGGATAGCATTCCATTAGCCTTCTTTATTACTTGCTGTACCTCCATACTAACTTTTTGTGACTCATGCACTAGAACACCTAGATCCCTCTGCACCTCGGAATTCTGCAGTGGTTCCCCATTTAAGAAATACTCTGCTTTTTTATTCTTCCTGCCAAAGTGAACAACTTCACATTTTCCCACATTATACTCCATCTGCCAGATTTTTGCCCACTCTATGTCTATCTATGTCAGTCTGCAATCTCCTTGTCCTCTTCACAACATACTTTCCTACCTATCTTTGTGTCATCTGGAAATTTAGCTACCATGGCATCGCTCCCCTCATCTAAGTCATTGATAAAAATTGTAAAAAGTTGAGGCCCCAGCGCAGACCCCTGCGGGACTCCACTCTTCACATCCTGCCAATCAGAAAATAACCCATTTATGCATACTCTCTTTTTTCTGCCAGCCAGCCAATATCCATGCTAATATGTTACCCCTTAGACCATGAGCTCCTACTTTGCACAATAAACTTTTATGTGGCACCTTGTCAAATGCCTTCTGGAAATCCAAGTACAGTATGTCAATGGGCTCTCCTTTATCCACAGCACATGTCATGCCTTCAAAGAACTCCAAACAAATTGGTTAAACATGATTTCCCTTTCACAAAACCATTCTGACTATTCCCAATTACCTTGAGTTTTTCTAAGTGCCCAGCTATAACTTCCTGAATGATCGATTCTAACACCTTCCCCATGACAGAAGTCAGTCTAACTGGCCTGTAAGTTACCTGTCTTCTGCCTCACTCTACCCCCCACTTCTTGAATAGAGGGGTTATATTTGCTACTTTCCAGTCTGATAGAATCTAGCACATTTTGAAAAATTAACACCAATGCATCTACTACCTCAATAGCCACCTCTTTTAAGACCCTAGGATGAAGCCCATCAGGACCCAGGGACTTGTCAGCCCGCAGCTCCATCAGTTTGGTCTGTACCACTTCCCTAGTGATTGTAATTTCACCAAGTTCCTCTCTTCCTTCCACCTCCTGATTTATAGCTATTACTGGAATGCTTTGTGTATCCTCGATAGTGAAGACAGAAGGATAATATTAATCATTGCATTCGCCATTTCCTTATTATCTACTATTAGCTCCCCATTCTCACTCTTTAGAGAACCAACCCTCACTTTACTTACTCTTTTCCTTTTTAAATTTTTTTTCCAAAATATACTTTATTCATAAAAATCTGTAAAAATTACATTGCCAAACAGTTTCCAAACAGCACCAAAAAATACAAACATTGCAAGGGAGATCAGTTTCCTTCAATACTGTCATGAGTTTCTTCCCAACCCTTCTGTTTCACAATTGTCATGTCAATTACAGTTTTACATTTACAGCAATTGAGAATATTAACGATACAGTTCGAGGGGTTTCCCATTGATCCAGCCCCTCAGTCCAGCTTGGTGGGAGAACCTTACACTGTGGTCTTTCCCCATTGAGCCTTTGCTGCGGCTGCCCCAAGCTTTAGTGCGTCCCTCAGCACGTAGTCCTGGACCTTGGAATGTGCCAGTCTGCAACATTCGGTGGTGGACAACTCTTTGCGCTGGAAGACCAGCAGGTTTCGGACAGACCAAAGGGCGTCTTTCACCGAATTGATAGTCCTCCAGCAGCAGTTGATGTTTGTCTCGGTGTGCGTCCCTGGGAACAGCCCGTGGAGCACAGACTCCTGTGTTACAGAGCTGCTTGGGATGAACCTTGACAAAAACCACTGCATCTCTTTCCACACCTGCTTTGCAGAGGCACATTCCAGGAGGAGGTGTGCGACCGTCTCTTCCCCACCACAGCCAACGCGGGGGCAATGTGCGGAGGGGGCGAGACTTCGGGTGTGCATGAAGGATCTGACGGGGAGGACCCTTTTTAAATACCTGTAGAAGCTCTTGCTATCCATTTTTACATTTCTAGCTAGCTTCATCTCATACTCTAATTTCTTTCTCCTGATTAACCTTTTAGTCATTCTCTGCTGTTCTTTATATTTTGACCAATCATCTGAACTGTTTCTCATCTTTGCATAATTATATACCTTTTCCTTAAGTTTGATGCTTTCCTTAACTTCTTTAGTTAACCATGGATGGTGGGTCCTCCCCTTAGAATTTTTCTTTATAGTAGGAATATACTTATTCTGAGTATTCTGAAATATCCCCATAAATGTCTGCCACTGCTTCTCTATTGATCTATCTCCTAGCCTAGTAATGCAGTTCACTTCAGCTAGCTCAGCTTTCATGCTCACATAGTTGCCCTTATTCAAGTATAAAATACTAGCCTTAGACCCACTCTTCTCTCTTTCAAACTGGATGTAAAATTCAATCATATTGTGGTTGCTGCTGCCTAGAAGTGCCTTTACTCTGAGGTGATTAATTAATCCTGTCACATTACACAATACCAAGTCTAATATAACCTGCTCTCTGGTTGGTTCCAGAATGTGCTGCTCTAAGAAACTATCTTGAAAACATTCTATGAACTCCTCATCCAGGCTACTATTGCCAATCTGATTTTTCCAGTTTATATATAGATTGAAATCACCCATGATTATTCCCATCCCTTTATCACAAGCACCCAATATTTCCTCTTGTATACTTCGTCCTACATTGTGATTACTGTTCGAGGGCCTGTAGACCACTCCCACTAGTGACTTCTTTCCCCTACTATTCCTCAGCTCCACCCAAACCGATTCTACATCTCTAACTATTGCACCAATGCCATCCTTGATTAACAGTGCTACCCCTCCACCTTTACCTAGCTTCCTATTCTTCTTGAATGTTATATACCCCTCAATATTCAGGAGCCAATCCTTGTCATTCTGCAGCCACATCTCTGTAATGGCTATCAGATCATATTTATTTATTTCAATGTGCGCTATCACTTCGTCTACTTTGTTATGAATGCTACGTGCATTCAAATACAGAGCCTTTAGTTTTGTCTTTTTGTTATCTTTGTAACATCTAGTCTTGACTGTTGATGTGGTCTTGGGTTTTTTCTCTCTGTCCATTCCTGCCATTCTCTGACCTTCATTTCCCATATCACTATTCTGCTCTCCCCTGCCTTGATTCTACCCCTTGATTTGCTACATCTACTTGATCCCTCATCCCCCGCCCCTTGTTTATTTCCCTAGTTATATGATTTGCTAGAACACTGCTCCCAGCACAGTTCAGATGCAGACTGCCCCAACGGTACAGCCCCTACTTTCCCCAGTACTGGTGCCAGTGCTCCATGAACAAAACCCATTCTCCGACACCTGTCTTTGAGCTACATATTCATTTCACTAATCTTGTGCCCTCTGAAAATTGACTCGTGCCTCAAGTAATAATCCAGAGATCATTACCCTTGAGGTTCTGCTCTTCAATTTAGTGCCTAGCTCCTCATACTGTCTAAGCAGAACCTCTTTCTTAGTCCTACCTATTTTGTTGGTACCTACATGGACCATGACAACTGGATCCTCCCCCTCCCACTCCAAGTTCCTGTCCAGCCCTGAGCAGATGTCCCGAACCCTGGCACCAGGTAGGCAACACAGTCTTCTGGACTCAAGCTCTCGTCTGCACAGAACAGTGTCAATCCCCTCACTATACTACCCCCTATTACCACTACATTCCTTTTTTCTCCCCCCATTTGAATGGCTTCCTGTACCACAGTGCCATGGCCAGTCTGCTGAGTCTCCAGTTAAGGCAGAGGAGTGTGAAACTTTGGATTGGATAAATGTAATGAGAGAGGAAATATTAACGGGTTTGACATCGTTGAAAGTAGATAAATCACCAGGTCCAGATGAAATGTATCCCAGGCTGTCGAGAAAAGCAAGCAATGAAATAGTGCAGGCTCTGACCATCATTTTTCAATCCTTTCTAGCTACAGGCGTGGTGCTAGAGGACTGGAGTACTGCTAACATTTTACCATTGTTTAAAAAAAAGGAGAAAGGGATAGGCCGAGTAATTGTAGGCCAGTCAGCCTAACCTCAGTGATGGGCAAATTATTGAAAATAATTCTGAGGGACAGTATTAATCATCATCAAGATAGGCACAGATTGGTCAAGGACAGTCAACATGGATTTGTTAAGGGATGGTATCTCTGATTAACAATTCAATTTTTTGAGAATGTAACAAGAGGGATTGATTAAGGTAGCATGTGTGATATAGTCTACATGGATTTTAGCAAGGCTTTTGACAAAGTCCCACATAGCAGACTGGTCAGAAAAATAAAAGCCCATGGGATCAAAGGGAAAGTGGTAAGCTGGATTGAAAATTGGTTCAGTGACCGGAAGCAAAGGGTAATGGTCGATGAGTGTTTTTGTGACTAGAAGGCTGTTTGCAGTGAGGTTCCGCAGGGTTCAGTCGTAGGTCCCTTGCTTTTCATTGTATACATAAATGATTTAGACTTAAATGTAGGGGGTATCATTAAGAGGTTTGCAGATGATACAAAAATTGGCCATGTGGTTGATGATGAGGAACAACGATGTAAACTGCAGGAAAATGTCAATGGACTGGCCAGGTGGACAGAAAAGTGGCAAATGGAATTTAATCTGGAGAAGTATGCGATAATGCAATTGGGGATAGGAATACACGATAAATGGTAGGATACTGAGAAGTGTAGAGGAACAGAAGAACCTTGGAGGGCATGTCCATAGTTATCTGAAGGTAGCAGGTCAGGTAGATAAGGTGGTTAAGAAGGCATAGGGATGCTTTCCTTTATTAGCTGAAGCACAGTATATAAGAACAGGGAAGTTATGCTAAAACTGTATAAAACACTAGTTAGGCCACAGCTGGAGTACTGCATAAAATTCTGGTTACCACATTACAGGAAGAATGTGATCACATTAGAGAGGGTACAGAGGAGATTACAAGGACGTTGCCAGGACTGGAGAATTTTAGCTATGAGGAACGATTGGATAGACTGGGTTGTTTTCTTTGGAACAGAGGAGGCTGAAGGAGATTTAACTGAGGTGTATAAAACTATGAGGGGCCTAGATATTGAGGATAGGAAGGACCTATTTATGTTAGCAGAGTGGTCAGTAACCAGGGGGTATAGATTTAAAGTAATTGGTAGCAGGATTAGAGGGGAACTGAGAATTTTTTTTAAATCAATAGGGTGGTAGGATCTGGAACTCACTACTGAAATGACGGTAGGGGCAGAAACCCTCATCGCATTGAAAAAACATTTGGATATGCACTGGAGATACTGTAACCTACAAGGCTATGATCCAAGAGCTGGAAAGTGAAACTGGACTGAAAAGCTCTTTTTCAGCTGACACGGACACAATGGGCTGAATTTCCTCTTTCTGTGCCATAAATCTTTTTCTGTTTTTCTAGGTAAATGTTTATTATCCACAATTTCACAAAATAGTGTTGGGCAGAAGCCAAGAGTTTTCCCATGGGGAGCAGGAAAGTAGAATTGCCAGTCTCTCAGCTGTTCTTGTGCAAATTCTGGTTGTTGGTTACGGAGGGAGTTATTGGAAAACCGGAAACAAGCCCCCAGGTTTGTCCTACAGCCAGGGATTGGTCGCCCAAGAACACTAAGGGGAGGGTGAATAGAAAATAAAACAAAAAAATCCACAAAATAATAGCCCTGATTTTTAACTTGGGGCAGGAATCGGGGATGCGGGGTTGAATTGGTGGAGCAAAGGCCGAATTTGGAGGAGGTATGTGGGGCCGAATTGGGATTGGTGTGAAGGCCTAAAGGACCAATTTTCCAAACACATGCTGCCAGCAAGGAGTGTCACCTCCAGACCGCACATATCCGGAAATCGCATTGGCAATCATTGGGATGTGAGACTGGCTGCCGAGCTCCCTGCTGACACTGCACATGAGGACATTGGGCCTTCACCATTTTTGTCTGAGCTTTGATGATCTAAAATTTGTTCTCAAGTATTTTTTGTCAACTGGCTGGATTTCCCTCATTGAGGTGAGGCTCAACTTTTCTTGGGCCGAGTTTAGTTAAGCATGGAAGGCGCACTCCCAACAAGATTCCTGCTGCCAGACTTCTCCTGACCAACCCAGGGAATGGTGGGAACAAGGCAGACTGCAGGAAAGCCTGCCAGGATCCTGGACCTTACCTCCCCACTGACAATTGCATACATTGGGTGAGGAAAGAGTGGCCAGAGGCAGTCTCTGCAATGACTGGGTGAGTGGTGGGAGAGTGGAAAATTAATGTAGCGGCAGGTCTCACTGGCCAGTTGTGCCTCGTTTCCTGTTCTATTCAGACAGGAACTCGGGGAAGATTCAGGCCAAGGACCCCAAATAAAAAAGATGGTCAGCTAGATAAGTAACTGCTTGGTTTATCTTCACTAAGAAGTATGATTAACACTCGCACAACAGGAGAATCTTCTTTACAAAGAGAGTGGTTAGAATATGGAAGAAGGACTCGTTGAGGCGAATAGCATAGATGCATTTAAGGGGAAGCTGGATAAGTACAGAGAGAGAAAGGAATAGAAGGATATGCAGATAATGTTAGATGAAGTAGGTTGGGAGGAGGCTCGTGTGGGGATCCGTGTGGGAACTAAGGGGAACCAGTAGATATAGTATACTTGAATTTCCAAAAGGCATTCGAAAAGGTGCCACACATAAGGCTAATACACATGATGACTGCATGGAGTTGGGGGTAATATATTGGCATGGATAGAGGATTGGTCAACTGAAAGGAAGCAGAGAGTAGGGATAAATGGAGCATTTTCAGATTGGTAGGATGAAACTAGTGGAGTGCCACAAGGATCAGTGCTGGGGCTTCCGCTATTTACATACCGTACTAATGACTTAGATGAAGAGACTGAGAGTAATGTATCTAAGTTTGCTGATGATATTAAGTTAGGTGGGAATGTAAACTGAGGAGGACACAAAGAGGATGCAAAGAGATATAGACAGGTTAAGTGAGTGGGCAACAAGGTGGCAGATGGAGTATAATCTGGGGAAGAGTGAAGTTATTCACTTTGGTAGTAAGAACAGAAAATCAGAATATTTTATAAAAGGCATGAAACTTCTAAATGTTGACATTCAGAAAGACTTGGGTGTACAAAGAACAAAGAACAAAGAACAGTACAGCACAGGAACAGGCCATTCGGCCCTCCAAGCCTCCGCCGATCTTGATGCCTGCCTAAACTAAAACCTTCTGCACTTCCGGGGTCCATATCCCTCGATTCCCATCCTATTCATGTATTTGTCAAGATGCCTCTTAACCGTCTCTATGGTACCTGCTTCCACCACCTCCCCTGGCAGCAAGTTCCAGGCACTCACCACCCTCTGTGTAAAGAACTTGCCTCGCACATTCCCTCTCAACTTTGCCCCTCTCACCTTAAACCTATGTCCCCTAGTAACTGACTCTTCCACCCTGGGAAAAAGCTTCTGACTATCCACTCTGTCCATGCCGCTTATAACTTTGTAAACCTCTATCATGTCGCCCCTCCACCTCCGTCGTTCCAGTGAAAACAATCCGAGTTTATCCAACCTCTCCTCATAGCAACGCCCTCCAGACCAGACAACATCCCGGTAAACCTCTTCTGTACCCTCTCCAAAGCCTCCACGTCCTTCTGGTAGTGTGGCGATCAGAATTGCACGCAATATTCTAAGTGTGGCCTAACTAAAGTTCTGTACAGCTGCAGCATGACTTGCCAATTTTTATACTCTGTGCCCTGACCGATGAAGGCAAGCATGCCGTATGCCTTCTTGACTACCTTATCCACCTGCGTTGCCACTTTCAGTGACCTGTGGACCTGTACGCCCAGATCTCTCTGCCTGTCAATACTCCTAAGGGTTTTGCCATTTACTGTATACTTCCCACCTGCATTAGACCTTCCAAAATGCATGACCTCACATTTGTCCGAATTAAACTCCATCTGCCATTTCTCCGCCCAAGTCTCCAACTGATCTATATCCTGCTGTATCCTCTGACAATCCTCATCACTGTCCGCAACTCCACCAACCTTTGTGTCGTCTGCAAACTTACTAATCAGACCAGCTACATTTTCCTCCAAATCATTTATATATACTACAAACAGCAAAGGTCCCAGCACTGATCCCTGCGGAACACCACTAGTCACATCCCTCCATTCAGAAAAGCACCCTTCCACTGCTACCCTCTGTCTTCTATGACCGAGCCAGTTCTGTATCCATCTTGCCAGCTCCCCTCTGATCCCGTGTGACTTCACCTTTTGTATCGGTCTGCCATGACGGACCTTGTCAAAGGCTTTACTGAAGTCCAAGGAACACAGAAAATGAGCATGCAGCTACAGCAAGCAATTAGTAAGGCAAATGTCATGTTGGCCTTTATTGCAAGGGGATTGGAGTACAAGAAAACAGACGTCTTGCTACAATAGTACAAGGTTTTGGTGAGACACCTGCAGTACTGCGTGCAATTTTGGTCTCCATATTTAAGGAGGGATACACTTGCAATGGAGGCAGTACAATGAAGGTTCACTAGATGGGTCCCTGGGATGAGAGGGTTGTCCTTTGATAAGAGGCTTATGTGGAGTTTAGAAGAGTGAGAGGTGATTTCATTGAAACATACAAGATTCTGAATGAACTTGACAAGGTCGACACTAAGGTGATGTTTCCCTGAGATAAGGAGAAACTTCTTCACTCAAAGGATTGTGAATCTTTGGAATTCTCTACCCCAGAGGGTTGTGGATGCTTCATTGTTGAGTATATTTAAGGCTGAGATAGACAGATGTTTGATCTCTCCGTGAATCAAGGGATATGGGGAGAGGGCAGGAAAGTGGAGTTGAGGTAGAAGATCATCCATGATGGTATTGAATGGTGGAGCAGGCTTGAGGGGCCTTGTGGTCTATTCCTGCTCCTAATTTATATGTCCTCGTGTTCTTATGTGTGGAGCATAAACACCGGCATAGACCAGTTCAACCCAATGGCCTGTTTCTATGCTGTAAATAAATTCGAAGTCAAGCACGAACTGGCAACAAATCTAAGATATTTCTTCCCTATTTGTTTCTTTGACACTTTTTTTTATTCATTCATGGGATGCAGGTGTCGCTGGCAAAGTGACTGCTGGAGTCTGTGTGGTAAAGGTACTGCCACAGTGCTGTTAGGGAGGGAGTTCCAGGATTTTATCCCAGCAGCGATGAAGGAATTGTGATGTATTTCCACAGGGGTAGGTGGGAATGTGGAGTTGAGGTTACAATCAGATCAGCCATGATCTTATTGAATGGCAGAGCAGACTCAAGTGGCCGAGTGGTCTACTCCTGCTCCTAATTCATATGTTCGTATGTAAGTTAGGATGGTGTGTGACTTCGAGGGAAACTTGGAAATGGTGGTGTCCCCATGCGCCTGCTGGTCTTGGCCTTCTTGGTGGTAGAGGTCGCGGGTTTGGATGGTGCTGTCAAAGAAGCCTTGGCGAGTTGCTGCAGTGTGTCTTGTAAATGGTACACACTGCAGCCATGATGTACTGGAGGGTGTGAATGTTTAAGGTGGTGGATGGGGTGTCAATTAAGCAGGCTGCTATATCCTGGATTCTACTGAACTTCTTGAGTGTTGTTGGAGCTGCACTCATCCAGGCAAGTGGAAAGTATTTCATCACATTCCTGACTTGTGCCTTGTAGATGGCGGAAAGGTTTGAGAAGCCGGCGGGGTTGGTGTGGGGGGAGTGGGGGCGGTGGTGTGAGTAGGTGGGGGAGTCAATCGCCCCAGAATAACAAGCCTCTGACCTGCTCTTGTCGTTACACTATTTATATAGCAGGTCCAGTTTGGTTTTTGGTCAATGGTTACTGTCAGGATCTTGATGGTGGGGATTCAATGATGATATTGCAATTGAATGTCAAGGGGAAGTGGTTAGATTCTCGCCTGTTGGAGATAATCTTTGCATGGCACTTGTATAACATGAATATTACTTTCCATTTATCAGTTCAAGCCTGAATGTTGTCCAGGTCTTGCTGCATGACTCATTAACTTAGGAATTGAGAATGGAACTGAACACTGTGCAATCATCAGCGATAATCCTCACTTCTGACCTTATGATGGAGGGAAGGTCATTGATGAAGCAGCTGAAAACTTTTGGGCCTGAGGAACTCCTGCAGTGATGCCCTGGGACTGAGATGAATAGCGCCCAATGCCATCAACTAGGTGCTAGGTATGAGTCCAGCCAGTGGAGAGGTCCCCCCACCCCTGATTCCCTTTTTTAAATTCTTTCTTGGGATGTGAGCATCATTGGCAAGGCTAGCATTTATTGCACATTCCTAATTAACCTTGAGAATATGGTGGTGAGCCACCTTCTTCAACCGTTGCAGTCCATGTGGTGTAGGTACACCCATAGTGCTGTTAGGGTGGAAGTTCCAGGAATTTGACCCAGTGACAGTGAAGGAAAGTGATATAGTTGCAAGACAGGATGGTGTGTGACTTGGAGGGGAACTTGCAGGTGATGGTGTTACCATGTGTCTGCTGCCCTAGGTGGTAGAGGTCGCGGGTTTGGCAGGTGTTGTCGAAGGAGCCTTGGCTTCTATTTTACTAGCAGTCCTTGATGCCACACTCAGTCATAGGAACATAGGAACATAGGAAGATAGGAACAGGAGTAGGCCACTCAGCCCCTCGAGCCTGTCTCGCCATTCAATGAGATCATGGCTGATCCACGGCCTAACTCCATATACCTGCCTTTGGCCCATATCCCTTAATATCTTTGCTTAACAAAAATCTATCTCTCAGATTTAAAATTAACACCTGTTCTAGCTTCAACTGCTGTTTTTGGGAGAGAGTTCCAAACCTCTACCACCCTTTGCATGAAGAAGTGCTTCCTAACATCTCTCCTGAACGGTCTGGCCTTAATTTTTAGACTATGCCCCCTAGTTTTAGAATCTCCAACCAGTGGAAATAGTTTATCTTTATCTAGCCTGTCTTTTCCTGTTAATATCTTGAAGACTTCGATCAGATCACCCCTTAACCTTCTAAATTCTAGCGAAAACAGGCTTAATTTGTGTAATCTCTCCTCGTAACTTAACCCCTTTAGTCCAGTTATCATTCTTGTAAACCTACGTTGCACTCCCTCCAAGGCCAATATATCCTTCCTAAAGGTGTGGTGCCCAGAACTCCAAGTGGGGTCTAACCAGGGTTTTGTACAGCGGCAGCATAACCTCTGTATACTCCAATCCTCTACATATAAAGGCTAGCATTTTTTGATCACTATTTGATGTCAAGTGCAATCACTATCACCTTGCTGCTGGAATTCAGCTTTTTTTGTCCATGTTTGGACCAAGGTTGTAATGAGATCTGGAGCCAAATGGCCCTGATGGAACCCAAACTGAGCAACAGTGAACAGGTTATTGCTGATAGCACTGTCAACGACACCTTCGATCACTTTGCTGATGATTGAGAGTAGACTGAAGGGGTAGCAATTGGATGGAATAAAAACAGAAAGTGCTGGAAATACTCAGCAGTCTGGCAGCACCTGGGGAGACAGAAACAGAGTTAGCATTTCAGGTCAATGACCTTTCATCAGAACTGATTTGCCCTGCCGGTTGGACAGGACATACGTAGGGGTGGTGATGGAGGTATCTGGGATGTTGGCTGAAATGTATGATTCTGTAAGTATGACTATGTCAGGCTGTTGCTTGACTAGTCTGTGGGACATTTCTCCCAATTCTGGCACTAGTCCTCCCTCAGCTGTTAATGAGGACTATGCAGGGTCAACTGGGCTGGGTTTGCCTTTGTCATGTCCGAATCCAATGCCTAGTTCACTGCCAGGTGGTCCATCGGTTTTGTTCTACGTATTATACTTTGTCGTAGAAGTTTGGTACAACTTGTACCATTTGGTGCAATGGCTTGCTAGGCCATTTCAGAGGGCAGTTCAGAGTTATTGCTGTGGGCCAGACAGGTAAGGATGACAGATTTCTTTCCCTAAAGGACATCAGTGAACCAGATGTGTTTTTACAACAATTTGGTAGTTACATTGGTCACCATTACTGATACTAACTTTTTATTCCTGTTTTATTAATTAACTGAATTTAAATTCTCCAGCTGTCATAGTAGGATTAAACTCATACCTCTGGATCTTTAGTTCAAGCCTCTGGATTACTAGTCCAGAAACATAACCACTTTGCTGCTGTTCCCACTGTAGACACAACTCTAGATGCTTGCTTGAATGATCAATGACAAGCAGTTAAAGCTGACAGTCAAACTGAAAATAGATTGGCTTACATTTAAAGCCTGAACGCCGTGTCCTATAGGTCAAAGCTTGGCACAGTTGGTTGCTGTAGCAACCAGCCCTGCAGAGGAAAGCGCAGGAACAGAGGCTGTTTATAAGTTGAATTTTATAAAATGCTAAATTAACACATAATAATCTTTTAAATCAGTTCCATATGTTCAGTTCCATCCAGTAAAGATGTTTCACTCATTTTTTTTCATGTAACTGTAAATGGCTGACTTGTAGGTTTTACATTTCGCGAAAATTGGCAGAGAGGGTTCTAGGCTGCCCTAACACTCCCATTTCTTTGTGATTGTTAATGAGCTCAGGTATTACATGGGAGGCTTTGTAACATTACGAAATAGTGCTTTTAGACACATTTCATTGATAACACAGCTTAAAGGCTGTGTTTCAAGACAGCAACGGTAGTAAAGAATATTGCATATAGGATCAACTTGGGACAAAACAGAGGCCAGGTAATTGATCTGCCATTCTTGGGCCGATAACTTCAGCTGCATAGTGCCCATTTTCGGGAGTTAACTATCCTACTTAGCACCCAGTATGGCTGTCAGAAAGTGCACGAGTGCTTTCAGCCAGAGGTGTACAATCCATTATATTGGGAAATGAAGATAAAATGTTATACAGTGTCCACGCTCGAAGGGTGGGTTTAGGTTGGGTGGTTTGTGAGAATTTTAAAAATCTCAAACCTGGCCCCAAACCACCTCAAACCCTTCTACTTCTGGCTTTGATGGGAGTGGGTAATGGGTTGATCAGTTCAACATTTTGTTGAGGCTGCGTGCCTCAGATTTGATCTCTTTTCCAGCTTCAACACTGGCCGGCTGTGTTCCCCAGGCCTCGGAAAACACAGAGCTAAAGAGAGGCAAAGACTGCTGAGCAGGAAGAGGTAAATACTTTTCCAGCACTGCTTGTGGGCCAGGAGGAGCAGGAGTTCTTCCCCCGGGCCCCCAAGCAAATCTGGTTTCCACCTCCAAGGATTGCTGATTCTCCTCCCAAGATTGCCAACCACACCTGCTGCTCCCCAACCCCCACAAGATCGCTGACCCCCTTCCTCTTACTGTAGGATCACCTAAGCTTCCAGGATCTGGACTGCTCCCACCATGCCATATGCTATCACTACTTCAACAGCAGGCTCCCTACCTGCTCCTGGGCTGTGTTCTCCGCCCAACTGGGAGCCAAGGCTGGCTTCTGGGCGGGGAACCGGCTGGAAAAAAAGGTTCACACCACATGCAGGGAAACCCTTTTCCAACTGCATCTCTCCTCGCTTGTCAAACCCACCCCTGCTAAGATTGGGGCTCTTATCTCTAAGGAAGGGTGATTTTTACACAATTAACGATTGTACTGAAGATTAATTTTGTATATCTAGTGGGTTGCCTCTTGTACCAATGGTTTACTTCAATATACTACAGTAAAAAAAAAAGATATTCATGTGGACTCCAGATAAAGCTTGCTTCAGTTTTTGAATGCTGCCCTTGGTGAAGGAATGGGGGCATCACAGCTGTCCACAATCTATTTGGTGTATACTGAAAGGTACTCTCACAGTGGCTGCACCCCATTTTCATTCATTTCCATGACTGGTATTAGGAAATAACATGGCTCCTGTGGGGGGTGGGGGGGAGAAGCGGCAGGAGTTAATCTCAGTGCAAGGCATCCTGAGTGTTTATTGATTAGCCTTTAGCTCTGATCTGACTTTTCAACTCTGAAAAGCTCTCCTCCCCCAATATTCTGGGACTCCAGCCTTTATTTTATCAAAGTTATTGTTCTTGACAAAGACCTTGCGTAACAGATGAGTTCTCCTTTTTCAGTGAATGCATTTCTACCAGTTATCATTTATTCTAAAGTTACTGCTGTTATGGTGACCATATCTACTTGGTCTGTTTGTAATTCATAACCAAAATAACAATAACAAAAATCTTTTACTTGTGGTCAGATTTTACAGGTTTTAGTAGAAACCATTTTACCAAACTTCCTAATGGAATGTTTGCCAGCATTACCAGATGGGAAACTAAGTTTTTGTGGAATGGAAAAATAAGCTGACTAGAAATTAGATGGAAAAATTATATTTAAACAAGGAGAAATCCCTGATACATGTTCAATACAATTAATGAGCATTCAGCTGACCCATTGGATTGTCTAGCAATAGTCCTATTGCAGGAAGGAGCTTATATTATCCCCAAATAAAGGGTTTTAGTTATCATTATTTCAGTTATCAATTAGAGACAAAACAAATAGATATGGTAACCTTGAAATAATTACAACAGGTGGAAAAAAATGCTACCTGAAAAAAATAGACCTTATCACTAATGTAAGGCCTTTGTTAACCTTTCCCGCATGTGAACAGTTTCTCTCTATCTACTGTGTCCAGACCCCTCATGATTTTGAATCCCTCTTATCAAATCTCCTCTCAGCCTTCACTTTTCCAAAGAAAACAGCCCCAGCTTCTCCAATCTATCTTCATAACTGAAGTTCCTCATCCCTGGAACCATTCTTGTGAATCTTTTCTGCACTCTCTCCATCTTCCCTAAAGTGTAGCACCCAGAACTGGTCACAATACTTCAGTTGAGGCCAAACCAGTGTTTCATACAAATTTAAAAGAACCTCCTTGCTCTTGTACTCTATGCCCCTAATAATAAAGCCTAGGATGCTATATGCTTTATTAACCTCTCTCAGCCTGTCGTGCCACCTTCAATGACTTAAGCACATATACACCCAGGTCCTTCTGCTCCTGCACCACCTTTAGAGTTGTACCCTTTATTTTATATTATCTCCCTGTGTTCCTACCAAAATGAATCACTTCAGACTTCTCCACATTGAACGTCATCTGCCACTTGTCCGCCCATCGACTTTATTACATATAAATATTCCTGGTCTAACCTGGTATCTTACATTGAATTTACAGCACGGAAACAGATCATTCAGCCCAACAGGCTCATATCAGTGTTTATGTTCCACACAATCCTCCTCCCACCCCTCTTCATCTAGCCCTATCCACATTGCCTTCTATTACCTTCTCCCTCAAGCACTTATCTAGCTTCTCCTTAAATGCATCTATGCTGTTTGCCTCAACCACTCCATGTGGTAGCAAATTCCACACTCTCAGTACTCTTTGGGTAAAGGAGTTTCTCCTGAATTCCCTATTGGACTTATTAGTTACTATCTTATATTTATGACACCTATTTTTGCATCCTCCCCAACCCCTCCAAAAGTGGAAACAACAGTTAAATTGAATTTAAAGCTCAAGAAACTAAAGTCATACTGCAAGCAAAGGCATGTGAACTGGGATACCAGTGGAGTGGAGAGACCACCTAGTTAGTGCAGGTTTGAAATCCATTTCTATTTTTAATAGTACAAGAAAACTCCTCCTACCTGAAATTTGGCTGGCTATGACAGTTGAATTCTTTATTCATTAGATAATCACTTATATTGTCTCTCAAACTACTCCTCATAGAAATCAGCATTCCAGGACAATTTTATACCCTAAAATAAAAGCAAAATACTGCGGATGCTGGAAATCTGAAACAAAAACAAGAAATGCTGGAATCACTCAGCAGGTCTGGCAGCATCTGTGGAAAGAGAAGCAGAGTTAACGTTTCAGGTCAGTGACCCTTCTTCGGCCACTGACCCGAAACGTTAACTCTGCTTCTCTTTCCACAATTTTATACACTGCTGTAATTACCTATTTCATTACAGCTCTTATTTTCTATCTTGATATGGAATTGCAATTAAATCATTTCCTTTTTTTCTTCTTACTTTTCTCCCCATGGAAAGACAGAAGTGTCTCCAAATCAATCAACACTACACTGTTAAGCAATGTGAATCAGACATTCTCAGTCCTCTGGGGCACCTTGAAGATAAAACTCCCAAGCGGCATCCCATCATTCATCCATAGCCATAGGTTACTCACCCAGAGCAAACAGTATTTAAAGATGGCAGACAGGATCCCAGCTTCTACAGATTTGCTGTTTTGTGGTCCAGTTGGTTGGGAAGTAAAAAAAGACCTCCCTTAGAGATTATCACCAGCCTGTTTAAGTATTCAGAAAGAATAAGATTCACCAGCTGACTATGGGGCAAATCATACATCTGCTTAGGAAATTAAGCACATTAAGCTTAAATTCCATTGAAATATAGGACCTCCTGTACCTCCTCAATAACTCTTGATTACTCAGCAGTTTCTGCTGGAAATTCATTTACTCACACATCCACTTACAAAGATCATGGACACTAAAGGAAAATGGCTGCTGGGAGGGAGGACACCATCCTACATTGACCTGTAAGTTAGCACCCTGAGGTGGAGGGGAGAGGCAGCCCCACTGGGGATGTTTCTTTGGTTCCTTGCATGGCATTAACAAACTAGTGGTGAGTATGTGGCATTTGATTTGAGCATCTAGAACATTAAGGTGGGTGGGACATTGTAAGTTTTCCTGCATCTTACATTCTGCTGAGGGCCGATGTTTGCCACATAGCTGATGACATCTGCTGGAAGTTATTACCTGGAAGTTGGGTATCTGAAGACAGGCTCATTTATCTGGTGTTCAACAGTTAACTTGATATGCATGCTGAGAAGCAGACAGCTCTGGTGAAAGTCCTTGAGCTGGATATGAGCTTGGTGGCAAGGGGATTGGAGGGAAGAGGGTGTTGTTTTGAGGTTGGGAAACCTGGAAGAATGGGAACAATTGGAAGGGTCAGTGCAGGAGGAATAGGAGGCCTCAGTTGTGGGGAGGGGAATTTGGAGGTCTCGGTGGGGGGAGCAATTGGAAGAGTCTGGGGAAATTGGCAGGGCCTCAGGGAAGATCAGAAGAGTTGCAGGGGAGATCAGAAGGATCAGGTTGGGTGTTGTAATTTGGATAACTGGATCCAGCAGTAAATGGAAGGGCTCTTAGCTCCTTGATCCAGTAATTCTCGCCTCCTGTTAGCTGACAGATTTCCCAAGGCCCGTAAACCATTTTGTCTAGAGTTAAATTTAGAATGGTTGTTTAATTCTGAGGCACGCAGCCTCAAGATAATACTTAAATGACCAATTTTCCTCCTGCCTGCATGTTGGTTGCCCCACCCCACATCTATTAAAACTGGTAGTCAGTGGTTTCAGATGTTTTTCATTTTTACATGCCACCTGAGCCAAACCCACTTGTTTTTGGGGGTTATAATTTCCCACCCCTCCCTACCACATATCAGACTGGTGAAAACACCCTTGTTTGGGGGCATGTAATGTGTCCATGCGGTGGTCACCTCACACATTTTGTGGTGAATTGTACTGCGTGCCATATCACTGGGGAGGTGTTCCTGCTGCTTGGTATAAACCAAGAGAAGGCTCAAGCCTGTGCTAGTCAGTTGTCTAATGACCACCACCCTTCAGAAGAACATAGCTGGGTTCTCTTTGCATTCCAGTAGCTCCAAGATGGTATAACATAATGATGGGCTATTGGAGTTGAGTCAATCCCCTGTCGCAGGCTCTATTAGTTGAGCCTTGAGTCAGGCAGGTGTGTAGTATTCCATGGTGACACTTATGATTAAGCAGTCAGTCTAACCCATTGATGGGACCTGGAGGCGTAGACTTGTTAATAGAGTCAAGTGTTCATTTTTCAGGTGTTAACCTGGACCATGAGCATCAGTAGGTGAATGCCATATGGGATATCTAGCCCAATTCTGTCCTCACCAGACATCAAAGTGCATATTTTCAGCAGGGAGTACTGAATAGCAATAAGAAGCAGGAACTTTCACAAATCTTTTCCTTCCCTGCCTCATGGATGGTGAGGCCAATTGTAGTACTGCAGTGCTCCATTGACTGAGCTAGCTAACCACAAACTAAGGATAAAATCTGATCAGTCTGGCTCAGTTTCATGCAGTGCATTTAGCAACTATGACATCAGGACACCTGGCCAATACTGCTTTAATTGCATCTTTTCAATTCCATTCCATTTTCAAAGAATGATAGCCTAGAAATTACTGTTTGTGATATTAGCATAGTATCACTTAATCCGTTTGCATGAATTTCCTCTGTCTGCTATTTTAGCAGTGCTGTCAACCTGTTTACTTTAGATGTGTTAATTCCCTGGAATCCCATACAAATGTGCTGAACGCTTCTATGATAATGCTGGAAGCAATGATTTGTGGGCTAATATTATTGTCTATTGCTTCAGCAGCATATTTCACCAGATCACAGTAAACAACCCAGTTCTGCATTTATGTCTCACAAGACTGCTACGTTTTAGATTTTATTTCAAAATTGTTCAATTGAGATAATTATTCAGTATACTGTGGTTGATTCTTTTAAAAAAAATTAAAATGAAGTTTGCTGTTGTCAGGTATTACTTTGGATACTTGTGCTGGTTGTACTGCAGGGTCTCAGCTTATTGATAGAAAAAGAATGACGTGCAATTGTTATTAGATTCAGTTTTATCACTGTGTTACTTTGATTTACATTTTAGAGCTCCCTCTCTGGCATAAGCTAATAACAGAGTCAATAATCTCTCTCCCTTCGGCTAAATCTGCCAACAGTGTATAAATGTCACAATGACAGTACAACAAGGTTAACCTATCTTACATTATTATCCTTCACACTGATCTCAAAGAATATGAGTTAATTACCAAGCAGTATTAATTTATAATCTCTCATACCTATGTACAGTTTATCATATGCATAATTTAAAGCAAAATCTAAGCTCCAGGGACAGAGTAATCCTTTCATTGCATTATTCGCTTGTCTCTTAATTTAATTACTGTGGAGTTTCTCACTATTTCTTTTTCTTGTGATCAAAGCATGTTGTGCTCATTCAGTTAAGCCAGCTGAATCGCTATATCTATTTCCTGTTAAGATTTAGTCATACGTTTTGTACTTGAGCAATCACAGGACAATTTTTCCAATTGTATGGTGTTAGCAGTAATGTAAGTTCATCCATACCACACTGTGTCCTGAATATCAATGCTTTATTCATGGTGGATTAGTTGTGAAGTGCCCTTTTGGATTCCTGAAATTGTGGAAAGCATCACACGATTCAAGCATTTTGGCAGCTTTTTAAACAGTTGTTCCGTACGCTAATCAGTTACAATCATCTAATCTTTGCTACAACACGCATTTCTTGAAGCGTCTGTTATAATTTTTAAAAGATCAAAGTCAACCTAATATTTTCCACTACTCCATGACGCACACATCAGCCAGCCACTCCAATATTGAATTCAGCAACTGCTATATGACAGTTTCATGATCAGAGCTATATATCACATAGCAGTCTTCTACTCTAGTGATTTCCCACAGAACAAATCTTTCACTTGTTTCAAGTTTTTAAAAAATAAAGAAACTTATATAATCATTCAATACATGATATTAACCATGGACTTGACTGTATACAAAATTAAATCACTTTTTCAAAAATTTATCAATCAACCAACACCAGTAAAAAAAAAGCAGATTATCTGGTCATTATGGTATTGCTTTTTATGCAACTCTTGTGGTGCCCAAATTGGCTACTGCATTTCCTAAATTACAACATAGACTATACTTCAAAAAGTGCTTCATTGGATGTTAAGCGCTTTAGGATGCCTTAAGATTGTGAAAGATGCTATACAAATGCAGATTTAAGAAACTGTTGGCCCAAAATTCTGATGGCACGACTGCATTGATGAGGGAATGGGGAGGGAGAGGCAGGGGGCAGGGAGCAGGGGGCAGGAATAGAAGCTTTTAAACTGGAAAATCCCTGGAGGAAAGGCAAACCTAGCTGCAACCAGGATGTAAAAGCATTGGAGGAATCAGCCAAACTGGGTGCCAAGGATGACAGCCAGATTGAAAAGATCAGTGACAAACTTCAGGCAGTTAGATTTGCATGTCCTCCTTAATGGAGGATAGAGATCAGGTGGAATGGTCTGTTTGGAGTCAGAGGCTGGAGACCCACCAAGAACATTGTATGCATTTTGTGCAGGGAGATGGCCATAGCAGTGAGTGGCGCCTCCTTTGTAGTAGAGGAAGAAGTCTAACAACCTCATCAGAGCAGCAAGGGTAAAGTTACTTGCTCCCTATGACTTCTCCTTGCAATCTCTTTATATGGGTGACATTCTTTCATTCATCATCCTTATCATACCAGAAGAGTCAGAGGTGGAATCTGACAGTGAGGATTAGAAGCTCCACAGGAATCAACCACATGCTCCTCAGCATGTGGACATAGATCTCTGGGGTCTTGCTCTAAAAAAGAGGATGTAGGCTGAGTATTACACTC
Organism: Heterodontus francisci; assembly: GCF_036365525.1. Classification (NCBI taxonomy): domain Eukaryota; kingdom Metazoa; phylum Chordata; class Chondrichthyes; order Heterodontiformes; family Heterodontidae; genus Heterodontus; species Heterodontus francisci. Next base: position 124,032,586 of record NC_090374.1, read on the forward strand.
ACATATGGGCACTGACGACCATCTTGGAAGACCTGAAACAGATGGTAGGAGTCATGGTGAGGTCCAATGCCAACCTCAGTGCCAATATCTGAGAAGGGTTTGACACATTGCAGTGATACCTAAAGCGAGTGGTAGCATCATAGAGATCTGCAACTTGAGAGAGGCCTTTCAGATCAATCAGTGCGCCCAAAGTGGATGCTATCATCAGAGATTGTAGAGAACAATAGAAACCAACAGAAAAAAGATTTTTTAATTGCTTTGGTCAAAAGTAATGTTTCAAATAAAGTTTGTGGACATTTAAAGCCTGAGAATTCAACAGCTTCCTGGTTTGGTCATACAGGTAACTTAATCCTAAACTTAAATCAACTGCAATCCTGGTATAATTGATAGCATTTCAAGGACAGCAGGTTTTGCCCTCATTATCCTATCATTTTACATAGCAAACAGAAGGGCATCCAGCAAGGACGGAATCCCAGCTGAATAGCTCAAGCACGGAAAGTCCCAGCTACTGCCACACCTTTATGACCTTCTCCTTCTTTCCTGGAAAGTCGGCTCTGTTCCATAGGAGATGCATGATGCCAAAATCATCACACTATACAAAAACAAAGGCTGCAGAGGATCAACAGGGGTATCTCAGTCCTTAGCATCACAGGGAAGGCCTTTGCTCGGGTCATCAGTAAAAGCGTACCCGGAAGCACAGTGTGGTTTCTGTGCCAACAGATGTACTGTGGATATGAGCTCTTCCATACACCAGCTACAAGAGAAGTGTAGGGAAAAAGTATACCCCTTTACCTTACTTTTGTAGATCTCACTAAAGCATTTGACACTATCAGCAGGGCAGGGCTCTACAAGATTTTGGCAAAAAGTGGCTGTCCACTGAAGCTCCTCAGTCTCATCCGTTCCTTCCATGACAACATATACTGCACTGTGTTATGAACGACCACTCAAGTCAAAGCCCCCAATCAAAATATACGATTCTGATTGTGGTGGGAGAAAAGCACCGTTAATTCAATCCCGTCCCTCCATAGATCGCCTAACATATCATGTTAAACTTTCCAAATTAAAGAAAGGCTCAGCCAAATTGTACCATCTATTAACCTCTGAATGAGGCTAACCAAACCAGGTGGCTTTAGATCAACAAATTAACTGTTTAATGAGAAAAACTAAATTCTTAAACACGACTAAGATATAAACAACATTTAAAATAGAAAAAAATAGTGTCCTTGCATATTTATGCTCCTACAGAGTGAAATCTTCCAATGTGGAATAGTTCAAGGTTGCTTGAAGCCATCTGATGGGGGAAAAAGAAGGTTCTTCAACAGTAGAACAGTCCGTAGTCTAATTCAGCAGTTGAATTGGTACTCTTCTTTTCCAGTGATGAATTTCAACAATTACAGTTCAGTAGTTAAAGGCATTGTTTATTTTCTTTTAAGAAATTAATCTGGCTTGGCATCAGAATTCTGAGAGTATAATAAATAGGGTTTAAATAAACTGAGAGAAAGCTCTCTTTTCCTTCAGTATTTGCTGGTCCAGCTGTCTGTGTCTGTCTCTTAACTGTGTCTCAAAAGCCAGTTTTTCAGCTAGTTTCAAATGTCAATCAGCAACAGTGTATCTCTCAATCCTCAGTTTCTGAGTGGCTGTATCCAGGGGCAATGAGAATGCATTCTTTGACTCAGGCTCTGGAGCTTGTTGCCTTAAAGCAGTACTGCTCCTTTTTCCAGCCTTAAAGGTATACCGCATTCTTCCCAGAAAAAAACTACAGGATCTTAACAACTGTACAGTTTTTTGGTTCCACTTCCAACAGTTTCAGAGTGAAGAATGGAGTGAAACAGGGTTGTGTCCCAGCCCCCATTCTGTTTGGCATCTTCTTCTCCATGATCCTGACCTTCACCTTCCCTGCAGATAGGAAGGAGTCTACTTGCACACTAGGTCAGACGGCAAGCTCTACAATCTATGAAGGCTGAAAGCGAAGGCAAAAACACATCACATCCTGATCAGAGAGCTCCTCTGTGCCGATGAAGCTGCACTAGTCGCTCAAACGAAAACTCATGGACTGTCTCTCTCAGGCCTGTAACTTCTTCTCCTTGACTATAAGCACCAAGAAAACAGTGGTCATGGGACAAGGTTTTGCATGTCTGCACCTGATCACACTAAATAACACCCACTGGAAGTGGTTAGCAAATTCTGCTACCTTGGGTCCACGGTGACAGACAATCTGTCCCTTGATGCAGAGCTCGATACACACATACGGAAAGCAGCTACCACCTTTGGCTGACTTATGAAACGGGCATGGGATAACACCAGGCTGACCCTTAGGACCAAGCTGATGGTTTATAAGGCCTGTGTTCTCAGCACCTTTCTGTATGGCTGTGAAACATGGGTGACTTACAGCTACCGGGAAAAGAAGCTCAATAATTTCCATCTTCACTGTATGCAGTGCATTATGGGTATATCCTGGCTGGACAAAATCACAAATGTGGCAGTCCTCTCAAAGGCAGAGCTCCCACGTGTGTAGGCACGACTCAAACAGAGGTGGCTTCAGTGAATCAGACACACCTGCAGGATGGAAGACGGTCGCATACCCAAGTATCTTCTGTATGGTGAGGTAGCCGGGGCCAGATGACCAGTGGGGCACCCAAAGCTGCGCTTCAAGGATGCTCGCAAGTGTGTCATGAAGGCCCTAAATGTTGACTATTGCACCTGGGAGTCACTAGCTGGCGAAAGAGTGAAATGGCGACACATCCAGTGGATTGGTGTGCACTACCACAATAACCAGTTGCTACAGCAGCTTGGCAACAGGCGCCAACATCAAAAACAACAACTCACAGCATCACTGGCAACTTTACATGCAACATTTGTGGCAGAACCTGCCTCTCAAAGATTGGCCTTCACAGCACCAAAAGAAGACACCTCACCTAAATGGATTGTTTGCTGCGTGTCCGTCATTTTTTGTAAATGGAAGGATACCAACAAATCACTGTGCAACGGGGAATCCGATTTAAAATTCACTGCTTCTGTGGTTTTCCCACAGTTGCGAAACCCAGCAATGAATAGGAGGACCACTGCAGCTAGATCTTTTACCACAATGTGTCATTTATTTCAGAATGGTTGTAACTCTTCTGTCTGCTTTACACTTAAAATTCTGATCTCCTACTTCAGAACCATATCATTATTGTATCAAAAAAACTTGGGCCTCAATATTAACCCCACACCAACACCCCCACTCTGCACCCCCTTCCCCACACACTCCAACACTTCCCCAGCATGCCATGCACACACCCATTGCCACTTTTATGGCAGCAGATATTGGACTGTCCGAAGGCTGTGTTTAGTGAGCCCGTCACGGGTCCCGGTGGCAGATCCAGAAATGGGCGCCGTCCACACTCATCATGTGTGTTGTCCGCACTCGTCATGTGTACAGATGGCCCACAGCAATCAAGGGGTGGGTGGACAGTTATATTAATGGAGGGGCAGGGCCTGGCCAATCACACGGTGATACCTCCCTCAAGATTCTCCTCCTGGCTGCAAGGGAAAGACGGGAGGTCCTCTTCCCCCTCCTGCCTGACCAAGCAAGCCTGGATGGAGATCGCCGAGGAGGTCAGCAGCCATGGGGTCACCCCTCTGGACATGGGTACAGTGTCGCAAGAGAGTCAACGATATCCTTGGTTCTGCCAAGGTGACTGCTCCATACCTCTCTCCTTTTGAGGGATTGCAGTTGTATACGCAGGAGGAAGTGCAACATGGGGAGGGAGGCACCACAAAGGTGCTAACAAAGGGGCCTAAGCATCACCCTAACCTGAAAGATGCATGGCTGCATCTCGGCCACAGGTCACCTTCTTTCACAGCTCACCTTCATTTGCTCCCCTGAGGGCGACAGAAGCATGAACTATATTGGAAGCCCCAAAAGGGGCTGCCACTAGTAGAAATGTCTTGTTGATCTCTGTGCAGGACAAGAGGGCCCATAACAGCAGAGAGACATCTCAGACTGGCGGAGGCATCCCAGATCTTCGACCTCTCTCAAGAACTGAGGAGGCACTTGAATTTGCAGGGACCCATGGTGGCCACTCAATAGCTGATAGTGAGGCTGGAGTCTCTGCGCAAGAGAGTGAGGATTGTCTTTCATTGACATACAGTTCATTTCTGGACATCCCCATGATGCATGGTTGGATGAGAGCTGCACAATCTAACTCACACATGTTTGTGTTCTCTCATGCAGGTCAGCGTCTACAGGAGACTCCAGCAGAAGGGGGACATAATTCTTCCTCTGAGGAGGAGCAGCACTCAGAGGATGCACCATCCCATGATTCTCCTGCACCTTTCACCAGCGCAGAGATGTTCATCTCGGTGGGTTTCCGCTCGGCTTTAGAATCAGTCCCAAGCTGGTGAGAGCACCACACATGTGCCTGAGCAGCTGGCTGAGGCTGAGACAGCCAAGACCTCTCTCAGTTGGAGGACTGTGGGTGGCCAGGATCATGCTGAGCCCCAGGCTGATGACGAGCCTCTGGTGTTGACAGCACAGGGCATGCTGGAGTTGCAGAGATGGGTAAGGCGACATCTGGTGGAGATGCCAGAGGCAGTGAGTGAACGATGGAGGAGTCCATCCATGCCATGAGTGCTGTCCTATCTCAGGCATGTGACTGCATGACTTCCTCCATTGAGAGGTTGGCAACCCTGTTGGAGAGTCAGATCCCACAGATGCACACAGACCTCAACACCATCGCCTTGGCCATGAGCTCAACACAACAGTGGCAAGACAAGAGAAGGCCGAGGCCCCTGCAGTCTTTTCCAGCTCCTCGTCCTCCTCTGGTCAGCAGAGAGATTCAAGCGAACCTTGAAAGGGAGGAGGAGAGGCTGACTTCCACAGCTGGGGTCGCTCCTCAGGGCACACCGAGTGTGAACAGCAGCTCCTCAGCCCTTCCACCAGTGAGCCCAGCTCTAGCAGCCGTGAAGCCTGAGGAGAGTCCTGTACCTGTGCAGGAAACCCTCAGGCAGACAGGGCCTTCCAGGCCTCAGGCAGCCAGAGGACGGCCACCGAGGTCATCACATCCAAGGGGCAGCCTGATCAGCAGCCTGCCTCCAGCACAGCTGCTAGTGCAGGGTCACACCTCATAGAAGTACTCGTAAACGTATAAAGGAAACCACCTAGAGACCGTTGGGGTTTCACGGGTGTTTGGAATTTGACATTTGTCTTCTCGTATAAAGTTCTTTTGTTTTTGAAATTAACTTTCATTGTGGAAAATGATTATTCTATCATGCTTTAATTGTGAGCTGCTGACTTCACCCTTCCCCTTTAGTGGATGCCAATGTAGGCACAGCCCTCATTTGAATAGGATCTCCCATGGGCACTAGAGTGTGGTTCAACTGGACACTAGGCATGGAAGACAAGTAGAAAACAGGCATTGAGGTTAGTCTTTATTGATTTTACTCTGAGAGGTCATCATGGTGGCTGGAAACGGGTCAGTATGAGGCTGTTTCTTGCCTCCTTGGCAATGTGTCTGGCCTCCGGTGCAAGGCCTTCAACATCCAGTGCTCCCTGCTCATCACCCACCTCCGCATCCTCCTCGTGAGTTGAAGAGTGGCTGTCAATTTTCCCTTGTCATGCAAGGCCTCCCCCTCTACAGTGCTAGATTGTGCAGAGCACAGCAGACCACCACGATACGCGAGATGCTCACTGGGGCATACTGCAGGACTCCCCCGGATCGATCTAGGCAATGGAATGTCATCTTCAATGTTAGAGAAACTTCCAAGCCTGTTTGTGAAGAAGACACTGAGACTAGGGTGCTTTGGTGAAGACTGTTTAGTGCTTGCCCCAGAGCTTTCTTCTCCACTCCTAACAAGACCCAGCCAGTGCTGGCTTGCTCTTTACATATCCATCTGAGTACAATTAATTAATCAACACCCAACATCTGTTCACTCTATTACCTTCAACTACTACTTTTGTACTTTTTGATCCATGCTCTCATTAAAGAGAAGTCAGTGTTAATATTAACAGAACTTATCAGACACTAACAAATTCTGTGGAGTTGAGGTTGCAACCAGATCAGTCATGATCTTATTGAATGGCGCAGCAGTCTCGAGGAGCCGAGTGCCCTTCTCCTGCTCCTAATTCATATGTTCCTATGGGGGGTCTGAAAAGCTGTGGCATCTGGGACTGTCGAAGTTTGTAGGCGTCATGGCTGCTTCCCAGGAAGTGGGCACGCACCTATAGGAAACTTTTGGTGGTTGCAGACCAGTTGAACGTTGATAGAATGGAAGCCTTTTCTGTTGGTAAGGGCAGCTGACTGGTCTGTAGGAGCCTTGATGGCCACATGCATGCAATCTATCACACCTTGCACCTGGGTGATTCCAGTGATGGCCGCTGAATCCAATCTCCCTCTTGGCCTGATAGTCAGGGTCGATCGGTAGTGCACATAGTCATCAGCCCTCTTGAACATTGATGCAGTGGTGGGTTCTGCCTGGGAGACCCCACACATGTCCCCAGTGGATCCCTGGAATGATCCTGACGCGTCAAAGTTAAGTGCCATGGTGATTTTCAAAGCCAAGGGCATAAGGTGGCCATCAAATCCCATACTTGTAACTCGTCCTGCAGCAGGGTGCATAAGTCGGTTATGGCCTGCCTGGAGAGCTATAGTCTTTGCTGACAATGCTGCTCGGACATTTGGAGGTAGCTGACTTGAGTCCGGTACACTCTCTGGTGCTGGTGGGCCCTTTTTGCATGGCTTGCTGCTGTTGCTCTCGTCGTGGAGCTTCATGGGCAGGTGCAGCTACCTCCTGGCCCACCCTCCATCGGAGGTGCTGCATCAGGCCGTGGAGGTCCACAAAGACAGGATGTATGAGAGCTATGCCAGGTGATTAGTGGACCTCCAGAGTATAGTCCTTGCAGAGACGACCCTGCCTTAGCAGCTGTCCCTTTGCTATTTCTCCCAACAGACTCCCTGATGGCCCTCAGTGCCCAGCCTTGCTGATAGCCGACCCTCTCACCCAACAATTTGGGCAGACCACCCGAGACCCAGCACCCCCTTGCAGACCACCCGAGACCCAGCTCATCCGGTACTCCCACCCGAGACCAAGCCCACCCATGCAGAGCACACAGCACTGTAAACCGACAATGGTCTCCACTCTCCCTTCTTCCCCTACGCAGTGCTGGTCATGGCTGCATACCTGTCGCGGAACTGAGGCCTCACCTCAGTGCCGCCAGCTTTCAATAGCCAAGGATCCGAAGGCACTTGAGGGCCGCCTGTCGTCCACTTATTTCCAAGCCCCCAGTTGAATTGGTCACAACTACATGCAAATATATTATAACTAGATATTCTGGAATTTAAATTGTATTCCCATCGCGCCCTGCTGCTGACTAAATCGGAACCAATGTTAGAACATTGGATTTTTGGGCAGACTTAACATATTTAAATCAGGCTTCCACAGTTCAAGTTGGGAGTCCGATTTAAAGTTCACTGCTGCTGCATGGGTTTCCCAGAGGTTGGTAAAGCCTGCAGTGAAAGGAAGGACCTCTGCAGCCCCGGCCTTGCTGGATTCTTTGGCTGTATTCAGCCTCCCCCACAGCTTCCTAATAAATATCGGGGCCATGGAATTTCAGGGCTTGTATTATTTCCTGTTTTAATAGAGTCTTCTGAAACTATGGGGCAATTTTAATCTAACTCATCAGGCTGAAACCCATGGGATTGATAAGAATGATGGTTTTATACCCACCCAATATTACACTCCATTGACCTTGTGAGAGGATATCATTTTTTTAATACAATATTAGAATTCTGTCTGCTTTCCTGCTAAGACATAGACCAAGTGGTTCCAGGTTTGATTTCCAATTTGTGCTGAGTTATCTGTTCTTAGCCGAGGTATCACTAATGATCTTTCAATTGGCTTAAGTGACCCTGGTTTAGGAAGGGGAAACGTGGAGGGGAGAAATTGATTTGGGATTCTGCGGTAATTGCCATCGAGAAGAGTGTCTTCTGGTTTTTGAATGAAGATGTGATTGGGATTAGATATGATACCCCATGGGGTCAAATATCCTGCCAACATTTAAGCCTGACACATGAATGATGACCACTTGGATTGAGGGCCCAAGAAAAGAAATACTTGCATTTATTTAGTGCCCTCCACAACCTCTGGATGTCCCAAAACACTTTACGGCCATTGAAGTATTTTTGAAGTGTAGTCACTGCTATAATGTAGGAAGTGTGGCAACCAATTAGCGTACAGCAAGCTCCCACAAACAGAAATGTGACAATGATCAGATAATCTGCTTTTGGTGATTTTGTTTGAGGAATAAATATTGGCCAGGGCACCAGGAGAACTCCCTGCTCTTCTTGGTATCATTGGATCCTTTTTAACCTGAGAGGGCAGACAGGACCTCAGTTTAATATCTTATCTGAAAGACAGCACCTCTGACAGTGTGGCCTCCCTCAGTACTGCACTGAAGTGTCAGCCTAGATTTTTGTGTTCAGGTCTTTGGAGTGGGACTTGAAACCACAACCTTCTAACTCAGAGATGAGAGTGCTATCAACTTAGCCATAACTGACTGTGCCCCAGTGACCCACTAGGAATGTATGATGGAAGGAGAAAAAACTGGGAGAAAGAAAAAAACAACTAAGCATAAAGAAAATCCTATCATCTAATTGCTCACTGAGTAAACTGGACCAGCCAGATGTTTATTACAGTAAGGATTTAAGACACTTTTAAATATAAGGTCTGCTGGTTGTGTTTTGACAGGCAAGATGACCAAACTGAAAGAACTAAATGTTGGTTTCAACAAGCTCACGTCTGTCCCACTGGAGCTTGGGTGCTGTGAGAACCTAGAGAAACTGAATTTATCGAGTAACCTGGAACTGACAGAGCTCCCATTTGAGGTAATATCTTTGGATTATACAACTAAGGACCTGCGTGCTGTAGATGATTTTAATCAAGGCCTGGATTTGTCACAGCCTGATGCCATTGAAAACATATTTGGTGTGTATGTGCACATACAGAAGTCTTTATTGGTTCAGTTGTTCAATTGAAGCTATTTAAAGTGGTTGCACTTTGCGTCGTGGTGTATCATTGTGGTATTGCTGTACTGATTATCCAACTCTGGCTTCCAAAGTATCCTTAAAAACAAGGATAAAATTACAATATCAGCAAACAAATTTTAGTTACATTTTTAACTTTGATCCTTGCAAACTACCACCCCATCTCCAACGTCCCTTTCCGCTCCAAGGTCATTGAATGTGTTGTAGCCTCTCAAATCCATGCTCATCTTTCTCACAAATCTATGTTTGACCCACTCCAATCAGGTTTCCGCCCCAGCTACAGCACTGAAACAGCTCTTATCAAAGTCACAAATGACATCCTAGGTGACTGTGACAAGATTAAACTATTCTTCCTCACCCTTCTCAGCCGATCTGCAGTATTTGACAAGGTCCATTATCCAGCTGGGTGGCACTCCATTTTTCTGGTTCCATTGTGATCTATCCACCAATAGCCAGAGAATCACATGCAATGGCTTTTCTTTCCTCTGGAGTCCCCCAAGGATCTACCCTTGGCCCTCTCCTATTTCTCATCTATTTGCTGCCCCTCAGCGACACCATCCAAAAACACATCAGTTTCTGCATGTATACTGACAACACCCAGCTCCACCTCACCACCAGCTCTCTCAACTCCTCCACTGTCTCTGATTTGTCATGTTGCTTGTTCGACATCCAGTCCTGGATGAGCAGAAATTTTCTCCAACTAAAATTGGGAAGACTGAAGCCATTGTCTTTGGTCTCTGCTAAAGATTCCATTTCTTAGCCACCAACTCCATCCCTCTCTCTGGTCTCTGCCTGAGGCTGAACCAGACAGTTCACAACCTTGGCATCGTCTTTGACTCTGAGGTAAGTTGCCGACCACATATCAGCTCCATCACCAAGACCGCCATTTCTGTCACATTGTCCATCTCTGCCCTGCCTCAGCTTATCTGCTGCTGGAACCATCATCCATGCCTTTCTTACCTCTAGACTTGACTATTCCTGGTCGGCCTCCCATCTTCCACCCTCCATAAGATTGAGCTTATCCAAAAAGCTGCTGCCTGTGCTAACTTGCACCAAGTCCCATTCACCCATCGCCTTGTGCTTGCTGATTTACATTTGTTGCCGGTCTGACCACCTATCAGTTTTAAAGTTATCATGTTTTCAAATCATTCCATGGCCTCGTCCCTCCCTATCTCTAACCTTCTCCAACTCGACAGTCCTCTGAGGTCTTTGCACTTCTTCAAATCTGGGCTCTTGGGCATCCCCGATTTTAATTGGTGGTCATGCCTTCCTAGGATCTAAGGTCTGAAATTCCCTTCCTAAGCTTCTCCATCGCTCTATCACTCTTTCCTCTTATAAGGTGCTCCTTAAAACCTATCTGTTTGACCAAGCTTTTGATCACCTGACCTTATATCTCCTTCTGTAACTCGCTGTTGATTAACCCTCCTGTGAAATGCTTTGGGATGTCTTACTATGTTAAAGATGCTATGTAAATGCAAGTTGTTGTTGTTGTTCATTCTTTGTTGACCAACCTTTCATTGAAGATTTGTTATGTATCAGCATGTGACTGGCATTAGTTACCTGCAGAGGGCAGCTATGTCCTCGTTCCAGAACTGGCCTTGGACTAACTGCATACATCACCATTCAAAAACATTTGTCACTTTGTAGAAAGTTCATAATTAGATACCACATTTAAAATTGTATGGAGTCTGGAATGTCCTTTGTGCACCAGTTACACATGGTAATGAACAACAAAAAAGGCTGAGACCAATAAAGCACATTCCCAGTTGTCGTTGAGATGTGCACAGGAAGCTCCCATCTGAAACAAGCGGGAGCGCCATTTAAGTATTAAATATGGGTAGGGTTGTCAAGAAAGTAATTTTCTGACATTCGTGCGTGCGGGATGCTCAGTGTTAATCACTTTCTTAAAAACAATGTGGGTAACCTTTATCTTTACCCGTTGAGCAGTGAATCGAATGGCAGATCACTTGGCCATTATAAAACTGCATGATTTGCATTCCCATTGATTTCAAAGGAATGAAAATCAAGAGCGTATACAACGGGTGGGAAATCTGCTCCACCAGATTACCACCCAAGTGGTGAAGACGAAAATCCACTCTGGTATGTCATGCTTTCACTGACACTGCATGAGGGAAAGTATATGCCAGCATAGTTTAATAGATCACAGCTGCTAAGATGCCACCAATCCTATTTGCAGGATATGAAACATCAATCTGGCACCCATGGGGTTCTGGTCTGCAGAGAAACTAACATTGTGCTATCTGCACTTGCAGCTACTACATGACATTGGCCTGGCACAGCCAGAAAGCAATGTAAGTCTGCAACCTCAAGCCTGTCTCCACCTCTTTCCCAGACATGCTGTAATGCTGATTTAATCTGCCCTAAGCTTTATTTTATAGGTTGTCATGGTGACAGCATTGTTCTCTTTCTCTAGGTGTGCCGCTGGAATTTGTGCCATGGCTGAGAAGCCCACAATCAGCCAGCACCTCACAGCTTCCAGTGTCACTCACTCCTACCCTTGTAAGCACCAGTTAAGGTGCATCCACTCTGGAGAATTTAAAGTGAGGTAGAAGTGGGTGCACCAGTTGATGCACAGCTTACATCTGAGCAGGAACAGGTGGTCGTGCTAAAAGAGGAATGGGAACCTGCTTTCGAAGGGTCAACTCACAATTGTCCTCAGCTGTTGAGCCCTTGAGTCCAGGCTTTACAGGACATGGCTTTGAAAAAGCAGTGGATGTGGTGTATATGGATTTCAGTAAGGCGTTTGATAAGGTTCCCCACGGTAGGCTATTGCAGAAAATACGGAAGTATGGGGTTGAAGGTGATTTCGAGCTTTGGATCAGAAATTGGCGTGCTGAAAGAAGACAGAGGGTGGTGGTTGATGGAAAATGTTCATCCTGGAGTTTAGTTACTAGTGGTGTACCGCAAGGATCTGTTTTGGGGCCACTGCTGTTTGTCATTTTTATAAATGACCTGGAAGAGGGTGTAGAAGGGTGGGTTAGTAAATTTGCGGATGACACGAAGGTCGGTAGAGTTGTGGATAGTGCCGAAGGATGTTGTAGGGTACAGAGGGACATAGATAGGCTGCAGAGCTGGGCTGAGAGATGGCAAATGGAGTTTAATGCGGAAAAGTGTGAGGTGATTCACTTTGGAAGGAGTAACAGGAATGCAGAGTACTGGGCTAATGGGAAGATTCTTGGTAGTGTAGATGAGCAGAGAGATCTTGGTGTCCAGGTACATAAATCCCTGAAAGTTGCCACCCAGGTTAATAGGGCTGTTAAGAAGGCATATGGTGTGTTAGCTTTTATTAGTAGGGGGATTGAGTTTCGGAGCCACGAGGGCATGCTGCAGCTGTACAAAACTCTGGTGAGACCGCACCTGGAGTATTGCGTGCAGTTCTGGTCACCGCATTATAGGAAGGATGTGGAAGCTTTGGAAAGGGTGCAGAGGAGATTTACTAGGATGTTGCCTGGTATGGAGGGAAGGTCTTACGAGGAAAGGCTGAGGGACTTGAGGTTGTTTTCGTTAGAGAGAAGGAGGAGGAGAGGTGACTTAATAGAGACATATAAGATAATCAGAGGGTTAGATAGGGTGGATAGTGAGAGTCTTTTTCCCCGGATGGTGATGACAAACACGAGGGGACATAGCTTTAAGTTGAGGGGTGATAGATATAGGACAGATGTTAGAGGTAGTTTCTTTACTCAGAGAGTAGTAGGGGCGTGGAACGCCCTGCCTGCAACAGTAGTGGACTCGGCAACTTTAAGGGCATTTAAGTGGTCATTGGATAGACATATGGATGAAAATGGAATAGTGTAGGTCAGATGGTTTCACAGGTCGGTGCAACATCGAGGGCCGAAGGGCTTGTACTGCGCTGTAATGTTCTATGTTCTATGCATCTAGCCAGACAGGTTCTTAGAGTGCAGAATTTAAACATTAATCTTTATTTCATAACAACTATATACTCTCCACATAGCCTCTGTGGCTCCTTCAAAAGCCATGCTGTATCTGTTCTCGAGTCTCTCCCACATGATCTCTTACATCATCATGGTAAGCGGTATTCTTTACATTCAAGATGAACCCTTTCAGACGCTAATACTGTATCGCCACTCCAACCCCACTGATTGCTCATTCAGCTTCTCCATTTGATTGTGGATACTTAGGAGAACTAGTTAGATGAACAAATCCACATTTTTCCGCAAAATCCGTGAAGTAATTATTTGCAAGTTGTGGTCTATTATTGGTTACTATCTGATCAGGTATACCATGTGTTATGAAAACTGCTTGTAAAACTCTGATGACTGCTTCACTTGTTGTTGTGCACATCCGTTTAATCTTGATCCATCTTGAGAAGTAATCGACTATAATTAGATAGGATCTCCCATCAAAGAAGAATAGATCCATCGCCAACCATTCCGACAGTCTGATTGGGAATTGGGTTGAAATTAGAGGTTCTCTCTGATTCTATCTGTGAACTGCACATACATCACATTCAAAATCAGTTTTAGATATCCTTCGAGATTCTTGGCCACCACACGGCTGCCTGAGCCCGTGCTCTACATTTAGTTACACCCATATGACTCTGGTGTATTTGCTCCAAGATATTTACTCTGAGTGACTCTGGAATCATCATTCTCTCGTCATATACCAATAAATCATCCGCTATAGTCTTTTGTGTTCAAAGAATATTTTCATTCTCTTACCCTAGGGACTCTGTTGAGGTCAAACTTGCTCGCAATATTGCCGGACATAGATGCATTCTTCATCTTGCCTCTGCGCCTGACGAATCTGTTGGACTTGCTTCTTCCTGAGTTCTCTGTCCATGTAGAACTCCTACAAGAATGTGCTACATTTCTCTTTCTCGCTCTGGTAATCTTTGAGCAGCATGGTGGGCTGTGCTGTGTTGTTCGGGTTCTTTCTCCATTGGGCAGGCTCTCTGGTGGAGTCCAGACTCTCTGCAGTGCTCAGGTCAGGGTGTGGGGCTCTCCCTCTGACCCGGCTCAGTCTCCCTAGATCCATGAACAATTTTGGGAATTTCTCTTGAAAGTGACTCCTGGATTCTTGTTGTTTAACTTCTTCTACTTTCTCTATAAGATGAAGGTCAATACAAGCTCTTCTATTTAAGAGTGAGAACTGCTGAATTCTTAGGACATACAGTGTTTCTAATATCTGCTTTCCCTTGTACTGAAGTGTTGCTTGTAACTCCCCCTTTACTTCAAGTTCAACCCCTCCTGGGCCATGTAACTGAGTTTCCCTTGGTTGCAGAAAGTATGTGGAATGCTACGCCTCTTTGTCTGATAGGACTGTTACACTTGCTCCATGTCAAATTTGAAATTAGTGATATGTCCGTTGACATATATGTCTGCAGACCAAAATGCCTGATCGGACCATTGATCTCGCCAAGAAAATGTGTCAATTTCTCTGCTGCAGGAGGCTGTTTAACTTAGTTAAACACTCTATTCTTAAATGCTTTTCCTTTAGAGCTTGAGGCAATGGAGATTTTATTTTGGTACATCTTACTGAAATGCCCTATTTTTCTGCAATAAAAGCATTCTACTCTATTGGCAGGACATTGTTCACGCTTATGGGTACTTTTGGTACCACATCACCAGCAGGGTTTAATGGCCTCTTTTACTACCTACACCCCGCCCCCGCCCCCCAGTGTACCTTTTTTCCTGGTGCCTCTTTTTCAGCCCTCTGGTGAAGGAACTGAACTGTTGCTGGAGGTTTCCTGAACCAAGGTCTTTCTTCACCTCGCAGGATTGTTCTGTTGTTCTTCCTGTCCTCAGCTTGCCTCACTAGCTGAATAGCTTTATCCAGGGTGAGGTCTTCTTTGGACTGTAAAAGATTCGATATGGATTCATCAGCAACACCCATAACAGTACGATCTCTTATCAATTCTGCTTTAACGTCTCCATACTCACATCCCTCTTGCAAGCCTGTAAAGTTCATTGATAAAAGTATCAAACGTTTTGCCCAGTTTCTGAACCGATTTGTTGAATTTTGCTCTTTCTAAAATCTTAATATTCCGCAAGTTGAAATAAGAATCAAAAGCTTTTAAAACGTCATCGAATTTGGCAGATGTTTCATTAAAACATTGTCTTGCAATTATATCATCTGCTGTAGCACCAATTGAACATAACAGTGTATCCACTTGCTGTGATTCAGGCTTGCTGTCTATCTTAGATACAATTCTTTTTCTGAGAAAACTTGTTTTCCATAATACCCAGTTTTGAATCTGATTGGAATTCTCTTGACTTTTGAAACTTTCAGGCTTTTCTATTTTTTGATCCATGTTGTTTTATTTTATAGATTGTTTTTTAGTGCTCCCCTTTCAGAAACTCTTTTTTTCAGGCTAGCTTGCTTTAATGGACTGCAGCAGGTGTTTTTGAGTGTCCCCTGCTGTTTTTAATAGGCTGTTTCGTTTTTTTTTCTTTGCTTGAGTACTTCCCCATGTTTATTCAGCTTATTGAATGGAGTTGACACAGCTGCTTGAGAGTTCCCTGTTGTTTGAATAGACTGCTCTAGGGTTTTCCCCTTTCTTGGAGAACTGCAGGTTATTTGTTTTTCTTCTTCAGGCTTGGCTGCATTAATGGAGTCTCCCTGCTGTGTTCAGGGGTTTCCCACACTTTTCGGCAGTTCATGCGCTTTTCGGGGGTTTCCCGCTCCTCGACCTCGCATTCAGCCCAAGTGCAGGATTGGACTTTTCCCCACTTTTTTTTTCTCTAGCCCGATGCCTTCAGAAATTTACTTTAAACACTTCAGAGCTTCTTACTGCGATTCCTTGACTGTTGGCACGATAACTCACCCGATCAATGGAATTGATTTTTAGGCAGTCACACTTCTGCTCTGTGGAGCTTTTCTCAGCCTTTTAAGGTCTGCAGTTTTTTTCTCTTTTCAGCTAGTTTTAAATTTTCTCTTCTGGGTAATAGAAGGGTTGTTGTTTCAAACTTTTTCTTCTGGGTGCAGGATCTCACCACTGATCACCATATTATATGTTTGGCTCTGTAAGCTGCCACCATATTGAGTCTAGCAGAGAGGTTTTTGGACTGTAGTATTTAGACATTAATATTTCATAACAACTACTACATACACTTCACTTCTGATGAAAGGTCACAGACCTGAAACGTTAACTCTGTTTCTCTCTCCACAGATGCTGCCAGACCTGCTGAGTAGTTTCAGCATTTCTAGTTTTTATTACATACACTTCACACTTGCTTGTGTGGCTCCTTCAAAAGTCACACTGTATCTGTTCTCAAGTCTCTCCCATATGATCTCTTACGTCATTATGGTGGGTGGTCTTCTTTACACTCTCTCAAGATTAACCTTTTCAGACCCTTATACTACAGTTCCCACTGCCAGAGGTCTTAGTATGAGTCACTACATTTCTCATCTATGCTCAGACTAATATTATAGAGGCCCTGGGCTCTCTCCTCTGGTTCCCACATGCTCAAAGATCACATTGGGAGACACATTACTGAGGGCATCAAAGATCACATTGGTACCATCAGCTCTGTTATCATTTGGATCAATAGGCATTACAAGATAGTGCTCAATAACAGGGGCAAGGCTGGAGCAGGCCAACAAAATATTTAGACCATTGTATCACATTCCCCTCAATTTAATGATGGCAGATGTGACAGAAAGTGTGCAATACTAGGTTGCCCCCAGTGCTGAGGACTTTGCAGAGCTAGTAGCTGGGTCATCTAATAATTAGCTTAAGGAGCTCCAAGAGACTTAACTGTGATACAACACACAGCCATCTCTCTGACTTCTGTCAGAAGCGGATCATCTAGAGGGAGTAAAAGGTTAGGATCTGGAACGCACATGACATACAGTGTCACCAAAGCTAAATACTAAGCTCAGACAGGCATCACTTTAGGACAGACCCTGTGAAGATAGTTCCCTATGGTTGTTGCCTGTGCAATAGTTGGTGGCATCTTGGGTCCAGCCAATCAGGTTATGTTGTTTGTTGATAAAGTTGGCATGTTTTCTTTCATCTGCTCCTACTGAAAGTGTATTGAGATTGTCATGCTTCTGTGGTATTATGGTTAATCAGGAATTAATGCATCATATTTGTGCCAACTCAACTTTGGAAAGTTCTATAGACTTCTATAGACACTTGGGGTAGCACTTTCCCACCGGCTACAGGACCCCAATGTTGGGACCAAATGGGGTCCCAAGCCTGCACTTGCTGGCACTGAGGCCAGCACAGCGATATTCACAGAGGCAACCTCCTAATTGGCCACCTCCGAGCTCACTGTCCAAGTAAGGATGGCGAGTAGACACCCGATGCTGCTGGCCCAATCACCAGGAGAGGTGGGTGCTACCGAGGCAGGTAGGAGATCGAGAGGGTGCCTCAACATAGAAGCACCCTCGGAAGGGGAAGTTCAAGATAAAATTTCAGATGGGCCAAATAGAAAGGCTCCTTGGATTAGAAGGGAAACCCCTCTGGATGACTCAGCATGATGAGAAGTTGGAGGGTGCAGGACACTCCAAGATCTGCTCAACTGAATGTCGATGTTGAGCCTCGGGGGTTATCAATGAAAGGGAACTTGTGCAGCTGCAAAGCGAACTGCTTCTGTCAGCATTTCCAGAGGCAGTGCGCACCCATGGTGAGAGATTGGAGGAGTCTATTTCTAACATGAGTGCCATGATGTCTCAGACATTTGTGCTGATGTCCACCTCCATGAAAAGAGAGGCCACCTTCATGGAAAATCAGATGAGGCAAGTCACCAAGTGCAAGCTGGACCAAACCAATGGCCTGCACGTTCTGACTGCCAGTTTATACAGAATGGAGCAAAGCCTTGCCTTGGTGGCTCAACACCTCACTGAAATGCAGCATAATGCTCTCCAACTTTTGACTAGCAGGGAAATGTAGGTGTGTCATGACAGGCTGTGTCAAGAGCACATGGCAGTGGAGACTCTTCTCAAGGCACTCCCGCTTCTCATCCTATGCCAATTCCACCCATCCCCTCAGACAAAGCCACACCTGCTACCCCCTGCCCGATGACTGAGTCTGGTGCAGGTGGGCCAGTCTTTGGCGGGGCCCTCACAGATTTCAAAACACAAAGGATGTCCACCACAGGCATCTCATGTGCCAGAGCAGTGGAATGAGCAGCCTTCCTCTAGCTCAGGTGAAGCCACAGCACTACATAGGATAAGAGGAAACAGATGAGAAAGACTTTTTAGTTGCACAAGGTGATTAACTTGAGTGCTTACACCAATGTTAATGGGGTTATACTGATGTTTATTTCAATGAATAAAAGACTTTATGCCATCTCCTCATTCTCACGGCCTCTGCTATGTTGCATCCCCCACTCGCCACAGACAGTTGCTTTCAGGCGAATGGTCTGATCAGCCTTTAAGAGAAAGAGTGGGTGTGAATGTGATGGTTGGCCGGTTACAAAGAACAAAGAACAGTACAGCACAGGAACAGGCCATTCGGCCCTCCAAGCCTCCGCCGATCTTGATGCCTGCCTAAACTAAAACCTTCTGCACTTCCGGGGACCGTATCCCTCTATTCCCATCCTATTCATGTATTTGTCAAGATGCCTCTTAAACGTCATTATCGTACCTGCTTCCACCACCTCCCCCGGCAGCAAGTTCCAGGCACTCACCACCCTCTGTGTAAAGAACTTGCCTCGCACATCCCCTCTAAACTTTGCCCCTCTCACCTTAAACCTATGTCCCCTAGTAACTGACTCTTCCACTCTGGGAAAAAGCTTCTGACTATCCACTCTGTCCATGCCACTCATAACTTTGTAAACCTCTATCATGTCACCCCTCCACCTCCGTCGTTCCAGTGAAAACAATCCGAGTTTATCCAACCTCTCCTCATAGCTAATGCCCTCCAGACCAGGCAACATTCTGGTAAACCTCTTCTGTACCCTCTCCAAAGCCTCCACGTCCTTCTGATAGTGTGGCGACCAGAATTGCACGCAATATTCTAAGTGTGGCCTAACTAAAGTTCTGTACAGCTGCAGCATGTCTTGCCAATTTTTATACTCTATGCCCCGACCGATGAAGGCAAGCATGCCGTATGCCTTCTTGACTAACTTATCCACCTGCGTTGCCACTTTCAGTGACCTGTGGACCTGTACGCCCAGATCTCTCTGCCTGTCAATACTCCTAAGGGTTCTGCCATTTACTGTATACTTCCCACCTGCATTAGATCTTCCAAAATGCATTACCTCACATTTGCCCGGATTAAACTCCATCTGCCATTTCTCCGCCCAAGTCTCCAACCGATCTATATCCTGCTGTATCGTCTGACAATCCTCATCACTATCCGCAACTCCACTCTTTGTGTCGTCTGCAAACTTACTAATCAGACCAGCTACATTTTCCTCCAAATCATTTATATATACTACAAACAGCAAAGGTCCCAGCACTGATCCCTGCGGAACACCACTAGTAACATCCCTCCATTCAGAAAAGCACCCTTCCACTGCCATCCTCTGTCTTCTATGACAGAGCCAGTTCTGTATCCATCTTGCCAGCTCACCTCTGATCCCGTGTGACTGTTATAATGAAGTGTGTGTTGGTTGGGGCAGGGTGAGGGCATAGGGTTTCTAATGGAACTCTCAGATGATCTCATGCACACATATTAAATGAAGCGTGCCTGGATGACTCCATTGCAGGCTTCTCTGGCAGACATGTGTGCAGCTGCAGGCATCATGGCCATATCTGCCTCCTCCTCCTCCCCATACTCCTCCTCAGATGCCGGGCGTTCTGCACCTTCCTCCTCCTGCAACTCCACTCCTCTCCTCAGTGTGATGTTGTGCAGAGTACAGCAGATCACAAAACTCTTGGTGACCCTTGAAGGGGCATATTAAAGGACACTTCCAGATCTGTCAAGGCACCTGAACTGCATCTTCAGCAATCCAATGGATTGTTCTATTATTGCCCTGGGGTCATATGATACCTGTTGTATCTCTCCTCTGATTCACAGGTAGGGTTTCCTACAAGAGTTATCAGCCAGGTCTTCAGAGGATGACCCTTGTTTCCCAGGAGCCAGCCATTGAGGCTGTGTGGAGGAGAGAAAACTTGTGGGAGATGTGATTGCCACAGGATGAATGAGTTATGGGAGCAGCTCCCTGGATATTTAGCGCAGACATGCATTATCACACTCTGGTGTTCACAAGCTATCTGAACATTGAGGGAGTGGAATTCCTTGTGATTGATGAAGACTCCAGGTTGATCTGAGGACACCTTGATTCCCATATGTGTGCAGTCAATGACTCCCTGCAGCAGTGGAAACGCAGACACACCAGCAAAGCCGGCAGCGCTATGTGTTCAACTGATCTCATATGTGTCAAAGTTCATATAATTGAGGGCCTTGGAAAACAAGGCATCAGTGACCTGGGAGATGCTCTTATGGGCAGCAGATTGAGAGATCCTCAAGATGTCACCAGCAGATCCTCAGGAAGGAGCTACAGGCAAAGAGTTTCAGGGCTGTGGTGATGGCTACTTGCAACTTATGCCTACCTGGTCGTCTTGGAAGGAGGTTTCCTTCCATGAGGTTGCAGATGACAGCAATGACCTGTCGCAAAAGTTTGAGCCTTGTGAGACACTGTTGCGCTGTCATGTTGCGGAAGCTCACTCTCTGTCCCTATACCCTGTGTTGGGGATATTTCTTTTCTTGGATTGCAGCTCTCTGTCCATCCACTCTACTGTGGAATGGCATGTGGCTGCACAGAAGGCAGCTGCTGTTGCTATGTTTTTGTTTCTGGTGCTGCTGTTGTTGGTGTGGCTGCTTCAACTGTTCCTGGTCCAGGTTACTACTGCATAGGTTACTCCCACTCTGAAGGCTGTCAGCAAGGATGTTGAGATGTTGAGATGTAGGACTAAGAGGAAGAGCAGGCAGGGAGATGTTGCTGAGCACAGCGGGACTGGTGGTCTGAAGTGCATTTGTTTCAATGCGAGAAGTATAACAGGTAAGGCAGATGAACTTAGAGCTTGGATTAGTACTTGGAAATATGATGTTGTTGCTATTACAGAGACTTGGTTGAGGGAAGGGCAGGATTGGCAGCTAAATGTTCCAGGCTTTGGAAGTTTCAGGCGGGATAGAAGGGGATGTAAAAGGGGTGGGGGAGTGCATTACTGGTTAAGGAGAATATCACAGCTGTACTGCGGGAGGACACCTCAGAGGAGTCATGCAGTAAGGCAATATGGGTGGAGCTCAGGAATAGGAAGGGTGCAGTCACGATGTTGGGGGTTTACTACAGGCCTCCCAACAGCCAGCGGGAGGTAGAGGAGCAGATATGTAGACAGATTTCGGAAAGATGTAAAGGTAACAGGGTTGTGGTGGTGGGTGATTTTAACTTCCCCTATATTGACTGGGACTCACTTAGCGCTAGGGGCTTGGATGGGGCAGAATTTGTGAGGAGCATCCAGGAGGGCTTCTTGAAACAGTACATAGATAGTCCAACTAGGGATGGGGCCATTTTGGACCTGGTATTGGGGAATGAGCCCGGCCAGGTGGTCGAAGTTTCAGTGGGGGAGCATTTCGGGAGCAGTGACCATAATTCCATAAGTTTTAAGGTACTTGTGGATAAGGATAAGAGTAGTCCTCGGGTGAAGGTGCTAAATTGGGGGAAGGCTAATTATAACAATATTAGGCAGGAACTGAACAATTTAGATTGGGGGCGGCTGTTTGAGGGTAAATCAACATCTGACATGTGGGAGTCTTTCAAACATCAGCTGATTAGAATCCAGGACCAGCATGTTCCTGTGAGGAAGAAAGACAAGTTTGGCAAGTTTTGGGAAGCTTGGATAACACGGGATATTGTGAGCCCAGTCAAAAAGAAAAAGGAAGCATTTGTAAGGGCTGGAAGGCTAGGAACAGACAAAGCACTTGAGGAATATAAAGACAATAGGAAGGAACTTAAGCAAGGAGTTAGGAGGGCTAAAAGGGGTCATGAAAAGTCATTGGCAAACAGGATTAAGGAAAATCCCAAGGCTTTTTATACGTATATAAAGAGCAAGAGGGTAACAAGGGAAAGGGTTGGCCCACTCAAGGACAGAGATGGGAATCTATGTGTGGAGCCAGAGGAAATGGGTGAGGTGCTAAATGAGTACTTTGCATCAGTATTCACCAAAGGGAAGGACTTGGTGGATGATGAGCCTAGGGAAGGGAGTGCAGATAGTCTCAGTCAATTCATTATCAAAAAGGAGGAGGTGTTGGGTGTCTTGCAAAGCATTAAGGTAGATAAGTCACCAGGGCCTGATGGGATCTACCCTAGAATACTGAGGGAGGCAAGGGAAGAAATTGCTGGGGCCTTGATAGCCCAATGCATCCTCATTGGCTACAGGTGAGGTCCCAGAGGACTGGAGAATAGCCAATGTTGTTCCTTTGTTTAAGAAGGGTGGCAAGGATAATCCAGGAAATTATAGGCCAGTGAGCCTTACGTCAGTGGTAGGGAAACTATTAGAGAGGATTATTTGGGACAGGATTTACTCCCATTTGGAAACAAACAAACTTATTAGCGAGAGACAGCATGGTTTTGTGACGGGGAGGTCGTGTCTCACTAATTTGATTGAGTTTTTTGAGGAAGTGACGAAGATGATTGATGAAGGAAGGGCAGTGGATGTTATCTATATGGACTTTAGTAAAGCCTTTGACAAGGTCCCGCATGGCAGACTGGTACAAAACGTGAAGTCACACGGGATCAGAGGTGAGCTGGCAAGATGGATACAGAACTGGCTCTGTCATAGAAGACAAAGGGTATCAGTGGATGGGTGTTTTTCTGAATGGAGGGATGTGACTAGTGGTGTTCCGCAGGGATCAGTGCTGGGACCTTTGCTGTTTGTAGTGTATATAAATGATTTGGAGGAAAATGTAGCTGGTCTGATTCGTAAGTTTGCGGACGACACAAAGGTTGGTGGCGTTGCGGATAATGATGAGGATTGTCAGAGGATACAGCAGGATATAGATCAGTTGGAGACTAGGGCGGAGAAATGGCAGATGGAGTTTAATCCGGACAAATGTGAGGTAATGCATTTTGGAAGGTCTAATGCAGGTGGGAGGTATACAGTAAATGGCAGAACCCTTAGGAGTATTGACAGGCAGAGAGATCTGGGCGTACAGGTCCACAGGTCACTGAAAGTGGCAACGCAGGTGGATAAGGCAGTCAAGAAGGCATACGGCATGCTTGCCTTCATCGGTCGGGGCATAGAGTATAAAAATTGGCAAGTCATGTTGCAGCTGTACAGAACCTTAGTTAGGCGACACTTAGAATATTGCGTGCAATTCTGGTCGCCACACTACCAGAAGGACGTGGAGGCTTTGAAGAGGGTACAGAGGAGGTTTACCAGGATATTGCCTGATCTGGAGGGCATTAGCTATGAGGAGAGGTTGGAAAAACTCGGATTGTTTTCACTGGAACGACGGAGGTGGAGGGGCGACATGATAGAGGTTTACAAAGTTACGAGCGGCATGGACAGAGTGGATAGTCAGAAGCTTTTTCCCAGGATGAAAGAGTCAGTTACAAGGGGACATAGGTTTAAGGTGAGAGGGGCAAAGTTTAGATGGGATGTGCGAGGCAAGTTTTTTACACAGAGGGTGGTGAGTGCCTGGAACTTGCTGCCAGGGGAGGTGGTGGAAGCAGATACAATAGCGACGTTTAAGAGACATCTTGACAAGTACATGAATAGGAAGGGAATATGGGCCCCGGAAGTGCAGAAGGTTTTAGTTTAGGCAGGCATCAAGATCGGCGGAGGCTTGGAGGGCCAAATGGCCTGTTCCTGTGCTGTACTGTTCTTTGTTCTTTGAGATGAATGTGAGTTTACTCCAAGGCAGTTGAAAACACTTCCACAAAGTTAAAATTGATCCTCAAGGTCATGGTTCCAGGCTCTCAGAACTAATCCTAGAAGCCCAAGTCTTTCACTATGGATGATCATAAGCTTTGTGATTTCGGTCTTTAAAGCCTTCCCAGTATGTCAATTTCAGCACACAGTCACTTCCTGCTGTGCACGCATGTTGATGATTCTGGCAAGATGCACAGTGCACAGGAAACTCATGCACTGGCTGTCCTAAGCCAGAATGCAGGGTTAAATTCAATGTTAATTACATGTTGCATAAAATAATGACCTTCCTGACAACTGCACGGAGGTTCCCCACTCACCTGCAAGCCTGTCTGGGTCAAACCCAGAAGTGAGCGTGATTATGCTGGGTTCCCATCCCAACACCCCTTTTTGGGGACTTTACCCCATGCCCGCACCTGAACCTGCCTCCTCTTGGCAATTAAAATTCTGCCCAATGTATGTTAAATTGGAGAGGGATTTTCCAGGGTACTTTTCCTTTATTGGCCCTGGGCTTTTATCTTTGTCTTGCCTTTCCCAAGAGATTACATGGCTGCAGTGGCAGGGTGGGGGCTGGGGGCAGGTATGATAGACTAGTTAGTCTTTTCCCACCCATCATTTTTGTATGTGCCTACATTTGTAAATGGAAGGGCTTGCTCCACTGATAGATGAGGGGACAAAGGCATTGCCTTATGTAGTATTACGCCAGACCAAGAAGCTCCAGGTTTAATCCTCAGTTCCCACTGAACTAACCATTCAACTGGGGCAGCAGGGAAGCTACAGTTGGACTAGGATATGGTAAAATCAGCAAGGATTTCCACTCCTGATCATTATCCAGTTTCCCAGCTACATCATTTGCACGTGCGGGCATCAGGTGAGAACAGGATCTCGTTCAGTGATGATGCTCACAGTCCAATTTCCCTCTAACATTCCTTCTCCTGACTCACGTATGAGGAATAAGCATTTGGGTAAGGCACCAGAGGGCTGTTAGCACCCATGGAACTGCACCACAGCAAGCAATTAGCACTAGAGGAAGAAGAAAGGAGAAAATTGATAGA
Organism: Heterodontus francisci; assembly: GCF_036365525.1. Lineage (NCBI taxonomy): Eukaryota > Metazoa > Chordata > Chondrichthyes > Heterodontiformes > Heterodontidae > Heterodontus > Heterodontus francisci. Next base: position 124,057,469 of record NC_090374.1, read on the forward strand.
AAGAAGTCTAAACATTTCTATAGAACTTGTAACGAGCAAAGATTCACGATAGGAACATTAGAAACAGGAGTAGGTCGTTGAGGTCCTCAAGCCTGCTGTACCATTCAATTAGTTCATGGCTGATCTGTATCTCAGCTCCATTTATCCACCTTTGCTCCATATTGCTTGGTGCCCTTGCCTAACGAAAATGGGTTGGGATAGTCCCAAAAGCATTTCTTAACAAAGTACACTAGCTCGCGCCACCATGCTGCTTTTCATGGTGAAAGCTGGTCATATTGCAATTAGCAGCACAGTTTCAGCTAGCAATGCCTCCATTTAGTTGAAACAATTGAATAGGTAGCTTCTTCACACCCGGAAGAGTGGCTGTGGGACATAAATATTCTGAGATATCCTAATGCACAAATGTATCTACGAAATAAGAGAAAATGGTCAGAGCTGAATGTAGAAAATTGCATCTAGAGATAAACAAGAGATGAAATCAAAATGAAGGAGATTTCTGATCAACGCAGGAAAGCTCGTAGGTCTACTTCTGATTTCTGATTGAAGCCCTCTCAGAGGCTGACATTCTCAACAACATGACAATTTCAATGACTGGTGTGTGGTCCCCTTTCCTGTAGTACAGCTTTCTGATCACTTCTTGTATTGATGCTGTTGACATCAGATACTTTAAGCAGGGGGAGAGCAAGTGGATTGGTCTAAGACCCTGTTGAGTCCAGAAATGCAGCAAAAAAGCCAAATTAATAGAAAAAGATTAAAGAAGATATATTAAGTGGTTAGAATAATTTCAATCGCATATAGGAGTTAGAATGCCTCAGCCATGTTTGTAGTGCAATCCAACCAAAATAATTTGAATTTTGTTTATGTTTCAGCTACGTGATCTACAAAAACTCAGCTGCTTAGATCTGTCCTCAAACCAGTTTCACAGCATGCCTATCTGTGTGCTTCGAATGTCAAACCTCAAGAGCCTAGACATTAGCAACAATAAACTGAAAGACCTGCCTCAGGATCTAGACAGGTAACTGCCTGATTAGCATGGAAAGAGAGTTATGCAAAACCTGAACTGGCCAAAATTGGCACACAATGGGCTGGATTTTGTTCCCAGCCCGACCCCGGGTTCTGTGGCAGGGATGGGTGGGGGCGGTGTTGCGACAAGAGAATTGGAGCGGCAGTGGCCGCCACGGAAGCCAACACCAGGATTGACGGACCCAAACTTCCTGGCATCTGGGAAGCTCCATGGTGGCCCCTCTGCTGTTCTGCAATGGGACCAGAGTTAGCATATTTAATTTACATATTAGCACTAATTAAAATGCAAACTGCAGCAATCTTACCTTCAGTTCCCGATCTTCAGCGTGATGTGCGGAACTCGTGTCTTCACTTACCCGTCCATGGAAAATTGGCGCCACTGAGGTGGGGGAAGGGGTGAACTGTGCACTCTGATGGGTGTGGGGGAGGGGAAGGGATGAACTCTGCACTCTGATGGGTATGGGGAGGGGTGAGCTCTGCACTCTGGTGGATATGGGGAGGGGAAGGGTGAACTCTGCACTCTGATGGGTATGGGGAGAGGAAGGGTGAACTCTGCACTCTGATGGCTATGGGGACGGGAAGGGTGAACTCTGCACTCTGATGGGTATGGGGAGGGGAAGGGGTGAACTCTGCACTCTGGTGGATATGGGGAGTGGAAGGGGTGAACTCTGCACTCTGGTGGATATGGGGAGTGGAAGGGGTGAACTCTGCACTCTGGTAGATATGGGGAGTGGAAGGGGTGAACTCTGCACTCTTCTGGGTGTGGGGGAGGGGAAGGGTGAACTCTGCACTCTGATGGGTATGGGGAGGGGAAGGGGTGAACTCTGCACTCTGGTGGCTATGGGGAGGGGAAGGGGTGAACTCTGCACTCTTCTGGGTGTGGGGGAGGGGAAGGGTGAACTCTGCACTCTGGTGGATATGGGGAGGGGAAGGGGTGAACTCTGTACTCTGGTGGGTGTGGGGGAGGAAAAGGGTGAACTCTGCACTCTGGTGGATATGGGGAGGGGAAGGGTGAACTCTGCACTCTGATGGGTATGGGGAGGGGAAGGGGTGAACTCTGCACTCTGGTGGATATGGGGAGGGGAAGGGTGAACTCTGCACTCTGATGGGTATGGGGAGAGGAAGGGTGAACTCTGCACTCTGATGGCTATGGGGACGGGAAGGGTGAACTCTGCACTCTGATGGGTATGGGGAGGGGAAGGGGTGAACTCTGCACTCTGGTGGATATGGGGAGTGGAAGGGGTGAACTCTGCACTCTGGTAGATATGGGGAGTGGAAGGGGTGAACTCTGCACTCTTCTGGGTGTGGGGGAGGGGAAGGGTGAACTCTGCACTCTGATGGGTATGGGGAGGGGAAGGGGTGAACTCTGCACTCTGGTGGCTATGGGGAGGGGAAGGGGTGAACTCTGCACTCTTCTGGGTGTGGGGGAGGGGAAGGGTGAACTCTGCACTCTGGTGGATATGGGGAGGGGAAGGGGTGAACTCTGTACTCTGGTGGGTGTGGGGGAGGGGAAGGGTGAACTCTGCACTCTGGTGGATATGGGGAGGGGAAGGGTGAACTCTGCACTCTGATGGGTATGGGGAGGGGAAGGGGTGAACTCTGCACTCTGGTGGATATGGGGAGTGGAAGGGGTGAACTCTGCACTCTTCTGGGTGTGGGGGAGGGGAAGGGTGAACTCTGCACTCTGGTGGATATGGGGAGTGGAAGGGGTGAACTCTGCACTCTTCTGGGTGTGGGGGAGGGGAAGGGTGAACTCTGCACTCTGGTGGATATGGGGAGTGGAAGGGGTGAACTCTGCACTCTGGTGGATATGGGGAGTGGAAGGGGTGAACTCTGCACTCTTCTGGGTGTGGGGGAGGGGAAGGGTGAACTCTGCACTCTGGTGGATATGGGGAGGGGAAGGGGTGAACTCTGTACTCTGGTGGGTGTGGGGGAGGGGAAGGGTGAACTCTGCACTCTGGTGGATATGGGGAGGGGAAGGGTGAACTCTGCACTCTGATGGGTATGGGGAGGGGAAGGGGTGAACTCTGCACTCTGGTGGATATGGGGAGTGGAAGGGGTGAACTCTGCACTCTTCTGGGTGTGGGGGAGGGGAAGGGTGAACTCTGCACTCTGGTGGATATGGGGAGTGGAAGGGGTGAACTCTGCACTCTTCTGGGTGTGGGGGAGGGGAAGGGTGAACTCTGCACTCTGGTGGATATGGGGAGTGGAAGGGGTGAACTCTGCACTCTGGTGGATATGGGGAGTGGAAGGGGTGAACTCTGCACTCTTCTGGGTGTGGGGGAGGGGAAGGGTGAACTCTGCACTCTGGTGGATATGGGGAGTGGAAGGGGTGAACTCTGCACTCTGGTGGATATGGGGAATGGAAGGAGTGAACTCTGCACTCTGGTGGATATGGGGAATGGAAGGAGTGAACTCTGCGTTATGTTGTGCCGTTTGCAGTGCTGGCAACCTTTTAAAAATGGCTTCAGCATCTGCTCCCTTAACAGATGACGCCGTGAACAATATTTGAATCAATATTTAAAGTGGCCGCCTGCCACATAATTTAAGCGGTGGCAGCAGAGCGGCACGAGTCCCAATGGGGGACGGCCGCTATATTCCACGCCCGCAAATACAGCCCAATGTATAGTTGTTTTTATTTATTCATGGGATGTGGGCATTGCTTGCAAGGCCAGCATTTATTGCCCATCCCTAATTGCCCTTGAGAAGCTGGTGGTGAGCCTCCTTTTTGAACTGCTGCAGTCCTTGTGGTGTAGGTTCTTGAATTGCCACATATCATGTTTGTAACAGAAAGTAGATTAGAGGGAGTTGCGTGTCGCAATGGCCTCTACCTCTGATCCAGGGCGGCACAGTGGCGCAGTGGTTAGCACCGCAGCCTCACAGCTCCAGCGACCCGGGTTCAAATCTGGGTACTGCCTGTGTGGAGTTTGCAAGTTCTCCCTGTGTCTGCGTGGGTTTCCTCCGGGTGCTCCGGTTTCCTCCCACATGCCAAAGACTTGCAGGGTGATAGGTTAATTGGCCATTATAAATTGCCCCTAGTATAGGTAGGTGGTAGGGAAATATAGGGACAGGTGGGGATATGGTAGGAATATGGAATTAGGGTAGGATTAGTATAAGCGGGTGGTTGATGGTCGGCACAGACTTGGTGGGCCGAAGGGCCTGTTTCAGTGCTGTATCTCTAAACTAAACTAAACTAAATCCAATCCAAACTAAGGGGATGAAGGTTTCTCTTCTTTACATTAAGGGTTCTCAGTAAAAGGAGTTGGCAGAATTTCAATTCAGTCTTTCCAAGGCTCTGGCTCTACACATTATGGGATCCTGAAGCCTTCAGAGTGCCATATGTGGACAGTGCTATGTAAAAGGCCCAAAAATACCTCCAAAAATCAGACTCTGTGCCTTGGTTGTGTGCTAGGCTCATTAGAGCTCCAATTCATACGCAAAAGAGTAGAGGACCCCAACAATGTGACATGCACCTGACTAGTACCGCATAGGCTATAAACCCATATACAATAGAAACTGCAATGCAGGAATCTTCCTTTCAGGTGGGTTTTTGTTCATAAACGTACATTACTGGAGGTAATACGATGCTGCAGTTTGTTAGTCCTAGTGTTTCACCTTTGGATTCAAATCCATCCCAGACTGATAAATTGACAGCCTCCTCCAAAGGTTCGATGTGAAATGAGTCTGGGCAATATCAATACAGTTCCCAGTAGACATATGACAATTTTTCCATTTCTCAAACCAGCCTCTCAGAATGAGATTGCCAATTAATACCAGCCTGATGCCAAGTACACATTACTTTAAGCCCACTGCCAGTCTCACCCCAACAAAACCCCTTTCATTGAGCATTTGTCAGCAGTACCCTAAAACATTAATCAACCCCCTCTCCAAAGCTCCAATGCCCCACCATTGCCTTTCCAGTGCTGCCACTCCCCTAAGACTTCCCTCCCACCACATCCACACCTAGCATTCCTCTTCTAGTGCTACCACAACCCATCACTGCACTCTCCATGCTGCCACAATCAAGTCCACCTTCCCACTGCACCCAGCACTTCCTCACTAGTGCTTCCACATCCCAGAACCCCTCTCCCATTCCTCCCCCACCCAGAATTCCATGTAGTACTTCCAAACCTCTCTTCCACAGACCCTTCACATGACTGCCCTTGCTGCATCTCCTTGATCTTGTAATTCTTCAGGTAAATCCTTCCTGATCCTGTCAAGTAACTTCACCTGCCATCTTAGCAAGCCTCAGTTCCCCACTGAAATAACTCCTGGCCTGCACCTTGCTAAAATACAGTTCCAAGTACTTTCTGTTTCTGATTATTCTGGCTCCCCTCTAACCAAAATACCTGCCAGGCCCACATGCCCCACTCTATTTCTTGTAGCTAAATGCTGCCAGGGTTGGCACCCATCCTACTTTTACCACCTTCAACACACTTCACACACCTCCTGACTCCACAAAAGTCACTGTAAAAGAAAAGCTTTTGGGACCCTTTACTGAGAAGCCTCCAATGGTCCATTTAAGGACAACTAATTATGCTGCTTAATGCTTGGCACCAATGGGCAGAATGTGCATGGCACATGCTCCACATATTAGTACGTAAACATAACATCGGGGTTTTACAATGATTTAATAGATTTAATAGAAGTAACTTAATAGAGTTAACTATTTAATGAAGATTTCTGCCTATTTCATAAGGAGTGTTTGTTTCCCATTTTGAGATCTGCCTGAAAGTGGTATCAGGAGAGAGTTCCAGATTTCTATTACTCTTTATGTGGAAAGCACCTCCCGATTTTGCGCCTGAATGGCCAAGCTCAAATTTGAGGATTATGTCCCCTTAATCTTGAGAGGAAATAGTTTCTCTGTATCTATCCTGCACTTTGAAAGTACAACTTCATTGGAAATTCCACCCATACATGCATCACACTCCTTGCCTGGGCCAGCATAGACACAGAGCATTTTTAATATTCATAAATGAGTTAACCACTTCTTGCTAAGATCCGTCCCTGGCGGAACGACGTCTAGTCACTGCATGGGGGGAATTTAATGGGGCCTGCAAGAATGGCTTTTGTGGCGGACGGAGTGACTTAATTAGGGGGGAGGTGATATTTTGCATTCTCGACGGCGGGTTTTATTTTTGAGATTAAGTCAGCGGCATATTTGCGGCTGGTCGGGGTTCATGGCGTCCAGTGGGAGGGCCAGTCCATACATTCATCAAGCATAAATATTTATAATTACCTTACAATTATTTCCAATTAATTCCTACCTACCCGATTTAGTCAGCGTCACACGGGAATCTCGTGGCACCCGGTTCACATTCATTTAAAGGTGGTGTGCACCAGTCAGCTTTGTGCAGTTGTGTCTGAGGTCTGTGGTTTTCTTTCTTAAACTCTTCGGCACAAGGAAGGCCAACATTGGAATGAATGTTTGGCTCCAGGCTTGGGACCAGCAAGGATGATTCCTTTGCAGGGGAGGTGGGGAAAACATGGGTGTGGTTTACAGGGTGGGGGCTTGGGTCCCTGGAGGTGCAGGGGGAGGGTAGCCTGGGAGGACACAGGATGGGGTCTCAGGTCCCTGGAGGTGCGGAGGGAAGGTAGCCTAGGAGGACACAGGGTGGGATCACAGGTCCCTGGTGCGGAGAAAGTGTAGCCGGGGAGGACACAGGGTGAGGTCTCAGGTCCCTGGTGCAGGGAGAGAGAGCCAGGGAGGACACAGGGTGGGGTCTCAGGTCCCTGGTGCAGGGAGAGGGTAGCCAGGGAGGACACAGGATGGGGTCTCAGGTCCCTGGAGGTGCGGAGGGAAGGTAGCCTAGGAGGACACAGGGTGGGATCTCAGGTCCCTGGTGCGGAGAAAGTGTAGCCGGGGAGGACACAGGGTGAGGTCTCAGGTCCCTGGTGCAGGGAGAGAGAGCCAGGGAGGACACAGGGTGGGGTCTCAGGTCCCTGGTGCAGGGAGAGGGTAGCCAGGGAGGACACAGGATGGGGTCTCAGGTCCCTGGAGGTGCGGAGGGAAGGTAGCCTAGGAGGACACAGGGTGGGATCTCAGGTCCCTGGTGCGGAGAAAGTGTAGCCTGGGAGGATACAGGGTAGGGTCTCGGGCTCCTGGAGGTGCAGGGGAGGGTAGCCTGGGAGGACACAGGGTGTGGTCTCAGAGGCCTGGAGGTACGGAGGAGGGGAGGCAGGCAGGACACAGGGAAGGATGTCAGGTCCCTGGAGGTGCAGGGCAGGGTAGCCTAGGAGGGGTCTTGGATCCCTGGTGTGGGGAGAGGGTAGCCAGGGAGGACACAGGGTGGGGTCTCCAGTGCCTGAGGTGCAGGGGCGGGTAGCTTGGGAGGACACTGGGTGGGGTCTCGGGGGCCTGGAGGTATGGGTGAGGGTAGCCGGGGAGGACACAGGGAGGGGTCTCGGATCCCTGGAGGTGCAGGGGAGGGTAGCCTGGGAGGACACAGAGTCGGGTCTCGGGTTCCTGGAGGTGCAGGGGAGGGTAGCCAGGGAGGACACAGGGAGGGGTCTTGGGTTCCTGGAGGTGCGGAGGGAGGGTAGCCTAGGAGGACACAGGGAGGGGTCTTGGGTTCATGGAGGTGCGGGGAGAGGGTAGCCTAGGAGGACACAGGGTGGGGTCCCAGGTCCCTGGTGCAGGGAGAGGGTAGCCAGGGAGGACACAGGGAGGGGTCTCGGGTCCCTGGAGGTGCGGAGGGAAGGTAGCCTAGGAGGACACAGGGTGGGGTCTCGGGTGCCAGGAGGTGTAGGGGAGGGTAGCCTGGGAGGACACAGGGTGGGGTCTCGGGGGCCTGGAGGTATGGGTGAGGGTAGCCGGGGAGGACACAGGGTGGGGTCTCAGGGGCCTGGAGGGTACTGGGGAGGGGAGGAGGGGAGAACGCAGGGGGGTGTCAGGTCCCTGGAGGTGCAGGGCAGGGTAGCCTAGGAGGACACAGGGAGGGGTCTTGGGTTCCTGGAGGTGCAGAGGGAGGGTAGCCTAGGAGGACACAGGGAGGGGTCTCGGGTCCCTGGAGGTGCAGGGGAGGAAATGATCTAGCGTTTATGGTGTTAACTAGTTTTTGCTGTTACTGCAGTTGGTGGGGGGTGGTGGTATTTGGAGCAGATAATGGTCATGTGATGGTCATGGCGGGCCTAAAGGTGAGTGCTGTCAATGTCGGGGTCCTGTGGGACGAACTCAGGGTACTGAGTGGCAGAGGGAATGGTCACAGTCACAGAGGACAGTTGGATTCGGTAGGGGGAGGCAGGTCTAATCTTAGGGTTGGGTTATCGATGGAATCATAGGGAGGTGAATGGGACTCGGCAATGACATTGAGTTGGAGAACTTGAGGATCAAGGGTGAGAGTGCACATATCGATGGTGACGAGTGTGGGAATTGGGGGAGAGATGACATGAGCACTGAAATTTATGGGATCTTGCGACATGACCTGCAACCGTGTGGTTTTGGTGGGAATCCCCATGCCAGTTGTCCTCAGGGTGACTGCTGTACTCAATTTCTTTGCTGGCGGTGCTTTCCAGGGTTTTACCCTTTAAACATTCAACTGGTTTGTGACCACAGGCGAAGAATCATGCAGGTCTGTGCTCGTTTCCCAGGAAGCTGTCACGACTCTCACAACTACCAGGAGTTTTTGAAGAACCAGCCCAAGTTGATGGCTGAATCCTAGGTGACAAATGTTACCCACTTTGGACTTGGTTAATGACACCAGTGAGGCATCCCCGAAGTGCAGCAGTAGAGCAATACAAAGCTGCTTACGCATCCACCAGAGCCATCAGCAAACACACCATTGACATGCTGAAAATGTGCTTCCGCTGCCTTGAATGGTCTGGAGGGGCGCTTCAGTACGCACCACAGAGAGAGGGCTTCACAAATAATCAAAGTTTGCTGTGCACTGCACAATCTGGCAATACAACGTGGACATATTTTGCATGAGGAGGAATGGGAGGAGCAGCAGTCCTTTTCAGATGATGATGAATTTCAAGACCCTGAGGAAGAGGCCAATAATGTGAACGAGAATTTAATGGATGCTAGGACCATGGGGTGACATGCAAAAGACATCAGAGAGAACCTTATCTTTGGACGCTTCAGCGAAGAGTGAGGCACGTGTACAATTAAAGTTCAAATGCAAAAAAACTTTACCTTCCTGGAATGTTCACATATCTATGTGAGTTTAAACATTACTGCAATCTAAAAACAGGCATCGTGTACTAACAGCAATTGCACCTGCAGTGGAGATATGCTGAATGCCCTATATGTTCGAAACGACTTTTAAAACAACCTGTGGCTCACTGGAAAAAGTGTCTTGCATCCAGGCATTACCCCTTGATCAGAGGCTCCTACACAATTACATCACATTGATTATACCTGCACCTTCTTATGGATCCGGGTTGTGATGGATCCGCAACAGCTCCTATAAAAGCAGATAAGGGGGGGCATACAGAACATACATTTGAAGGCATGTCCCTATGGAAAACTGTTATGATACTTCAAGCTACAACTAGCTGTCAGTGAAGACTGAAGGCTCAAATGTCAGCGTGGACAACACAATGGCCATGTCTGGTAATCCTTTGTAAGCATCAAAGCACGCCGGCCATAAAGGATCCATAATCATTATCCTTTTCACCTCGGCAACTTTAAATAAGATATGATAATGTATCAAAAATTAAATCAAATAAATATATTGACAAATATTAACATTTGCAGAGAAACTATTTTAAACACCCATGCCACTTTTGTGCTCATAATTCCTTCAGTTTGCATTTCCTCCCAGTAGGTCTTGGTGCTACCCCAACATTAGCAGCTGAGGTGGAGGCAGTGTGCGCATTGTGCTGCCCTTCTGCCCTGGATGACCGTGGCGAGTGTCCTTTGGAGGAACGGGCCTTGATGGCTCCATTCTACTAAGGGTCTCCAGCACTGGTTCTTGAGCATCCCCCGTGTGCTTGCCTGCTGGAGGTAAGAGGGTCAATGTCGGGGGGGGGCGGTGGAGAAGAGACACCGCTTACCCTGGGGATGTCCTGAGTGGAAGGTCCCAGGGCATCTGGCACGTGCTCCTCCTCCATCTGGGTGCACGATGGCACTGCCTGTCTCCATGAAGGGAAGGGTCACCTGGAGGGAGGTCCAGGTTTTTTGTCCCCTTTTTGCTTAGGCATTGCTGCATGGAGACCAAGGCTACAGCAATGGAGTGCAGGTCAGAGCACATATGGGCTGAGTGCTCAACCAGACTCACCACGGAGCTCACCAAACTTTTCATTGAGTAAGCCAAACGCTTATACGGCTGGGGCATGGCAGACATCATGGCTTGCGGGGACTCCTCCATGGCATGCGCAAAGCCACACTTGGCCTCAGGCATCTCCGACATATTTTCCCCATGAGATCGCTGCACTTCCAGCAGTCTTCTTGTAGCCTCAAACAGAGGATCATCATCAGCGTGGGGCTGAGCAGTTGCTGGGATGTGTCTGTGCCATGCCCACCAGATTGTGACCCTGCTTCTGATTGCAAATCCCTTGCAGACTGTGTGGATGGATCTGTGCTGACAGAGATGGAAGAAGAGGCAGATGATAGTGCACCCTCTGGGGCATTAGCTTCATCTTCCCCAGAGCTGGTGTCTTCGGCTTCATGACGTCCCATCGTTCGAGTGTGGGTGCCTGCAGTGGAAAACAAACATTAAGCATCATCACAGCATGAAGTCGACACTTTTTCACATGATCCTCCTGTGTGCACATATGGCTGCAACAGTAAAGTTGACACTTCATCCTGATATAAAAACAAGAAATGCTGGATATACTCAGCAGGTCTGGCAGCATCTGTGGAGAGAGAAGCAAAGTTAACGTTTCAGGTCAGTGACCCTTCTTATGCTTACTGTCACCACCTGTTCTGAAGAAGGGTCACTGACCTGAAACGTTAACTTTGCTTCTCTCTCCACAGATGCTGCCAGACCTGCTGAGTATTTCCAGCATTTCTTGTTTTTATTTCAGATTTCCAGCATCCGCAGTATTTTGCTTTTATTTCACTTCATCCTGATGCCTTGATGATCCTGCCTCGCCATATGCTACCGCTCTTCGTCCCTCCTCTCCAGTTATCTGTGGAGCCTCCTTCTCTGCTGGGGTCAGGAGATGGAGATCTGGGACACCACCCCCTGTCTTGGTCCGCTCCCTTTAGTTATGAGTCTGCCTGTCCTGCAGGAGAATGTTCTGATTTCATGACATGTCAAATGATGCCCAACATCCATTGTCTACATACATTGACATCAGTCATTCTCACCTATCAGTCGCAGGTTGCATCCAAGCGCAAGCAGGCGCCAGACTTACACATTCTCCAGAATCAATTACTATATGGTACCAAGGCTGAACACACATTCGAACACAGGCATGGCTGCCCACTGCCAGAGATAAGGTTTTACGGAGCCAACGAGATGGGGCGGCACAGTGGCGCAGTGGTTAGCACCGCAGCCTCACAGCTCCAGCAACCCGGGCTCAATTCTGGGTACTGCCTGTGTGGAGTTTGCAAGTTCTCCCTGTGTCTGCGTGGGTTTCCTCCGGGTGCTCCGGTTTCCTCCCACATGCCAAAGACTTGCAGGTTGATAGGTAAATTGGCCATTAGCAATTGCCCCTAGTATAGGTAGGTGGTAGGGAAATATAGGGACAGGTGAGGATGTGGTAGGAATATGGAATTAGTGTAGGATTAGTATAAATGGGTTGTTGATGGTCGGCACAGACTCGGTGGGCCGAAGGGCCTGTTTCAGTGCTGTATCACTAAACTAAACTAAACTAAAACTAAACTAAACATTTGTACAGCTTTGTCCACATCACTTAACCTCGCCAATCTGAGCAAGTCAGTCACCCGTTTCCAACACTGAACCCAGGTCCTACGAGTGACCCCACGCCACTTCCATGCAGGCTGCCTTGGTCAGGCGGGAGGCTCTTCTGAGTCCATCTGCAGGGAACGGACCTCCCACCTTTCCCTGACAGCCTGGAGGAGGACATGCAGGGAAGCATCACTGAACTGTGGGGCAGGATTCTGCCTACTGGCTGCCATAACGGTGGTGGTGGGAGTGGTGATGGAGAGATGAGTTAAAGATAAATGGGAATTGGTGCTGGTGTGGCAGAGAATGAGTAACAGATGAGGGAGGATAAACAATAAGAATGAATTAAGCTATATTTCAAATAAATGTCTGCAAACGATTAAAGAACAGGCAGACTGGTGATCCTCCATGCTTGCAACGCGGAATGATTTTATAGCCGTGGTGTTAATGGTGCTTTGCAGAATAACAGCGAGATCCACCAATGGAAAGCTATCTCCACTGCATGATCGCAAGTGTCTCCCTTTCCCGCTGTCAGAACTTAACTTTTAATATATAATCGTGTGGGAACTGGCAAAATGGGTGGAAGTGGAAGTGCCACCAATTTACGATTTTGCCGTCAGAAATTTCGCTATATCCATAAAACTCCCCCCCCCCAATAACACCACAGCAACAGAACTGCACAATTGGCCCCACAATCTTAAGTGTAAAAATACATTGTTTTAAATAATGAAACCTCCAGTTTTTTTTAAGGATACAGGAGGGCGGCACAGTGGCGCAGTGGTTAGCACCGCAGCCTCACAGCTCCAGTGACCCAGGTTTGATTCCGGGTACTGCCTGTGTGGAGTTTGCAAGTTCTCCCTGTGTCTGCGTGGGTTTTCTCCGGGTGCTCCGGTTTCCTCCCACAAGCCAAAAGACTTGCAGGTTGATAGGTAAATTGGCCATTATAAATTGTCACTAGTATAGGTAGGTGGTAGGGAAATATAGGGACAGGTGGGGATGTTTGGTAGGAATATGGGATTAGTGTAGGATTAGTATAAATGGGTGGTTGATGTTTGGCACAGACTCGGTGGGCCGAAGGGCCTGTTTCAGTGCTGTATCTCTAATCATAATCTAATCGATACAATTTTTAAAAAAACTTGTAAGGAAGGAAAACTGAGCTACTCAGGATCAATGTCTCCGTTACTATGATTGTGAAGCTAGGACCAATATTGTGTACTATTTTTATAATTTACACAGACTCAATGAGCTAGAATCTCTGTTTCTTCAGAAGAACAAGCTGACCTACCTGTCCAAAGTCTTGTGCAGAATGACTAACCTAAAGATGTTAGTTGTCAGTGGCGATGACATAAAGAATTTACCAACTTCTCTGACAACTGACCCCAATCTAAAGTAAGTACTACACAATATAATTTTTCCTTTTTCAACTTTTATAAATACTTAAATACTCTGTCTACCTTTCCTTTTTTGCCCCTTGACTCTCCCTTTAAGCCCTCAATTATGCTTACTGTCACCAGCTAATCCTTCAACTGCAAGAGCTGTATGGTCTGGTACTTCCATAGTGTTCTCAATGCTACCGTTTGACTCACTCAAAAATCTGCTATTGTGAGGGGTGCGAGGTGGCACCAGTTCCAATAGATCATTCCTACCCCCTTAACTAGACCATTCCATTGCTGTGCAATTTTCTATTTAGTGGAAAGAGTCTGACTGACGAAACTTACCCAGTGTCATTCGAAGCTGAGATTTAAATTCTTGGCTGACTATCATTAGCTGTGAGGCTACTCCTGCACATTAATTAATTGACAGAAAGAATATCTACTGGTGCACATGAATGAACAACACTTACTGAATGAATGGCACTCACTGAATGAACAGCATGGACTCGATGTACAGCACTTATGGAGGGCATCCTGGGACGATGTGAGGTACTAGAACTGGCATGGGCTGGGGGTGGGGGTCCAATGTCACAAATCAACATCACTTTGGACTTACACAGCATCTTTAACAAAGCAAAGCACCAACCAGGAGTAGGAGACTATTTAGAAAAGGTGAGCAAAGGAGTAGTCAAGTAGATTTTGAGAAGGCTGTTGAAGGAGAGATGTAGCAAGAAAGAAGGGTTTGGGAGGAGAGGTACATAGAGGTGACAGCTAAAGGCTGATAGTGCAGTCAAGAGTACAGGGCACACTGTAAACCAGACCAAAAAGGTGGAAAATCTTGGGACATTAAACTTGAGAAGGTTTTACTGGATGGGCTCCTGCAGTGATTTGAAACTGAAGGTAAATTAGTTAACACTGGCACAAACCGTTGTTTTAAGAATTATCTTGGATGTTTTAGCAACATCATTTTCAGCCAGTCAGTCAAACAGATTTATCGCTTTTTCTCTGTTTGCTCTGTTTTGTTTGGCCTTGTGTATTTCATAAAAAGCAGCATTGCGCTTTGGTAAAATGATTTATCAAACTTGTCTTCGCTCTGTTGCCTTTGTTCCTAATCAGAGAGGAATGTCCCACAATACAATGTGTAGCACCAAAGCGTTTATTCCAGCAAACAATAAACTTAACCTTTTATTGACTACATTAGGTAGCATTCCTACAATAAAAATAATCTGAAAATAACTATGGAAGGAAAAAAGCTAAGTAAAATTATTGCAATGGGCGTGATCAAACATTGTAAATCTAGCAGACAATCAAGAATAATTTTTTTCTTCCTACATTTGCATTTTCAAAACAGCTTTGGCATAAACTTATTTCATACATATATATATATATATATACATATCTCAATTATAAACAAACAGGTACCATATTTCTAAAATAAAAACAGAAAATGCTGGAAATACTCAGCAGGTCTTGCAGCATCTGTGGAGAGAAACAGAGTTAACGTTTCAGGTCTGTGACCTTTCATCAGTATTCCATATTTTTGAAGTTTGTTTTGTATAACTTTTGAAACTGCAACACTTTGTTCTGACATGGCACATGTTACAACAGTATGCATGAATAATTAAGAGTAATGCAGTTAGAATTAGTTGAGCATTGCATTGTGAAGTGCACTGTGTTACTTCCTTAGGGTGACACTGTTCCCAGTCCTAAAAATCTCATGGCATCATTGGAAATGCAGTAAGGCAGAATTTACACCTGATATTTTCACTCGTCAATGTTTCTATCCCAAATCCCAGCAAAGGGATTATTGAAATAATCTGCACAGGGACCAGTGCCTCGAATAGTACAACAAAGGCAGCAGATGCATGGGAATGCCATCACCTGCAAATTCCTCTCCAAGCCACACACCATCCTGACTTGGAACTATATCGCTGTTACTTCGCTGTCACTGGGTCAAAATCCTGGAACTCCCTTCCTAACAGCATTGTTGGTGTACCTACATCACAAGGACTGCAATCATTCAAGAACGCAGCTCACCACTGCCTTTTCAAGGGCAATTAGGGATGGGCAATAAATGTTGGCCTAGCCAGCAATGCACACATCCCATGAACAAATAAAAAAAGGGGCTCCCACCTTGCTGACATAGCTGAAACTCAGATTGGCATCCAGCTGTTCCAAAAGGGATGGTCCAAGGCTTGAATCATGCTGAAGAAAAGGCCAAGATTTTTTTTTAATTATTGGGGTGATGTATTGTCCCCGCTGCAATGGGACCCATTCTTTCAAGCATTGATTGCCCTTCAGCTTTGCAACTTCTGGCCCCAATCTAGATTTGCAAGAGACATATCCCTCCTCCAAGGAGACTTAGGTCCTGTTGAGCTATCAGGTGCTCAACTGGTGGGATTTTCCTGGGTATGCATTCTAAAATCGTCCACTTTAAGAGTACAGGTTTAATTAGCAGAATAAAAATGTATTGCTTCTATATGTCATTCTGCTCATCCTCATATACATAGTAATAAACATGCAGAAATTATGTGTAATTGGCAAATTCATTTCATTACACGAGTGTAAGATAGTGTATTCTAGTAGGAGGAATAAGAAGTCACATATTCCTTAGAAAATAAGAGTCCAAATGGAGCAGAGAAGCAAGGGGACACAGGGGTTGCAGATATATGTTGTATGATTGCATTTAAGAGTGATGTCCTTTTAAGATCTTAGTATGCTAATGTGCTGAGTACCAGGATGCAGTTATGTGACTACATACTAGTCTCACTCTGCTACTGTAACACCAAGAGGCAAATCCTGTAAATAGATTGCTCTGCACTGTATATACTTGTTGGCTGTTAATAAACTGTTTGAGATCTTCAACCAACTGAACTCCACGCATCTCATTTATGTTGCATCAGACAACATAAAAAGCTTCTCCTTACAATACAGAAATCATTAAAAGTAGCAACACAGGTTAATTAGGCCATAAAGGAAGCAAACAAAGCACTGGGGTTAATTTATAGAAGAATAGAATTGAAAAGCAGAAAAATTATGTTAACCTTGTATAGAACCTTGGCTAGACCACATTTTGAAGACTGTGCACAGTTTTGGTCTCCTTTATTTTACGAAAGACAGAGAGACACTGAAGAAGGTGCAAAAAAGATATACTGGAGTGATATCAGAATTGCGAGGGTATTTCTATTAGGAAAGATTAAACAGGCTAGGACTCTTTTCTCTGGAAAAGAGAAGGCTGAGAGGTGACCTAATAGAAGTCTTTAAAATTATGAAAGGGTTGATAGGGTAGACACAAAGAGTTGTATCCAATTGTGGGGAAGACAAAAACTAGGGGCCATACATATAAGATAGTCACTAACAAATTGAGTGGAGAATTCAGGAGAAATTTATTTACCCAGAGAGTGGTCAGAATGTGAAACACACTACTACAAGGAGTAGTTGAGACAAATAACAGTTGCATTTAAGATGGTGCGAGATAAACACATGAGGAAGAAAATAATAGAAAGTGAAACTGATAACAATGAAGAGGGGTGGGAAGAGGCATGGCCTAGTTGGGCCGAATGGGTTGTTTCTGTGCTGTACATTCTATTTAATTCCAAGTAAAATATTATTACCACCAGCTACAGAGATTGTGCCTTCTCTGTAACCCTGAAAATTTACCACATCAGTATTTAATTCTGCTTTCAAATACCTTTCCTCCATTGATTTGAAGAGTTAGGTAGGAGGAGGTACAATACCAGAAGTGGAGATGAGCAGCTGAGGGTTTGGGAAGGTTCATCTGGTGTTGGCAATTTCTTTTGGCTACTATTAACTTAGCCTTTACCCCCACTACTTTCTTACAGGTAAAGTCATTTGGTAGCACTCCTGCCTTGGTCACTTGGTTATGGGCTCAAGTCCAACTCCAAGATTTAAGTATATAATCTAGTATTGAGAGTGTATTGTTGAAGGTCACATCATTCAGTTGAAATGTTAAACTGAGGTCCAATCTATCTCTATTCCCTCTACAGCTTCCAACCTCATAGTCCCACAACCCCAGACAGCCTGCTTCTACCTCCTTCCCAAAATCCACAAACAGGACTGTCCCGGCAGACCCATTGTGTCAGCCTGCTCCTGCCCACTGAACTTATTTCTTCCTATCTTGACTATCTTTTCTCCGCTGGTCCAGTCTCTTCCCACCTACATCCATGACTCTTCTGACGCCCAACATCATTTTGACAATTTCCAGTTTCCTGACCCCAACCGCCTCCTCTTCACTATGGACAGCCAATCTCTCTACACCTCCATCCCCCACCAGGATGGTTTGAGGGCTCTCCGCTTCTTCCTTGAACAGAGGCCCAACCAGCCCCCATCCACCACCACCCTCGTCCGCCTGGCTGAACTTGTTCTCACATTGAACAACTTCTCCTTCAACTCCACTCACTTCCTTCAAGTAAAAGGTGTTGCTATGAGTACCCGCATGGGTCCTAGTTATGCCTGTCTTTTTGTGGGATAAGTCGAACATTCCTTGTTCTAGTCCTACTCAGGCCCCCTCCCCCAACTCTTTTTCCAGTACATTGATGACTGTATCGGTGCCGTTTCCTGCTCCCGCTCCGAACTAGAAAACTTTATCAACTTTGCTTCTAATTTCCACCCTTCTCTCACCTTTACATGGTCCATCTCTGACACTTCCCTTCCCTTCCTCGACTTCTCTATCTCCATCTCTGGGGATAGGCTGTCGACTAATATCCATTATAAGCCCACCGACTCCCACAGCTACCTCGACTACACTTCTTCACACCCTGCCTCCTCTAAGGACTCCATTCCATTCTCCCGGTTTCTCTGTTTCTGATGCATCTGCTCTGATGATGCTTCCTTCCATGACAGCGCTACTGATATGTCTTCCTTTTTCCTCAACCAAAGATTCCCCCCCACTGTGGTTGACAGGGACCTCAACCGTGTCCGGCCCATTTTCCGCACCTCTACCCTCACCCCTTCCCCTCCCTCCCAAAATCGCGACAGGGTTCCCCTTGTCCTCACTTTCCACCCCATCAGCCTCCATATCCAAAAGATCATCCTCCTCTCTCCTCACTATCCCAGGCCCCAAACACTCCTTGCAGGTGAAGCAGCGATTTACTTGTACTTCTTTCAATGTAGAATACTGTATTCGCTGCTGACAATGTGGCGTCCTCTACATTGGGGAGACCAAACGCAGACTGGGTGACTGCTTTGCGGAACACCTCCACTCAGTCCGCAAGCAGGACCCCGAGCTTCCGGTTGCTTGCCATTTCAACACTCCCCCCTGCTCTCATGCTCACATCTCTGTCCTGAGATTGCTGCAGTGTTCCAGTGAACATCAACGCAAGCTCGAGGAACAGCATCTCATTTACCGATTAGGCACACTACAACCTGCTGGACTGAACATTGAGTTCAATAATTATAGAGCATGACGGGCCCCCCCCATTTTACTTTTATTTTTAGTTATTTTTTTCTTTTTCCTTTTTTTATATATATATTTTTTGTGTTTATTTTATTTTATTTAATCTTAGTTTGTTCAGTTTGCTTACCCACTGTTTTTTTTCATGTTTGTACTTGCAGCTGTTCAATTTTCAGTCCGTTAACACCCTATCTGTACTAATGCTTTGTCTTTCAACACATCATTAACATATTGTTTGCCTTTGCTCCACGACCTTCTGGTCAGCTATTCTGTGACCTTGTCCTATCTACACCTTCTCCTTTGTTATCTCATGCCCCACCCCCCCCGCTTTACTTGCTTATAACCTTTTATATTTCTAATATTTGTCAGTTCTGAAGAAGGGTCACTGACGTGAAACGTTAACTCTGATTCTCTCTCCGCAGATGCTACCAGACCTGCTGAGTATTTCCAGCATTTCTTATTTTTATTTCAGGTTTCCAGCATCCGCAGTATTTTGCTTTTATTTCAGCGTCCAATCTATCTGTTTGGTTGGTAAAAGTGGTGCTTAAAAATCCCTTGGTGCTGGTTGAAAGGGAGCTGGCAGTCAGAAAGTAAGGCCATCTGTTTTTTTCCAAACTCAGCAGTATACAAAAAAAGTGGTTAATGTTTTGATATTGTCCTGAATAAAAGGCCAATGTCAAATTAGATGGGTGGATTAAACCTCTTCTCTTTTGTATTAACAGATACATTGATCTGCGGGAAAATCCACTTGACAGCATAGAAGATGAGATGCTCAGTGAAATCTTTGAAGATGATGAAGATCAAGAAGAATTTGAAAAAGACTTGATGCGAATGTACTTTAAGGATTTGAAAGAGAGAGGTAAAAGCTGGAGTATCTTTATAATTTACTCTCTCTCTATTCTTTTTTCTTTTGGGCCTCCTTATCTCGAGAGACAATGGATACGCGCCTGGAGGTGGTCACTGGTTTGTGAAGCAGCGCCTGGAGTGGCTATAAAGGCCAATTCTAGAGTGACAGGCTCTTCCACAGGTGCTGCAGAGAAATTTGTTTGTCGGGGCTGTTGCACAGTTGGCTCTCCCCTTGCGCCTCTGTCTTTTTTCCTGCCAACTACTAAGTCTCTTCGACTCGCCACATTTTAGCCCTGTCTTTATGGCTGCCCGCCAGCTCTGGCGAACGCTGGCAACTGACTCCCACGACTTGTGATCAATGTCACAGGATTTCATGTCGCGTTTGCAGACGTCTTTATAGCGGAGACATGGATGGCCGGTGGGTCCAATACCAGTGGCGGGCTTGCTGTACAATGTGTCTTTGGGGATCCTGCCATCTTCCATGCGGCTCACATGGCCAAGCCATCTCAAGCACCACTGACTCAGTAGTGTGTATAAGCTGGGGATGTTGGCCGCCTCGATGACTTCTGTGTTGGAGATATAGTCCTGCCACCTGACGCCAAGTATTATCCGGAGGCAGCGAAGATGGAATGATGCCAGCTCTTGGCTGGCATATGTTGTCCAGGCCTCGCTGCCATAGAGCAAGGTACTGAGGACACAGGCCTGATACACTCGGACTTTTGTGTTCCGTGTCAGCGCACCATTTTCCCACACTCTCTTGGTCAGTCTGGACATAGCAGTGGAAGTCTTACCCATGCGCTTGTTGATTTCTGCATCTAGAGACAGGTTACTGGTGATAGTTGAGCCTAGGTAGGTGAACTCTTGAACCACTTCCAGAGCGTGGTCGCCAATATTGATGGATGGAGCATTTCTGACGTCCTGCCCCATGATGTTCGTTTTCTTGAGGCTGATGGTTAGGCCAAATTCATTGCAGGCAGCCGCAAACCTGTCGATGAGACTCTGCAGGCACTCTTCAGTGTGAGATGTTAAAGCAGCATCGTCAGCAAAGAGGAGTTCCCTGATGAGGACTTTCCGTACTTTGGACTTCGCTCTTAGACGGGCAAGGTTGAACAACCTGCCCCCGATCTTGTGTGGAGGAAAATTCCTTCTTCAGAGGACTTGAACGCATGTGAAAGCAGCAGGGAGAAGAAAATCCCAAAAAGTGTGGATGCGAGAACACAGCCCTGTTTCACACCACTCAGGATAGGAAAGGGCTCTGATGAGGAGCCACCATGTTGAATTGTGCCTTTCATATTGTCATGGAATGAGGTGATGATACTTAGTAGCTTTGGTGGACATCCAATCTTTTCTAGTAGTCTGAAAAGACCACGTCTACTGACGAGGTCAAAGGCTTTGGTGAGATCAATGAAAGCAATGTAGAGTGGCATCTGTTGTTCACGGCATTTCTCCTGTATCTGACGAAGGGAGAACAGCATGTCAATGGTCGATCTCTCTGCACGAAAGCCACACTGTGCCTCAGGGTAGACGCGCTCGGCCAGCTTCTGGAGCCTGTTCAGAGCGACTCGAGCAAAGACTTTCCCCACTATGCTGAGCAGGGAGATTCCACGATAGTTGTTGCAGTCACCGCGGTCACCTTTGTTTTTATAGAGGGTGATGATATTGGCATCGCGCATGTCCTGGGGTACTGCTCCCTCGTCCCAGCACAGGCATAGCAGTTCATGTAGTGCTGAGAGTATAGCAGGCTTGGCACTCTTGATTATTTCAGGGGTAATGCTGTCCTTCCCAGGGGCTTTTCCGCTGGCTAGAGAATCAATGGCATCACTGAGTTCCGATTTGGTTGGCTGTATGTCCAGCTCATCCATGACTGGTAGAGGCTGGGCTGCATTGAGGGCAGTCTCAGTGACAGCATTCTCCCTGGAGTACAGTTCTAGGTAGTGCTCAACCCAGCGGTCCATTTGTTTGTGTTGGTCAGTGATTATGTCCCCTGATTTAGATTTGAGGGGGGCGATCTTCTTGATGGTTGGCCCAAGAGCTCTCTTCATGCCATCATACATTCCTCTGATGTTTCCGGTGTCTGAGGCCAGCTGAATATGACTGCATAGGTGTTGCCAGTAGTCGTTTGCGCAGCGCCTAGCTGTTCTTTGTGCAGTGCTTCTGGCTGCTTTAAGTGCTGCGGATGTTAAATCGCTGGGGGCTTTCTTGTAGTTCAACAGTGCAATGCGCTTAGCAGCTATGACAGGTTCCAGCTCTTCATTATGAGATTGAAACCAGTCTGCATTTCTCTTCGCACTTTTGCCGTAGGTGGTCAAAGCTGACTCATAGATGGCGTCTCTGATGTGGGCCCACTTGGTCTCAGCATCCCCTGTGGGAGTGTTTTGAAGGGCTGTTACAAGTGAATTTAGAAATTTTTGTAACAGCTGTGGGTGAGAAATTCTGCTCGTGTTGATGCGCGGGTGGCCCTTCTGCTTGGAATGATGCAACTTCTTTGGTCTGAGTCTAACCTTGCTGCACACCAGGGAGTGGTCGGTGTCGCAGTCCGCACTGTGGAAGCTGCGTGTGATTTGAACACTGTTTAAGGCGGCTCGCCTTGTGACAATGAGGTCTAGCTGGTGCCAACGACGCGATCTTGGGTGCCACCACGAAACCTGGTGACAGGGTTTAGTGTGAAAGAAGGAGTTGGTGATGCAGAGGTTATGATAGGTACACAACTCAAGCAGTCTCTGCCCGTTCTCATTCATCCTTCCAACGCCATAGCGCCCAAGGCAGGAGGGCCATGAGTCATGGTCGGCCCCAACCCTGGCATTAAAGTCCCCCAGCAGGAATAGGTGTTCGGTGTTGGGGATGCTGCTAATGATGTTATGGAGTTATTCATAGAACTGGTCTTTAGCTTCAGGTGGGGAGCAGAGTGTTGGAGCATAGATGCTGAGTAGGTGTACTGGACCAGAGGTGGTGAGCAGTCGGATGGACAGTATGCGTTCCGAGCCATTTGAGGGAGGCTCTATCATGCTGAGCAAGGAGTTTCTGATGGCGAAGCCCACACCATGCTGTCTTGGTTCTTCAGGATCCCTGCCCTGCCAGAAGAAGGTGTAGTCTTGCTCTGCTCGAGAGCCACTCGTGGGGAGTGGCTATAAATAACAATAAAGGCATGTAATGATATAAAGATGAAGGACTGAATTTCCCCCCCGGAGTCCCAAACCTGTCCCCAGGGGGAAAACAGTCACTCACCTATGATGTTCCCCAGGGTGGCCAATTAATGGCCAGAGGGTAGGTTCGCTGTACAAGTAAGGAAGGTAGGCGGACTCTTGGAACTGGAGGGCCAATCAGCTCAAAAGGAGCAGCAGGCTGCAATGGAAGGTAAGTAAGGGAGAGGGTGCTTCAAGATAGAGGCACCCTTTCTCCAACTTTGTAAAATCGTTATTTAAAAAGCAGAGTCAGCAGCCAGGTCACTACTGTGTGTGGGGGATCCCCTCTACAGGATGGGCCTCTAGGTCTGCCTGGAATGCTGCCCCCCCAGTCTGACATCATGTGCCCCCCTCCAGGCACCTAAACTGGCCCCCACTACCTGCGGGAACCTGGAGGCCAACTGGAAAATTCCAGTTGACCTCCTTTAATTGGCCTCAATTAGGCTGTTAGTGAGCCGTGTTGGCTATACGCCGTGTGCGGGTGGGTAGCCCTGCTGACCCCGGATCCCACCTCCACAAAAATGGCCTAGAAGTGGGATGGTGCTGGGGAACTGGCATGCCAGGTGGCAGAGCTATTTTATCCTGGCCCCAGGAGGGGCTGAAAATCCAGCCTGAAGATTTGCTAATTTGTTAATTTACATGCAAATTGGAGATTTTTTTACTGAGAAACTAAGAAAAAGCCCACATTGAAGTTTAGGATTTTAACCAGCAAGGTTAAAAAGAGTAGGAAAGGTGAAGAAAATGAAGAAAGAGTAGTTAAGCATCAGCAAGCATTTGTTTGAAAGTCTTCAAATTGTAGGAGGGAAAGACCAAAGGAAGAATATTTTTAAGTTCCTAGGAAGTAGATTTAGATTAGTAGGTGGTGCAATGAGTCTCAATTTCAGCACAATGAAGATGTAGGTTTTTGTGTGCTGCTTTGTTGACTGTGAGGCAGAACCTTTGAGAAGAGAGTGTAGTGAGTTAATAGGGGATAAGCAGAAATTAGCTGAGATACTTAATAAGTACTTTAATTTATGGTTTATAAGAGAGAACGATATTGGGGAGAAGACAAATTCTGAATTAGTTAAAAGTAAGATGAGAGATATTAGAATTGTTGTGGGCAGGTGGTAAGGGGTGTGGGTGGTTCTCACTGTTCACTTCCCGACTGACCGCAATCGTGTTTTGTTTAAAATGAACAGTTAGTCTCTGATTGTTTTTTAGGGTCAAAAAAACAGACAAACGACAGGTTTTCTTATAGGTTAAAAAAAAATAACTATCTTTACACAATTCCCAAAATGGTTGCAACCTCACTCACGCACGCATTCACTCACACACACATACACAAGAATAGATAGAGAGGAAAAGGGTAAGTGGTTTAAAGTGAGGTAGGTGTTCGTGGTTCACAGTAAACCTTTTGAATCTTCTAAGGAGGACAGTCTCTTTTAAAGGTACAGGCCTGGGTGTTTGTAGTTTTGAACTTGTTGAGGTGTTGTAGATTCCTGGTGGTTAAGACTTCAGATCGGAGGTGGTGGTCACTTTCAGTTCTCTGCTGCACCAAGTTGAAGTATAGAATTAGCAGCAGGGCTTCTTCCTTGTTTTGGCTGAATCTCTTTCCACAGCCTCTCGCTGGACTGCTTTCTGTGATGTTGTGATCTTCCCTCTCTCTCCAGAAGGCAACCTTTTAAGGTCAAAAGCCAGCACATTAGCATTTCTGTTAGTTAACACATGGCCTTCTCCCCTGATGTGACCACATAATGGAGCAAGATGTGGAATTTCATGGCTATCTATTGATGTCTGGTTGGGTACAACTCTGTTATGATAAGGCTACTTCACACCTTTGTCTCAAAAGAAAACCATTCAATTCAGAAATGTCTCTTGATGGTTTCAGGATATGTGTAGTTGATACCTTTTAGTCTGGAATGTATCCTTTTATCCTTTTGAGACAGTGAGGCAGTGTTTGAATACTCGGGCCGGGTCATATGATCTTTGACAGCCCTCTTTTCAGCACATTGTCCACTTTTTAAAAGGAAAAGTCAATTTCAAAGAGTCCACATCGAATAAAGTTCACATCTTAAAAGTTAGGAATATGATATGTGTTTACTGGGCATAACAGAATAAATAAAAATAAATTACTGGATAGTTTAGTTAAGTTAAAGGAGGACAAAGTTCTGGCACCTGATGGAATACCTCCAGTAATCCTAAGAAAAATGGGTAAGAAATAACAGAATCTCTACTTCACAGTTCTACTGTCAGTGAATGGTGCATGACGAGTGGAAATTGATCAATATAACAAAAGAGAAACAGAGGCTGAGATTTTATCTGGGCAATGGGTGTCTCAGCCACTGGCTAAACAGCTGGCAAGAGCACCGCATCGCCTCCTCTGGGGAAGGCCTGCTGCATTATGTGCCAATTAGGCACTTAAGTGGACAGTAGCGGACCTTCCCCGGGATTAAGGACTCTGGCAATGGAAGTCCCACCTGCTGAGAGCTGCAGGCCAATCAGAGGCCAGCAGCTCTTTCATTGAGCAGCACCACCACAGAGGCAGTGGCTACTCTGGTACTGGACTCACTGGAGGCACTGGATCTAGGCCACAGGTGAGTCAGGGCGGAAGGTGTTTCGTAGGGTGCGGGTCATGGGAGAATGGGGTGTAGTGGGGTCAGCAGCAAGGGCAAGGGGGTAGCTCTCAGCAGACCCCACCCCTTCCCATTGCCAGGTCCCTCGATCAGGCACCGTGCCTTTTAACGAGGGACCCCCCCCCGTCCCCCCACAGACCCAGCAAGCAACCTGCACGGGGTTGCTTGGCATGCTCCCCATGAGGTGACAGGCCCGCCTGCCACTGAGCTGATACCAGCAGAGGTGGGATGAGGCCCTCAATTGGGCATTAATTGCCCAGTTAAGGGCCTCAATTGGTGGTGGGGCGGGAAGGCCATTCAGAGGCCTTCCCACCCAGGACTTAGTTTGGGTGGAGGTGGGAAGGTGGCAGGGCCCCCCCCCAACCCCGCCACCATCCTGCCTGATTATATGCTCTCCCCTCCAAAGTCGGAACGGGGGTGTCATTGTTAAATAAAACTGATGTGCTGGAAAGCCTTTAAAGAGTGAAACTGCAAAGCTTGTGGCCAGCCTCTGTGAAAGGCTTGCGCTCACAGAACCTGTCCTAAGAGCCTAATTTCACTGCTTTGAAGGGGATTTCCAACTTTTGAAAACCATTTTATCTTGGACTTTACTCACCTTGATTTCAACTTCCCTGCTGTCAGCCTTCAGTGCAGCATGGGAGCAACTTAAGCAGCCATAGCATGGATCTCTGATGAGGAGCAGCATCAGGGACCACACCAACAGCTGCAGCACCAGCAGCACCAGAAGCAGCAACAACAGCAACAGTAGCTGCCTTCTCCGCAGTCACCACAGCAGAAGGTGGAATTTGAATTCAATTAATAAATCTGGAATTTAAAGCTAGTCTAATGATGGCCATGAAACCATTGTCGATTGTTGTAAAAACCCATCTGGTTCACTAATGACCTTTAGGGAAGGAAATCTGCTGTCCTTACCTGGTCTGGCCTACATGTGACTCCAGACCCACAGCAATGTGGTTGACTCTTAAATGCCCTCTAAAATGGCCTAGCAAGCCACTCAGTTGTATCTAACCGCTACGAAGTCAATAAAAAGGAATGAAACCGGACGGACCACCCGGCATCGACCTAGGCACCGGAAACGACAATGGCAAACCCAGCCCTGTCGACCCTGCAAAGTCCTCCTTACTAACATCTGGGGGCTTGTGCCAAAGTTGGGAGAGCTGTCCTCAGACTAGTCAAGCAACAGCCTGACATAGTCATACTCACGGACTCATACCTGACAGACAATGTCCCAGACACTGCCATCACCATCCCCGGGTATGTCCTGTCCCACTGGCAGGACAGACCCAGCAGAGGTGGCGGCACAGTGGTATACAGTAGGGAGGGAGTCGCCCTGGGAGTCCTGAACATCAACTCTGGACCTCATGAAATCTCATGACATCAGGTCAAACATGGACAAGGAAACCTCCTGCTGATTACCACCTACCGCCCTCCCTCAGCTGATGAGTCAGTACTCCTCCATGTTGAACAGCACTTGGAAGAAGCACTGAGGACTGAGTGTGGCAAGGGCACAAAATGTACTCTGGGTGGGGACTTCAATGTCCATCACCAAGAGTGACTCGGTAGCACTACTACTGACTGAGCTGGCCGAGTCCGAAAGGACATATCTGCTAGACTGGGTATGTGGCAGGTAGTGAGGGAACCAACAAGAGGGGAAAACATACTTGACCACGTCCTCACCAATCTGCCTGCCGCAGATGCATCTGTCCCTGACAGTATTGGTAGGAGTGACCACCGCACAGTTGTTGTGGTGACGAAGTCCCGCCTTCACATTGAGGATGCCCTCCTTCGTGTTGTGTGGCACTACCACCATGCTAAATGGGATAGATTTCGAACAGATCGAGCAATGGACATCCATGAGGTGCTGTGGGCCATCAGCAGCAGCAGAATTCTACTCAACCACAATCTGTAACCTCATGGCCTGGCATATCCCCCACTCTACCATTACCATCAAGCCAGGAGACCAACCCTGGTTCAATGAAGAGTGCAGGAGGGCATGCCAGGAGCAGCACCAGGCCTACCTCAAAATGAGGTGTCAACCTGGTGAAGCTACAACACAGGACTATCTGCGTGCCAAACTGTATAAGCAGCATACGATAGACAGAGCTACGTGATACCATAGCCAACCGATCAGATCTAAGCTCTGCAGTCCTGCCACATCCAGCCGTGAATGGTGGTGGACAATTAAACAACTAACTGGAGGAGGTGGCTCCACAAATATCCCCATCCTCAATGATGGGGGAGCCCAGCACATCAGTGCGAAAGATAAGGCTGAAGCATTTGCAACAATCTTCAGCCAAAAGTGCCAAGTTGATAATCCATTTCAGCCTCCTCCTGAAGGCCCCAGCATCACAGATGCCAGACTTCAGCCAATTCTATTCAGTCCGCGTGATATCAAGAAACGACTGAAGACACTGGATACTGCAAAGGCTATGGGCCCTGACAATATTCTGGCAATAGTACTGAAGAACTTGCAGCGCCCCTAGCCAAGCTGTTCCAGTACAGCCACAACACTGGCATCTACCCTGCAATGTGGAAAATTACCCAGTTATGTCCGGTACACAAAAAGCAGGACAAGTCCAACGTGGACAATTACCGCCCCATCAGCCTACTCTCAATCATCAGTAAAGTGATGGAAGGTGTCATCAACAGTGCCATCAAACGGCACTTGCTTAGCAATAACCTGCTCAGTGACGCTCAGTTTGGGTTCCGCCAGGGTCACTCAGCTCCTGACCTCATTACAGCTTTGGTTCAAACGTGGACAAAAGAGCTGAACTCCAGACGTGAGGTGAGAGTGACTGCCCTTGACATCAAGGCACCGTTTGACTGAGTATGGCATCAAGGAGCCCTAGCAAAACTGAGGTCAATGGGAATCAGGAGGAAAACCCTCCACTGGTTGGAGTCATTCCTAGCTCAAAGGAAGATGGTTGTGGTTGTTGGAGGTCAATCATCTGAGTTCCAGGACATCACTGCAGGAGTTCCTTAGGGTAGTATCCTGGGCCCAACCATCTTCAGCTGCTTCATCAATGACCTTCCTTCAATCATAAGGTCAGAAGTGGGGATGTTCCCTGATGATTGCACAATGTTCAGCACCATTCGTGACTCCTCAGATACTGAAGCAGTCCGTGTAGAAATGCAGCAAGACCTGGACAATATCCAGGCTTGGGCTGATAAGTGGCAAGTAACATTCGCGCTACACAAGTGCCAGGCAATGACCATCTCCAACAAGAGAGAATCAAACCATCTCCCCTTGACATTCAATGGCATTACCATTGCTGAATCCCCCACTATCAACATCCTAGGGGCTACCATTGACCAGAAACTGAACTGGAGTAGCCATATAAATACCGTGGCTACAAGAGCAGGTCAGAGGCTAGGAATCCTGCAGCGAGTAACTCGCCTCCTGATTCCCCATAGCCTGTTCACCATCTACAAGGCACAAGTCAGGAGTGTGATGGAATACTCTCCACTTGCCTGGATGGGTGCAGCTCCAACAACACTCAAGAAGCTCGAAACCATCCAGGACAAAGCAGCCCGCTTGATTGGCACCCCATCTACAAACATTCACTCCCTCCACCACCGACGCACAGTGGCAGCAGCGTGTACCATCTATAAGATGCACTGCAGCAACTCACCAAGGCTCCTTAGACAGCACCTTCCAAACCCGCGACCTCTACCAACCAGAAGGACAAGGGCAGCATATTCATGGGAACACCACCACTTGCAAGTTCCCCTCCAAATCACACACCATCCTGACTTGGAACTATATCGCCGTTCCATCACTGTCGCTGGGTCAAAAGCCTGGAACTCCCTTCCTAACAGCACTGTGGGTGTACATACACCACATGGACTGCAGCGGTTCAAGAAGGCAGCTCACCACCACCTTCTCAAGGGCTACTAGGGATGGGCAATAAATGCTGGCCTGGGCAGCGATGCCCACAACCCATGAATGATTTTTAAAAAAACATGCATAGGACAGAGGGCTGGACACAGAGCTGTAGCTCGAAGGAGGCGATACCACAGCACAGTGTATATAGGCAGAGGGTGAGCTTCCTCATCATGACGGAGCAACAATGCCTGAGGAGTCTCAGCTATTTGTGCCAGGTGACTGCTGGCATCTATAACCTCCTGGAAGAAAGTTTTCTTCCAAGAGGACCAGGCAGACATGCATTGACAGTGGCCGTCAAGCCCTGAATTTCTTCACTTCCAGTTCCTTACGGGAATCTGCTGGTGACATCTGCAGGATCTCACAACCTGCTGCCCACAAGTGTATCTCCCAGGTCACTGATGCCTTATTTTCCAAGGTTCCCATTAATGTCCACTTTGTCATGGATTAGGCCAGTCAAACACAGAGAGCTGGCGACTTCGCTGCAGTGGCTGGTTTCCCACAGGTGCTGGGACTCATACATTGCACACATGTGGCAATCAAGGCACCCTCAGATCAGCCTGGAGTCTTCGTCAATCGCAAGTAATACCTTAATGTTCGGATAGTTTGTGACCATCGGAAGGTGATCATGTACGTCTCTGTAAAATATCCTGGAAGCTGCCATTCATTCTGCAGCAGTCACATTTCCCTTAGGTTTTCACTCCTCCACACAGCCTCAGCAGCTGGCTCCAGGGAGACAAAGGCTCTGGAGTGAAAACCGAAAGTGCTGGAAATACACGTCAGGTCTGACAGCAGCTGTGGAGAGAGAAACAGAGTCAATGTTTCAGGTCTGTGACCTTTGATCAGAACTGGCTGATAACTTCTGTAAGGAACCCTACCAGTGTACCAGAGGAGAGCTACAACAGGAGCCACATGACTCCCTCAGGGCAATAATAGAACAAGCCATTGGATTGCTAAAGATGCAGTTCAGGTGTTTCGACAGATCTGGAGGTGTCCTTCAGTACATTCCACCAAGGGTCTCAGAATGGTTGTGATCTGCTGTGCCCTTCACAACATCACCCTGCAGAGAGGAGTGGAGCTGCAGGAAGAGGAAGGTTCATAATACCCGGCAACCTCTGAGGAAGAGGATGAGAAGGCAAATATGGTCATGGTGCCTGCAGCCTCTCAACTGGCTGCCAGAGAAGTCTGGGATGGCCTCATGCAAGGACACTTCACCTAATCTGAGTGTGTGAGGCCATCTGAAAGTACCATCAGAAACCCTGTCCCCACGCTCCCAACACAGTACATTCCAACTTTTCCTCTCATAAAACATGGTCATACCATTCACCTGAAAGCTACTGTCTAGTGTAAATGGGTAAATGGCCAGGAGAATGAGGAGTTCAAATAAAGTGTTTCATTCATTGAAATAAACATTAACTTAACACCATAAACATTGCTATGCATACCCAAGTGAGTCCCCTTGTGCAGCTAATAATTCTTTCTCATCTGCTTCCGTGGTGCAACTCCTGTGACTTCACTTGAGCTGGAGGCAGGTTGCTCATTCCCCTGCTCTGACAGATGAGATGCCAGTGACAGATGTCCTCTGGGTTTTGGAACCTGTCAGGGCACCGCCAAAGACTGTCCCTCCTGGACCTGTGCAGGGGCAGACACATCATTGGGGCAGGAGACAGCATGGCTGTCAGAGGTGGGAGGGCAAAGGGATGAGAAGTGCAAGCACGTTGAGAAGATTCTGCACTGCGTACTTTCTCCATCTTCCATCTCATGGTGCACCTCCACTTCGCTGCTAACTCATAGTTGGAGAGCACATGGTTGTATTTCAGTGAGTCACTAAGGTGAGGCATCCCTCCATCCTGTGAAACGTGGCAGACTGAGGGCTGAAATTAGTCATGTCGGCAGGTCTCCCATCGCCCTATCTTGGCCTTTTGGAGCCCCCTCCCAGGGAAATTCAATGGTGCTTGGGCAACTAACAGCCTATCAGCAGGATCCCTGTCCCTTTAAGGACAGGGATCCCACCTCCAAGAGCTGCTGGCCAATCAGAGGACTGACAACTCAGTAGTATTTGCCGCGCCACCAGGAGTGGTAGCCACTACCGGTACTAGTGGAGGTCTGGGAGCAAGCCCAGCACTGGCAACCCAGAGAGGAGGTAAGTGAGGTGGGGTCGTTGGGGCCGGTCTGGCAGGCCGCAGAGATGGGGGGTGGGGGGGGGGGGGGCGGCGAGGGGGGGGGTCGATGAGGTTGGGGGAGGTGTTAATGGAGGGGTGGCCTTTGCTGCCGGTGGCCCTCCGTGGGCCGTAGATTGCCTACGGAGGGACCCACCCCAAGCCTGCAGGGAGGTCACCTCGTTTCACTGGGCAGAGAGTTCTGAGTCTAAGAAGTGGAATGAGTGTTGAGGATGGAATGAGAATATTTGAGGAGAGTGACTGTGAGGGATGGGTGTGAGAGGGCAATAGGATAAGGGTGAGTGTGAGTGTTGGCAGTTCAGATGGAGATTTGAGGAGGTGCCTAGAGAGAAAGGAATGCGTGGAACTGCCTTGTTAACCATTTTCTCAACCTGCCCTGCCCCCTTCAATGATTTGTGCACAAATTCCCCCAGATTTCCCTGTTCCGAGGAATATAATAGGAAACAGGAGCAGGAGTAGGCCATTCGGCCCTTGAACCTGCTCCACTATTCAACCCGATCATGGCTGATCTTCTACCTCGATACCATTTTCCTGCACTATCCCCACATCCCTTAATATCTTTAATATCTAGTTCCTGCACCTCCTTTAGAACTGTACCCTTTATTTTATATTACCTCTCCTTTTCTTCCTACCAAAATGCATCACTTCACACTTCTCTGCATTAAAATGCATTCATTCCACCAACTTGTCTATATCCTCTTGAAGACTGTCATTATCCTCCTCACAGTTCACAATACTGCCAAGTTTTGTGCCATCTGCAATTTTTAAAATTGTGCCCTATACACCCAAGTTTTGGGCATTAATACATATAAAGAAAAGCAGTGGTCCTACTACTGACCCCTGAGTAGCCCCACTGTATATTTTCCTCCAGTCCAAAAATCAACTGTTCACCACAACTCTGTGTTTTCTGTCACTCAGCCAACTTTGCATCTGCACTGCCACTTTCTTTTTTATTCCATGGGAGCCAATAATGTGGCACCTTATCAAACGCCTTTTGGAAGTCTATATACACCACATAAACCACATTGCCCTCATCAATCCTCTCTGTCACCTCATCAAAAAGCTCAATCATGTTAGTTAAACATGATTTGCCTTTAATAAATCCATGCTGGCTTTCCTTAAGTAATCCACATTTGTCCAAGTGACTGTTAATTTTGTCCCAGATTATCATTTCTAAAAGTTTCACCCCCATCAAGTTTAAACTGACTGGCCTGTAGTTGCTGAGTTTATCCTTGGACCCTTTTTGGAACAAGGGTGTAACATTTGCAATTTTCTAGTCCTCTGGCACCCCAGTATGTAAGGACGATTATGGCCCATACCTCCACAATTTCAACCCTTACTTCTCTCAGCATCCTCGGATGCACCCATCCAATCTTGGTGACTGTAACCTTAAGTACAGCCAGTCTTTCTAACACCTTCTCTATCAATTTTTAGCCCATCCAGTATCTCAACTATCTCCTCTTGCACTCTGACTTTGTCTGCATCTTTTTCCCTGGTAAAGACAGATGCAAAGTACTCATTTAGTACCTCAGCCATGCCCTCTGTTTTCATATGTGTAGACTTCCTTTTTAGTCCCTAACTGGCCCCACCCATCCTCTTACGGACCTTTTACTATTTATATGCCGATAGAATATTTTTGGATTCCCTTTATGTTGGCTTCCAGTCTTTTTTCATACTTCCTCTTTGGTTTTGGTTTTTCCTTTTTCACTTACTCTCTGAACTTTCTGGTCAACCTGGTTCTCACTTGTATTATCAACCTGCCATCTGTCATACGCACCCTTTTTTTGCTTCATCTTAGTCTATTTCCCTTTCATCATCCAGGGAGCTCTGGCTTTTATTGCCCTATCTTCCCCCCCCCTTGTGGGAATGTACCTCAAGTGTACCCGAACCATTCCCTCTTTAAAGGCAACCCATTGTTCCATTACAGTTTTGCCTGATTCCAATTGATTCCAATTTTCCTGGGACAAATCCATTGGAATTGGCCCTCCTGCAATTAAACATTATTACACTAGATTGCTCCTTGTCCTTTTCCATAGCTAACCTAAACCTTATGATACTACGATCATTGTTTGAGTGGCTGTGCTCTTTGTGGCCTTTTCCTCCTCTCCCGAGGAAGCAGCATGTCCCAGCATGTAGATGCAGACAAAGTCATAGTGCAAGAGGAGATAGTTGAGATACTGGATGGGCTAAAAATGGATAGAGAAGGTGTTAGAAAGACTGGCTGGACTTAAGGTTACAGTCACCAAGATTGGATGGGTGCATCCGAGGATGCTGAGGGAAGTAAGGGTTGAAATTGTGGAGGTACGGGCCATAATCGTCCTTATATACTGGGGCGCCAGAGGACTAGAAAATTGCAAATGTTACACCCTTGTTCAAAAAAGGGTCTAAGGATAAACCCAGCAACAACTACAGGCCAGTCAGTTTAAACTTGATGGGGGTGAAACTTTTAGAAATGATAATCTGGGACAAAATTAATAGTCACTTGGACAAATGTGGATTACTTAAGGAAAGCCAGCATGGATTTATTAAAGGCAAATCATGTTTAACTAACATGATTGAGCTTTTTGATGAGTTGACAGAGAGGATTGATGAGGGCAATGTGGTTTATGTGGTGTATATAGACTTCCAAAAAGCGTTTGATAAGGTGCCACATAATTGGCTACCCAACAAAGCTTAAGCCCATGGAATAAAAAAGAAAGTGGCAGTGCAGATGCAAAATTGGCTGAGTGACAGAAAACACAGAGTTGTGGTGAACGGTTGATTTTTGAACTGGAGGAAAATATACAGTGGGGCTCCCCAGGGGTCGGTAGTAGGACCACTGCTTTTCTTTATATATATTAATGCCCAAAACTTGGGTGTAAAGGGCACAATTTAAAAAATTGCAGATGGCACAAAACTTGGTAGTATTGTGAACTGTGAGGAGGATAATGACAGTCTTCAAGAGGATATAGACAAGTTGGTGGAATAGATGCATTTTAATGCAGAGAAGTGTGAAGCAGCATGTCCCAGCATGTCACTTCTTCACACCCTGCCTCCTGTAAGGACTCCATTCCATTATTCCAGTTTCTCCATCTCCGACGCATCTGCTCTGATGATGCTACCTTCCATGACAGTGCTTCTGATATGTCTTCCTTGTTCCTCAACCGAGGATTCCCCCCCACTGTGATTGACAGTGCCCTCAACCATGTCCGGCCCACTTCCTGCACCTCTACCCTCACCCCTTCCCCTCCCTCCCAGAACCGCGACAGGGTTCCCCTTGTCCTCACTTTCCACCCCATCAGCCTCCATATCCAAAGGATCATCCTCCGCCATTTCCGCCACCTCCAACGTGATGCCACTACTAAACGCATCTTCCCCTCCCTTCCCCTGTCAACATTCCGAAGGGATCGTTCCCTCCGCGACACCCTGGTCCACTCCTCCATTACCCCCACCACTTCACCCCCTTCCCACGGCACCTTCCTCTGCAATCGCAGGAGGTGTAATACCTGCCCATTTACTTCCTCTCTCCTCACTATCCCAGGCCCCAAACACTCCTTGCAGGTGAAGCAGCGATTTACTTGTACTTCTTTCAATGTCGTATACTGTATTCGCTGCTCACCATGTGGTCTCCTCTACATTGGGGAGACCAAACGCAAACTGCGTGACCGCTTTGCGGAACACCTCTGCTCAGTCTGCAAGCAGGACTCTGAGTTTCCGGTTGCTTGCCATTTCAACACTCCCCCCTGCTCTCATCTCTGTCTTGGGCTTGCTGCAGTGTTCCAGTGAACATCAATGCAAGCTCGAGGAACAGCATCTTATTTACTGATTAGGCACACTACAGCCTGCCGGACTGAAAATTGAGTTCAATAATTTCAGAGCATGATGGGCCCCCCATTTTACTTTTATTTTTAGTTATTTTTTTCTTTTTTATCTTTCTTTGTGTTTATTTTATTTTATTTCATCTTAGTTTGTTCAGTTTGCTTACCCACTGTTTTTTTCATGTTTGTACTTGCGGCTGTTCAATTTTCAGTCCGTTAACACCCTATCTGTACTAATGCTTTGTCTTTAAACACACCATTAACATATTGTTTGCCTTTGCTCCATGACCTTCTGGTCAGCTATTCTGTGACCTAGCCCTATCGACACCTTCTCCTTTGTTATCTCTTGCCCCAGACCTGCTTTACTTGCTTATAACCTTTCACATTTCTAATATTTGCCAGTTCTGAAGAAGGGTTACTGACCTGAAACGTTAACTCTGCTTCTCTCTCCACAGATGCTGCCAGACTTGCTGAGTATTTCCAGCATTTCTTGTTTTTATTTCAGATTTCCAGCATCCGCAGTATTTTGCTTTTATTAAAGCAGCATGTCCCTTCTGGCCCTCACCACCCTCAGCATAGTCTACAGGGAAGACTCAGAGAAATGGTGGGGTTGCGGGGGGCGGGGCAGCCTTCCCATATCTTCTTTCCATTTATTTACCTCCGGAAGCTTTCACAATCAAGATTTGCTGCAACCACAGCCATTCTGACCTCTGTTGAATTCCCTTTAAATAGACATCCTTCATTGACAGTGTGGATAATCATTATGCTCACACTCTGTGATTGGTCAGGAAACCCGGAAGTGGGATGCAAAAGCCAGACCTGAGTTAAAGAGCCCCTCTTGACTTGCCATTGACCTTCCTGCCGCGTGTGGCTTTCTTCAGATAAAATTCCATCCAAAGACTAGAGAAGGGAATTTTAATTCAATTTTAACAACTGAGACTTGTTTAAATGTAGCAACCAAACAGCCTACCTGAAATCAGAGTCCAGTGGCAGCTTGCTGGGTTCTGGCCAATGAATATCGGGAAACCTGGAGTCTGTCCAGCTGGCCCTCAGGTAAGTCATCAGGGCGATGAGAGGGGGGTGGGGATGCAGGGGCTGTGGAGGTTGGGAGCGTACCAAGAGCGAGAAAGGCTGGGTGGGGAGAACCTGGGGCAGTAGCAACTCATGTTTTCTTTCTTGGAGCAGGAGGAACTCAACAAAGATAAGTTGTACTTAACCTTTTGGCATCTTCGCTACTACTACCCCAACTGCTTCTGAATGGAGTATGAATGACAGATTACCCTCTCATTAGTGCATTAATATGGCTTTGACCGCTCAGAAAAACAGCCGTGTGAGAAAGGCTGTGGGACAGAAACAGTACACCATTTTCATTTTAACTTCCATCCTGCCTAGTTTCAGTTGAGTGGAGAATGTTAAAATCCTCTCAGGAGTTGAGAGCAGTTTGTTCGAGGGTTGGAAGTAGGGAGGGTGGGGATGGGGTTTGGTTTGGGATCCATATTTACCCTGCTTGGTAGCAGTCACTAGATTTCTCAACGGTAGTTGCTTTTATTTTTACATGCCCTAACCTCTTTTTGAAAAAATAATGAGCATCTCTCCCCACTTGTGCTGGATATTTAAATACTACACTTTGTGGATCGCTAGATTCTAGTATTTAGAAAAGTAGTGTAACTTAATGAGGCTGTTTATATTACCTGGAACTATTTGGAGCATTGTGAGAAATACATTGAAGTAACATTTTATTTCTGGTCCTAGTCATAACTTATCTTAATTCACTTTAATAAAAAAATTACTCTGTGCAATTTGTGACCCTTCTGGAGACTGAAAATTGGGTGGGTTCTATAAAGGGCAGGTGATCTGCTCCAGCAGCTTTTTGGCACAAAAGTAAAAAATTTCCCCCAACCAGTCCATATCAGCATTATTTATTTGTAATATAAAACAACCTTTGCTTTGCTGCAGAAACAGCTCCTGCCTATACTACAAGGGTATCTCTGAGCCTACAGCTCTGACAACGTGTGCTACCAAAATTCATCAAAATGTGAACTGGATCTCAAGAGAACAGATGATGCGTGATG
This sequence comes from Heterodontus francisci, assembly GCF_036365525.1. Lineage (NCBI taxonomy): Eukaryota > Metazoa > Chordata > Chondrichthyes > Heterodontiformes > Heterodontidae > Heterodontus > Heterodontus francisci. The sequence goes on from NC_090374.1 coordinate 124,094,646, forward strand.
CTTTGTGAAGAACCTATCCACTCCATTAGGAAAATGACATGGAATATTAGAACTCACTTGAGTCAGATTTAGGGACATAGAGGACAGTTAGCGCATGATTTCACTGTAGGTATGTTGCCTTTATTTGTGGCACATTTCAGTGGCTGACCAGAAGGTGGTTTGTTGATTGAAGTAAAATGCTCAGAGGATTACACGACCAAATGTTAAAGGTGAGGAATAATGATGTTATTTGGATGTCTCTAACATGGATGTATTACAGTTATTTTAGTTATAATGGAAAGATTGTGAAGAAATATGCATAATTCCTCTGCCTTTCTTGGCCTGAGTTTTAATTCAAAATGTTGCAGCAGAATCCAGTCACAGTTAGAAAGATATTTTAGGATGGTACCTGAACCTGCATAGTCATACAGGGTATTTTCTTTGTTTCAATTATTGTAAAATGAGAGCATTTAGATCAGCTTTGGATTAGTATTCACACCTTTATTCCTCCTTATATGAGATATTAAAAAATACAACAGCATAATTTAGAATACTCTTAAAAGTTCCTAAAAAGATTTCACTGTTTAAGGTAACTTTCCACCATCTATTAATTCCTTCAGTTGCGTGCAAGTCCACAATCAACCATTCCATTATTTCCCTTCTCTCTTGTAGTCTCCAAAGACAAACATAAATGACATTATTCATTCACTGGACAGATGTCACAGCAGCCCCAAAGTATCTGGCAGTTTTTTTTTCTTCTAATGGACAATAATTGGACTTTCAAGATTGAGTGGCTGCCAGCAAAATGAGTCTGGCATAAACAATACACTAACTGGTGTTTTCCCAGCTGACATTATCAGCGCCAACAAAGGAAAAGATTAGGGTGGCAATCACTATGAATACCAAACAGTCCCCGTTCTGTGTTATGTTGGAATCTCTCTGTGTGAATGCTGTCTGAGAGCAGGAAAAGTGGAAAACCTGTGGCAGTGCCTTTTTACTATCACTGATAAGTGGAAAACCCCTTCATTGCTAATGCCAACTCAATTTCTGTTTACCACCACTGCCAAAAAATATATCCATAATGTTCGTGTATTGAATAATGTCACAATAAATTAAAATTTGTAGCAGATGCTTTGTAAGCAGAACAGTTAGAAAGTCCCATCTTATTCTCCAATTTAAATAATGTTGTAAATTAAACCTTATTCTGTACCATAACACACAGGTAAGCTAAACTAAATGAATTTTTTGTATCTCGATTAATCACTCTCCATGAAAATTTATTATTCCTGATTAAATGGATTGTTTTAATAAAATAAATGGAGCTCCTCTTTGGAAAAGGTTTAATTTGTGCACTATATGAAGTGAAATTGTAAAGGAGATTCAATGTAAGTGTACCACACTTAACCATACAGACCAGGGAGCTCCCAAGTTCCCAATTTTTGGCCTATGTTGAGGTTGCCAGTCTCAGCCAGGGAAATAATGGTGGTTGTTATAATTGGCTTCAATGTCCCAGTGAGAGGAGAAACATTGGTGCAGATTCCAGTTGTGATAGCGATCTTGGAACCTCTTATTGGAAGTGCATGTGCATGAATGTCAGATGAGGATAGGGTTAAGTTTGGCTGTGATAGCCCAACAACACTCACAATCCAGGCTCACATATAAAGAATAGCCACTTGGATGAGGTACCAGACGGTTGCTGCCATCTATGAAACTATATCCCACTGTCTTCAGTGGAGGTAGCTTAGGAGAAGAAAATAGGAGAAGGAAGAACTGAATTGCAAAAGATACCAAATGAAGAAAAATACTAGAAATGCTTCACTATCTTTCTGCACCTTATAAAGCTTTGTTATATTGCAATTAATATGTAGTAACTTAATTTTCTAATTATATTTTAAGCAGTCTAAAATTTATTTTTTCAGTGCAGAATATATATATATTATAACAAATGTTGTATTCGAATGTATGAAAATTACTTGGAAACATACTGATTCTGCTTAACATTAATGATTGATGGTATAAACTACCATATGCTATTGCAAAAAATTCTTCTTTATTCTGGTGTATTTGGAATTTAATTAAATACGTGCAAAAAATGCTTCACTTTCCCAGATAGTTTGTCAATCATTTTGTGATAAATTGTATGCTTGTGACACAACAATCAATGTTCAAGTTCATCTTACCGTTGGACAAATAAGATCTCCCTATTTGTCAATGCAATTCTGTTGTGCAGTGTGCCACAAAAGGGAAGAGACACAGTTTGCTTTATTAACCGACCTAAGTGTGAATTCTTTTCATTTTAATTTTAAGACAGCAAAACTGTTGTACAATAGAATACCCCATTTCCTATTAAAAAATATTGTTCATGGCCTTCAATTTACTCAACATTTTTGGCATGTTTGGGGTTCAAAAGCAGCATATTGTCAATTTTGTGGGTAGATTCTGGAGTGGGACCCATTTCCATTAGGCTTTCATCCCCTAATGACTGCGTTATAGTTTACAAGGTGATCAGGTGCCTTCCATATGAGAAGATATGATGTTAGAGTTCTCAAATCCCACGGCTTGCTTTCCCATTGTCCCAAGGATAATTTAGAATTAAATAATAGAGGAATACCTTTCTGATATCAACTGAGACTGACGGAACTGCTTTACTTTGAAGTCTGCAGCCCGAAGCAACTTTCAAGAGCGATTGCTGGAGTTGAAATAGAGCTTTGAAAAGTTCTGAACTTACCACTGACAGCCTGAGGGCCTCTGAGACCACTGGAAGTTTATGTCTCCATCCACAGTTAGAGGTTCTGAGTAGCAGGTATGGAATTCCCAATGGGTATTCCCTTGTTTGCTATTTTAATGAGGAGCAGAAGGAGAAGCATTGAAGAATCAAGAAAAGGACAGTAAAGCAGTATTTGAGGAAGCAGAAAAGCTGGAATCAAAATTCAGAAGACAAGCATTCATCTGAGTGCGAGTCCAAATCAAATAATGTCAGAATCTCATTTGATGCTAATCATCTTAACGACTGGATTAATTGCAATCAAAATCTTTTTTTACCTTTTCGGTCGGGAAACTACCCATTGCCTGCAAGATTTTAACTTCACCACCCACTCACCCGCTCAAAGAATATACAGGTCACACAGATCCTATAAAGATCCTAATGAAGAGCTCTGTACTAGAAGAGTGTGCTTCACCTATGAGGTAATAGGCCCTCAGGCAGTACCAGCTACTATATGAAGCCCTGTTGCTAAGATCATCTGCTCTAGCCACCTTTGCCTTGGACTGCATTCAAACTTTATTCCACAGGCTTATTTACAGCAGCCGAGGAGAATCTCTGTAATATCGGCCATGTGGCCATCATTTGGTAACTGACACACTTTCTAGGAAAGCTGTGCAATCATCCAATTGGCATGTCAGCTAGGCAGCAGTGCCTTGTAGCTCTATGTGCTGCTGGTTTCTCCAAAGTGCGAGGTTTAATAGATGGCACCAACATACCATTGCAAGATCATTTAAAGCAGCTATCAAGCTTCCTGGGTTCTCTGTGTTAGAGACGGTTACGCACTAATATTCACCTGGCCCCTGAAGAGGAGGATTTCCTACATTCGCTATTCCTAGCAAATTGTAAACATGTGTATGCAGTCATTTACAATTTCACTACAAATAGTGAACCCAAGGAAATCTTCCCCTTGATTCCATTATTTTTATATAAAATTATTAGGTATGGAAGAATGTTTCAATAGTTTTCCATCAATTTCAAATTGAATCAGAGAATTATAAAGTGTAACCAAGCCACGTACTAAGCACATAATGCAGAAATCAAACTGAATATTGATTAGCATGTCATTCAAGTCTTCAGTACCATTCATCAATAGTCGCATATTCTTTAGTTTGGAAGCATACATCAATGACCGTATTGAAGAGTTCCAATCAGTCTGATGAGGCATTTCGACATGCTGAATCCTATTTATTATGCAGTAAGAAACAAATCAGCTGGACAGGATTTTTTTTGAGAAACAAAACAGCTTAAAAACAGTTTTTGTTTGCGAGCTTGGCAGGAAATCGTGGTGTTTTCAGAAATGGAAGTTCCATCTGATTCTTCAAGATTTGCTCTTACTGAATTCTGGAATTTGTGAGTGCAAGATTGTTTTAAAGTACCCTGGCAATAATGGTTAGTTTCTTGACAGAAAGGGTGAAAGAAAGTTTTGATGGAATTAATCTAGTTAACAAGATAATGAGCATCAAGTGAAATTCTGATATAATTTGATTCAGACTTATATTAGTCTTCTGGTATCTTACTCCAGCTTTTCTGAATCCCTTCACAATAGCTTTTTGGTACAGAATTAAGCCTGCCAGCTTCCTTCGAATGACTTTGAAAAGTCCAATCATCACTGTATTGAGTGACTAAAGGAATTGTTATTGGCCTCATAGATTCAAAGCTGGGATTCTGTTATTCTGTGTGACAGGTTTTACTTTGACTGCAGACATGAAGGCATTTAGCTGTGTAACTCTTTTTTTCAAAAAATATACATTATTTGTAAAATTTACAAAAGTACGTTATATAACAGTTCAAATTAACATTACATAAAGTGCAATACAGTTCAATTTTTTTCAATACAGTACGTGGCACGCCGAGATGACGCACTACAATTACAGGTTATATTTACAAAATATATTTAATGTCAAACATTCTCTGGTGCATGCAGCCAGAGGGGTTTTACATGGGTTCCAGCCCCTCAGTATACTATGCCTTAGACTATGGCCTTTCCCCATTGAGCCTTTGCAGCAGCTACCCCAAGCTTTAGTGTGTCCCTCAACATGTAGTCCTGGACCTTCGAATGTGCCAGTCTACAACGCTCGGTCGTTGACAGCTCTTTGCACTGGAAGACCAGCAAGTTTCTGGCAGACCAAAAAGCATCTTTCACCAAGTTGATAGACTTCCAGCAGCAGTTATGTTCGTTTCGGTGTGCATTCCTGGAAAGAGCCAAAAGAGCACAGAGTATTGCGTTACGGAGCTGCTCATGATAAACCTCAATAAAACCAATGCATCTCCTTCCAGATTTTCTGTACAAAGTTACAAAGAGGTGGACGATGGTCTCTTCCCCACTGCAGCTGCCTCAAGGGCAGCATACAGTGTTGCTGAGACTCGGGGGGCTGAATTTAACTATGCAGCAGCCTCAGAATACATCCAGCGAGCAGTGTAGACCTGCCATTGGGAGAGGGTGAAGAGGTCACCGAAGCAAGTGTACTGAAGGCTTGAGGAAAGCCACTCGTGTCGGCATGGCAGAAGGAAGATCTCAGGTGTCCCATGGTTCAATGACGACTCCCTGCATATTCTCCTCCAGGCTGCTCGGGCGAGGCGGGAGGTCCTCATCGCCAGCGACAGAAGGAGGAGACATCCCCGCCTAAGCGGGCAAGCTTGGAAGGAGGTCACAGAGGAGGTCAGCAGCCATGTGGTCATGGCTGCAGTGCCTTGAGTGCATCAATGACCTTCTCCATTGCACAAGTATGAGTACCAAAACCTTGATTTCCTTTGGAGTTACCAACTGGATAAGTGTAAAGGTGCAGCAGCTGGGGAGGAAGAGCCCACCATGTTGGTGGCAATGGGGTGAGCTGCAACATCCTCTTGGAAAAGAATGGCTGCAGCTCTGTCAAGAGGTGCGAGCCTGGCAGTAGTCTTGCAAGGTTGCTCCAGAGTGGCCCAATGACACATGCATGCCAGTGACCACAAAGCCAGCAGCTCGGGTGCAAGCTGCTTAAGTGTTGTGCCTGTTCATGTTGGGTGACTAACATTACTGCTCTGTGTTCCCACAGGAGAAGAGGGCCCAAAACACAAAGGAAAGGTCCCGGACTGGCTGTGGGGGTCCCAATTCTTACCATCCTGACGCTCATGGAGGAGGAGGCTCAAGAGCTGGCAGGGCATCATGGCAGCCACTCCACCACGGATGGCGAGGCTGCAAGAGGGTGAGTAGCCTCATGAGCATGCATGAGGGAGCCTTAGGTGAGCACGAGTGATGGTGTCCATATGTCCACCACTGTACATACATCGATCTGAACACCAGCTGATTCTGGAGGCTCGTTTGGAGGGGAAAAAACTGTTGATTCTTCTGTTTTCTCACGTAGGTCAACCACAAGAACAGAGAACTGTCATCTGTGGGGGACATTCGTCTGCCTCTGAGGAGGAGTGGAAAACTCAGAGGGTGCAACATCTCAACATTCCCCCACACCCTCCACCAGCACAGATACTTTCATGTCGATGGGTATACGTTCATACTTAGATTTGGGCTCACAACCTGGTGAGAGCACCACATGCATGCCTGACCAGCTGTCTGAGGCTGTGACAGCTGAGGCTATTGACACTCAGAGGAGCGTGGGAGGCCAGGCCTGTACTGAGCCTGAGGTTGATAACGTGCCGTAAGGTAGTAGATGCTAGAAGTACAGCGTGAGCTGCAGGAAGATCTGGTAGAGCTTCCAGAGGATATGCAAGCCCTGGCTCGGACAGGGTTGGAGTTCATCCAGGCCATGAGTGCTGCCATTTCCCTCTTATCTGCAAGCTTGGCCTCCTCCATTAAGAGACTGGTGACTCGTGGAGAGACGGATCCAGCAGACCAGTAAGTGGATGCCTGCATGCCATCGCCTTGCCCATGAGATTAAGGGAGCACTGGCAAGGTGAGAGGGAAACAAGGTGCCTGGAGCCTCCATTAGGTCCCTGTACATCTCTGCGCAGCAGAGAGGTATAAGTGTGCCTCACAAGGAAGGAGGAGTGGCTGCCTTCTGCTTCTGGGCACGCTTCTCAGGGCACTCTGAGTTTGGACAGAGGCTCCTTAGCCCCTCTGCTAGTGACACAAGCGCCTCAAGTTGCTGTGATGAGAGAGGAGGCTCCTGCACCGATGCAGGAGCCCCTCAGCATGCCAGGGCCCACCAGGCCTCAGACAGCCAGAGGGCAGCCACCAAGGGCATCCCTGGCCGGGGCAGCCAGATCTGCAGCCTGCCTCCACTGCAGCTAGCAGTGAAGGGGGAGCACCATGTAGGAGCACTCATAAAAGTATTAAGAAGACACACTAGATGTACGTGGGGATCATAGGTGAATAGATAGTTAAGGTATTACTGCTTGTGTCTGATTATGTGTAAAACAAAGGCACAGTGGCACAGTGGTTAGCACCGCAGCCTCACAGCTCCAGCGACCCGGGTTCAATTCTGGGTACTGCCTGTGTGGAGTTTGCAAGTTCCCCCTGTGTCTGTGTGAGTTTTCGCCGGGTGCTCCGGTTTCCTCCCACAGCCAAAGACTTGCAGATGATAGGTAAATTGGCCATTATAAATTGCCCCTAGTATAGGTAGGGGAATATAGGGACAGGTAGGGATATGGGATTAGTATAAATGGGTGGTTGATGGTCGGTACAGACTCGGTGGGCCGAAGGGCCTGTTTCAGTGCTGTATCTCTAAATAGAAGGTGTGATTTGTTTTTTTCAAATTTACATCTATTGTTGGAGGTCCTCTTGAAGTGCAGGAGTACTAAGTCTCATCCCAAAGGCTGTTTGGGAGGGACTATGGCCTGTGTGGTCACCTTTTGGACAGTCCTGAAGCACCCAGATGGCAGTGGGCGAGGGGGCCTGGCCTTAGAACCGAGATAAGTGGCAACAGTGGAGGCTGAATGTGGACCTTTATTTGGTTTGATGGCTGCAGTGAGAAGGATCATCCAAATCAAGTGTTTAAGAGTGCCTCCCGTGCCCATGTCTTAGCGCCCTACATGCAGCCTCTCATGTCTTTCCCCATACTGCAGCTGGTCATCAGTCATAAGATCATAAGAAATAGGAGCAGGATTAGGCGATTCGGCCCCTCAAGCTTGCTCCACCATTTAATAAGATCATGGCAGATCTGATTGTGGCCTTAACTCCACTTACCTGCCTACCTCTCCCCCCACTTAACACTTGACTCCCTTGAAGATCAAAAATCTAACTCAGCCTTGAATATAGTCAATGACCCAGCCTCCACTTGCTCTCTGGGGAGAATAATTCCAAAGATTAATGACCCTCTGAGAGAAGAAATTCCTCCTCATCTCTGCCTTATTTTGAAACTGTGCCTCCTAGTTCTAGATTACCCCATGAGAGGAAACATCCTCTCAGTATGTACCCTGTCAAGCCCCCTTAGAACCTTATATGTTTCAATCCTCGTCTGAGGATCCCTTGCATCCCACTAACTCTTCGGAGGCCAGGTCCTCTCTTACTCTGCAGCACCAGGTTGTGCAATGCGCAGCACACCACCATATGAGAGACCCTTACTGGGCACATATTGAAGTGCCCCACCGGAACGATCCTGGCAACAGAATCTCATCTTTAGGAGACCTATGGTGTGTTTGATGGTGGCTTGGGTTGCTGCATAGCTGGCATTGTATCACTCATCTGCCTCCGTCCTAGGAGTCCTCACTGGTGTCAGCAGCCATCTCCTCAGTGAGTAGCCCTTGTCGGCAAGAATTCATCTTTGAAGGCGTGCATTGTCGGGCAGCATGGGGCATGGTTGAAAAGCTCAGGCACTCCCAGGTGCTGAGTATGTAGGCGCCTTGGCTGCTCCCAAGGTATTAAGCACACACCTGCTGGCAATGGTCGCAGACCAGTTAGAATGGAATGGAATACCTTCATGTTAATGAAGGCTGCTGGCTGGCCTGTGGGAGCCTTGCGGGCCACATGTGTGCACTGTATGACACCTGGCACTTGGGGAAATCCAGCGAAGGTGCAGAAACCTCTGGCTGTCTTGGACTGACTGTCCACATCAGTAGATAGTGTATGTATTGGTTGGTCCTGCTGAACAGGGCATCGGTCACCACCTTGATGCGGTAACGTACGGCTGATTGGGAGATACCACACATGTCTCCAGTGGCCCCATGGAATGAACCGGACACATAGAAATTAAGGCCACAGTGACCTTGAGGGTCACTGGTATCAGGTGACCACCAATGCAACTGGAGCTCACCTCATCCGCCATCATAGAACCACAGAAAAATTTTGGTACAGAAGGAGGCCATTCAGCCCGTTGTGTCCGTGCTGGCTGAAAAAACTAGCTGCCCAATCTAATTCCACCTTCCAGCACCTGGTCCATAGCCTTGCCAGTTACAGCACTTCAGGTACATGTCCAGGTACCTTTCAAAAGAATTGAGGGTTTCTGCCTCCACCACCGTTCCTGGCAGTGAATTCCACACACCCATCACCCTCTGGGTGAAAAAGTTTTTCCTCATGTCCCCTCTAACCCTTCTACCAATCACCTTAAATCTGTGCCCCCTGGTAATTGACCTCTTCCGCTAGGGGAAACAGGCCCTTCCTGTTCCCTCATAATTTTGTACACCTCTATTAAGTCACCCCTCAGCCTCCTCTGTTCTAAGGAAAACAACTCTAGCCTATCCGATCTTTCCTCATAGCTGCAACTTTCGAGCCTGGCAACATTCTTGTAAATCTCCAATGTACTCTCTCCAGAGCAATTATGTCCTTTCTTTAATGTGGTGACCAGAACTGTACGCAATACTTCCTCCAACTGCGGCTGCACCAGCGTTTTATACAGTTCCAGCATTACATCCCTGCTTTTGAATTCTATACCTTGGCCAATAGATGAAAGCATTCCATATGCCTTCTTCACCACTCTCCCTACCTGTCCTGCCACCTTCAGGGACCTGTGGACATGCACTCCAAGGTCTCTCACTTCTTCTACCTCTCTAAATATCCTCCCATTTGTTGTGTATTCCCTCGCTTTGTTTTCCCTCCCCAAATGCATTACCTCACACTTCTCCGGATTGAATTCCATTTGCCACTTTTCCGCCCACTCAGCCAAACCATTGATATCTTTCTGGAGTCTATAGCTATCCTCTTCACCATCAACTATAAGGCCAATTTTTGTGCCATCAGCAAATTTCCCAATTATGCCTCCCACATTTAAGTCCAAATCATTAATATATACCACAAACAGCAAGGGACCCAACACTGAGCCCTGTGGAACGCCACTGGAAACAGCTTTCCATTCACAAAAACATCTGTCGACTACTACTCTTTGTTTCCTGGCCCTGAGCCAATTCCAGATCCAACCTACCACAGTCCCCTGTATCCCATGGGCTTTCATTTTACTGACCAGTCTGCCATGTGGGACCTTGTCAAATGCCTTACTAAAATCCATGTAGACCACATCTGCTACACTACCCTCATCAATCCTTCTTGTTACTTCCTCAAAAAACTCAATTAAGTTAGTAAGACATGACAATCCCTTAACAAATCCATGCTGACTATCCCTCTGATTAATCTGTGCCTTTCTAAGTGGCAGTTTATCCTGTTCCTCAGAATAGATTCTAACAATTTACCCACCACGGAGGTCAGACTGACCGGCCTATAATTATTCGGCCTATCCCTTGCACCCTTTTTAAACAATGGTACAACATTCGCAGACCTCCAATCGTCTGGCACCTCTCCTGTATCTAGTGAGGATTTGAAGATGATCCTCAGTGCAACCGCTATTTCCTCCCTGGCTTCCTTTAACAACCTGGGATGCAATCCATCAGGCCCTAGCAATTTATCCACTTTCAAGAATGTCAGACCCTCTAGTACTTCCTCCCTCATTATGCTTATCGTATCTAATATTTCACACTCCTTACCTCACTCTTCCCACACTCTTTAACTGCAATGTCTACTTCAACCCTCTCCTTTGTGAGGACAGAGTCAAAAAACTCAGTAAGAATTCTGCCCACATCTTCTGCATCCACACATATGTTCCCTTGTACATCTCTGATAGGCCCTACCCTTTCTTTAATTATCCTCTTGCTCTTAATGTACTGATAGAACATCTTTGGGTTTTCCTTGATTTTAGCTGCCATCATGGTACAAAAATCTTTGATGGCCTCTAGGGAGAGGCGCAGTCTTAGGCGGCACTGCCACTCAGACATCTGGAGGTACCTCATCCTTTGTCTGTGCATTGTTGCTACAGGTACCTTCTTCCCTACGCTGGCGCCTGCTCGCTGTCCCCTCTGCAGCCTTCTGCTGCTTTCCCCTCTTGAGGTTGCCCCTGCAGGTGGCAATGAGGTTGTTGCTGACCAGATCCTTGTGCCTACACCTCCCTCCCTCTCAGGTTCTCCTCCTTGCTGGAGGACCAGCCTCCTAAATGGACAATGGCCATGGCACTTTGGCACTACTGGTCTGAAGTCCCACTGTGCCAGTTTCTTCCTCCACACTGCCCATCCCACCTCCTCTCAGCCACCACTCAATTGACCCTGTACCAGGAGCTTGATGGCATGATGGCAGCTTGACCCCAGATGCCTGGCTCCTCAACTCCCCCTCCTCCACATTAAACACATTGGCCGTGCTGCACTAGCCTTCCTGTGAAGGCAACTCCCTGACCCCTACGGTTGACGAATGAAGCAATGATCTCAGCTGTCGCCCTGTTGCTGCCCTTAAAAATAGCCCCCATGCACTCCTCGTAAAATTCGAATGGTCATGTAAAATGCCATTCAGTTGTGTCTTCAACAATCTTAACAAGCTCTCAATTACCAGTTTTGAAAATGCACATGCTGTGCTCACTCGACTTGCCATCCAGCATTGTAAAATGTGTACCTACCATGATGACATCACAGGTCGGTTCTAACACCACCCAATGCCATATGCCAACACCACCCCCACTTCCTTCGCAACCGCTCCCGCACCCCCCCCCCCACCCCCACACGTCCGCCTCCAATGTCATTCACTTTGGAGCCATAAAACCTCAGTCTATGATTCTATTAATATTGTGCTTATCCTTGCAGCCAGCATTCAAGAGTCTGCCCTTTTATATTGCAGGGCTACATGAGCAACATGAATCCAATAAGCTTGTGCATGTAATTATGTAAAAACTGTAATTCTGGCTTTCGTTTTATGGTTCCAGACCTCAGGAAAGTACATACAAACTAGTAATCCATGGGATGTGAACAAGAACAACTATCCAATTCCACTCCTTCCCTGCAGGGAAGTGCTAATTTTCTGTATAATGACACAACTGAGATCAAGAACTTAGTGGAATGAGGATGAGATCAATGTCTTCCAAAACTGGGATTCTCCTGCAGTGTGCTCTGGCACCATACTGACCAATATACATATTAATTTTTTTTTCATCAATTCCCCCCCCCCACCCACCCCTGCACTGAAGGCAATGAATCATTGCTGAGGTGTAGTTCCACAGCACCCTCTGGTACCTTGTTGAAGTGGTGCATTCTTCTGGTACAAAGTTTGGATGCACTGCATCCATTTATTCAATACAACAAGTGCCAAAATGACTCCAGCGACACACACAAACTCTTCGGGTGCAAGTCGCGCCAGACGCCATACTGGTGAGGACACTAGCGCGCACACAGTGGGTGTCCACCAGAAATATGCAGAGTCAGCAGATCATGACATCAATCAGCATGTAATGCTGATTTGCTGCCAGACCTGCCATTTTGGAGGTCAATGTATCAACTAACACCATCTCTTAATCACGCATGGCTAAACACTATTAGCTGTAGCCATGATCGTACAAGTCTTTGGTGCATTCCAGAGTTCTTTAAATTTGCTAAAGTCTACAGGTATGGTGTGGCAGATGCTGAAGTAGTTCATCCTGACTTCAAGGTCTCTGCACAAACTAACTGCTTTCAGACAAAAGTGCAGTATTAGGAATGCAGCATTACTGGGAGAGTGAGCTGAGGGCATGCAGAACAGGACAAGCTACTAAGGAGGGAGTATGCCTGTGGGAGAAGGGCTGTCAGCAAGAGGGTGTTCAGGGAGCAGTTCTGCTAACTAAGTGTCAGCTAGGAACAGCGTGTGAGAGGTCTGTGCTTTACTAAGCGTGTCCTCAATGAAATTTGCCACTACTGCAACCTCAGAGCAGGGCAAGGATGGCATTGCCAGTGGCTGTGAAGGTGACTGTGGCCATGAGCTTTTATGCATCAGACTACGTTCAGGCTTGAGCTGGAGAATATACAACAGGCTGGATTTTCTTCTCCCACCACCGGGAGCGACAACGGGTGCAAAAAAAAAGCACCGCCATGCCGCCGTGATCTTCTTTGTGGCAGCATAGGATAATGAGCCAGTCAGGCCACCACACCCCCACCCCCAATCATGTGGAGGGGGTGGGCTCTCTGACACTGGCAATGGTATCAGCTGCCTGTGCGCAGGCATGACGCAATTTTTAAAGGGCAGCCAGCCCTACCGGGTCATTAGAAATTTTAAAGGGCTATCCCCCCACAATGCCCCACTGATAAATCTATTTCCCCTTTCCCCCTGCAATAACAATTAAATTCAACATTTGCCGTCTCTCCCCCACCCCACAAAACACTTACCTTCAACACTTGATCTTCCCCCCACCCCAAGCCGATTAAAATGCGGAGGTCTCCCCTTCCTACCTTCCCCTACACTAGCAGTCAGTGTAGAAATGCAGCAAGACCTGGAGAACATCTAGGCTTAGGCTGATAAGTGGCAAGTAACATTTGAGCCACACAAGCGCCAGGCAATGACCATCTCAAGCAAGAGAGAATCTAACCATCTCCCCTTGACATTCAATGGCATTACGATCACTGAATTTCCCACTATCAACATCCGAGGGTTACCAGTGACCAGAAACTGAACTGGTGTAGCCATAGAAATACCATGGCAACAAGAACAGGTCAGAGGCTAAGAATCCTACGGCGAGTAACTCACCTCCTGACTTCCCAAAGCCTGTCCACCATCTACAAGACACAAGTCAGGAGTGTGATGGAATGCTCTCCATTTGCCTGGATGGGTGCAGTTCCAACAACACTCAAGAAGCTCGACACCATCCAGGACAAAGCAGCCAGCTTAATTGGAACCACATCCACCATTTTCAACATTTTCTCCCTCCACCACCGACACACAGTGGCAGCAGTGTGTACCATCTACAAGATGCACTGCAGCAATGCACCAAGGCTCATTAGAAAGCACCTTCCAAACCCGCGATCTCTACCACCTAGAAGGACAAGAACAGTAGTTGCATGGAAACACCACCACCTGCAAGTTCCCCTCCAAGCCACACCCATCCTGACTTGGAACTATATCACCGTTGCTTCACTGTCACTGGATCAAAATCCTGGAACTCCCTTCCTAACAGCACTGTGGGTGTACCTACTGCAGCGGCTCAAGTAGGCGGCTGACCACCATCTTCTCAAGGGCAATTAGGGATGGGCAATAAATGCTGGTCTAGCCAGTGACACCAACATCCCATGAACGAGTAAAAAAAAGTTTGCATTAGAGCCCGTTTCCCCACCCCGCCCCACTGCACTAAAAATCATAAGTTCCCCCCTTCCCCACCATGGTGGCACCTACTTTCACAGGACGGGAAAGTGAAAGCGCGAGTGCCGGCCACCACTCGGAAGATCGCAGACCAAAGGTAAGATCATTGTTGATTTTATTTAAATGTATTCATTTCATTAATTTAAATATGTTAATCTGGGTCCTGTCGCCCAGCGGCAGGGGGGCCGCCATGGAGCCTCGCCACCGCCGGGAAGATTGGGCCCGGCACTCCCGGTGTTGGGCTCTGTGGCGGGCTGCTGCCGGAACGATCTTCCGGCCCCCCCCACCCCCGCCATGGAGCCCGCGTCAGAAGCTTAGTAAAATCCCAGCCAACATCTTGAAGTTTAGCATCCACTTGCATAAGGGAGGTCACTGATGCTCTTCATTCAAAGAGAGCTGACTACATTTCATTCTCTCTCATTGCAGACTTCCCCATGATGCAGGATGCCATTGACTGTATGCACATCGCTTATGGGCACCGCATATCAACTCTGAGATGTACAGCAAATGAAAGGGATTCCATGCCCTCAACATCTAGCTGGTGTGCGACCATATGCAGCAAATCATGCAGAACAATTCCCTGCATCCCAGCAGCAGTCATGATGCCTTTATTGTGCAGCAGTCCGCTGTGCCACCTGCACTTGAATCACCATAACAGACTAAAGTGTGGCAAGGGCTATATGCTAACCACATGGCTAATGGCTTCTGCAATCCACCCACACTTGGGCAGCATGCAGGCAATAAAAGCCAAGCTGCCACATGAAATGTGATAGAGCAGACCATCAGTATGCTGAAAAGGCGCTACTGCTGCCCAGACCACTCTGGAGGTGCCCTGCAGTACTCAAGAGAGTGGGTGTCAAGATTCATGATGGTCTGCTGCATGCTGCACAACCTTGCCATCATAACAGCCCTTGCCACCAGTTATACTGCAATCAGCTGAGGTGCAGGAGGAGTTCGAGGAGGAGGCAACCTAGACAGCACCCTTCTAACCGGGCTGACTGTGAGCAACTCATCTGACTGTGATACCGGACCAATTCCCCATTTGTCTACAGTTCCACACCTTACCTTGCCTTTTCAACGTCGACTTAGGCACAATGCAAAAAATAAAAGCCAACATAAAATAAACATTCCAAATCAAATTTATAAATCAAACCATGTCATATGGCATACAAACATCAACGAATCATCCTTATACAATCATACAAACATCAACAAATCATCCTTATACAATCATACAAACATCAACGAATCATCCTTATGCATTCCCTAAGTGCCTGTCTTCCTGTGCCTTTGCCTGTACTACTGCTCCTATCCAGTGATACCCTAGTGCCTGCAACATGACTGGTGTAAAGCTGCTGACTTTCAATGGGGAAGACTGATGGCCTTAAAGGGCAACCTTTAGTAGCACTGGGCCAAGAACGCCTGGCTGTGGACTGCACTATCTTGGCATGGGCAGCTGCAGTCTTGGCTGGCTGGCTGACTGGCAACAGCAAGGACACTGGTCAAGTGGCAGAGATGAGACAAGCCAGCAGATTCTGCTTCTGCTTCCATTGTGTTGGCATCACAGACTAACATCTGTATTCTGCTAACAGGGGCAGGGCGAAGAGACAGGTCCCCAAGAGCGAGGTTCGTGCTCCATAGAGCTACTTCAACTCCTTCGAGGCAGCACCTCAGAAGTCCTAGTAATCTGTTGGAGAACAGATTGCTGGACTACTGCGACACCCTGCAATACTGATTGAATACTGGTATCTCTTTCCATGATGGCAGCTGTCTGAACTCACATGGCAGCAAGCTGACCTTGCATAATAGAAATCTGAACTTCCACTTCAGCACCAGACATTGGATAGATTCTGCTTCCTTTACAATGGAAGCTGAGCCATCATTCATCGCTCGCTGCATCATGGTCAGGTCCACAAGGGTGCTAATGGAGTTGCCCGCTACTTACATATTGGAAAGGATGGGCTTCAAGCTCTGCGCAAAGCCCTGAATAAAGTTGGTGCTGGACTCTTCTATACAGCTTGAAATTGCATGCAGGCTTTCTGGCAGCCAGCCAATGCAACAAGCATTTCATTGAATTTAAAGGGAATGTTGCTGATGGGTACGCACACTTAGCTGTGCTCGGCCCATTTGTTGTACTAGATGGTCCCTTTAAGTGTAGCTGTGCATCCGTGCATGTTAAAGGGGCTGCTACTTGTGCATGGTCTGTTTGGCCCTGCGCGGCACATTCCTGATTGCTGTGCAGTCACGCACCCTCTCAGCTTAAAGGGAATGTTGCTCATCGGCTTTTCCTGTAGCCAGTCCCATCGAAGTGCTCATCTGAATCCACTGAAGCAAAACTCGTGTATGACCTCGCCCTCCAGAGACCTGGCACCTGTGCAACCCTTTCCCTTTTCCCTGGACACCTCTAATCTCTCCTCTACATTACACACAGTGTCCATTCTGCATTGGATACTTGTGGATGTACTGGAATTTTTAACAACTTTTTTTAAACATTGAAACGGTATAGTATATGACAGCAGGTGGAATGAAATGGCTGAGCTAAGGACAAGATACAATGGAAAAAAAAAGGCAAAAAAGAAATGCAGTAAGACAATTTGATATCATTTGCTGTACTGACATTTGTTCAAATGAGAGCCAGAATGTAATCAACCTGAGATGGGGGTGATTAAACAAGAGCACATAAAGCAACCTGAATGTCTCCCAGAAATTTGACATTGGGTCTGATAATACTCTGAAATTCTGGTGCGTTCCCTAAAATTTAATTAAGTTACATTCATGGCTGATCATATAGAAACACACAGTGGCGCAGTGGTTAGCACCGCAGCCTCACAGCTCCAGCGACCCGGGTTCAATTCTGGGTACTGCCTGTGTGGAGTTTGCAAGTTCTCCCTGTGTCTGCGTGGGTTTCCTCCGGGTGCTCCGGTTTCCTCCCACATGCCAAAGACTTGCTGGTTGATAGGTTAACTGGCCATTATAAATTGCCCCTAGTATAGGTAGGTGGTAGGGAAATGTAGGGACAGGTGGGGATGTGGTAGGAATATGTAATTAGTGTAGGATTAGTATAAATGGGTGGTTGATGGTCGGCACAGACTTGGTGGGCCGAAGGGCCTGTTACAGTGCTGTATCTCTAAACTAAACTAAACTAAAAACAATTAGTATCCTAACCCCCTCCACATCATGTAAACTTCACATGCCATTACTAATAGGGTATAGCTGGCATAGAATTGAGTTTGTGTACTGAAAACACAAATTCTTGCCTGCAGAGCAGAAACAGACTCAAACTCAAAATGGAAGTGAGGGTGGCGCAGTGGAGCAGTGGTTAGCACTGCAGCCTCACAGCTCCAGCGACCCGGGTTCAGTCTGGGTACTGCCTGTGTGGAGTTTGCAAGTTCTCCTTGTGACCGTGTGGGTTTCCGCCAGGTGCTCCGGTTTCCTCCCACAGCCAAAGACTTGCAGGTTGATAGGTAAATTGCCCCTGGTGTAGGTAGGTGGTAGGAGAATGGTGGGGATGTGGTAGGGAATATGGGATTAATGTAGGATTAGTATAAATGGGTGTTTGTTGGTCGGCACAGACTTGGTGGGCCGAAGGGCCTGTTTCAGTGCTGTATCTCTAAATAAAAAAATAAATAAATAAGAGTAATAGATGTTCAAGCATAACACCAAAGATAATGTCCAGTTTATTGCAGCTCTCGCTCTCTCTTCAAATGAGGTGTATGACAGCACTGAGATCACTTACAGTGAATCACAAGAGACTCATAACCACTTAACAAGTAGAATTGTGTTTGTCATCTCACTTTTTAAACTTATGCCCGTTAGTGTTTTTGAACATTTTAGTAAACCAGCCTTTCTGCCTTTTTAAAATTTAATTCTTCTAACAATTGGCATTTTAACATACTGCTGCATTAATACCTTCAAAGAGGTTCAGCTTTAAACTTATTCTCCCCAACTTCTTTACGTTTTCTGAAGCCATGCTCTGTTGATTAACTGAGAGACTAAACAGATAGTCTCTCCTCAGGTCTTTGCTGAAGCTGCTCCCAGTAGAATTGTGTAATTTCCATATCTCACCTTTGCTTATTGTCTTCCACATGTAGCCTGAGGTTTAGAACTCACTGCATGGGGAAATTTCAAGGGAATTTGAATGTGCACCACTGTGACACAGTGTGCAAATGAACAGAATCACTGTGATACAAACTAAGGATAGATTGAGTTTTTGATTGCAACTATTATTCACTGAACTAAAAAACACTGTTCAATATAAATGAAAGGGTTTTTTTTTTAACAAAAGCAGTTCCCAAGTAAATTGTTTCAGGTAAATCATTTACAGATGAAACTTGTAAAATAAAAGCCAGTTGTACTAACTTGAGTACATTTTCTGAAGAATGGGATGAAGTCCAACTTACTGTGGCTTAACAGTTAGTTTTAGATACAATAGATGTGGTATTTTGTTTGTATAAATCACAACCTTTAGCTGCACTCATTACCAATGTTGTGTGTCAATGCTACAGAAGACAAATATTATCTCACCACACCTACTGTTGCACCAGCAAATTACAAGCTTTATCAAACACATTCTTACAGAGGCACCCCCATAGATTTTCTGAATCACATATCTTGATACTAAGGTAACCTAGACTATTACACCAGAGCTTTCATTGTATAGAAACACTGCAAGCTCAGTGCAATTTTTAAAATCACCAGATCGTAGGAATATTCGTGTGACCAAAGCAGAACTTAAACCACAAAAATAATAAACTCAAATTGTAGTCTAAGAGGTTAAATTGACTCATTTGGTAGCATGCTTGTCCCTCAGTCAGAATGATGTGGATTTAAACCGACTCCAGGACATCTCACAATCACTTAGGTTGACACTGCAACACTAAAAGAGTGCTACATTATCTGAGGTGTCGTTCTTTGGAAGAGATGTTAAACCAGAGTTGGCCAACATACAGCCCGCAGGCCAGAACCCAGCATGCCAAAGGTTTCTATCCAGCCCGCCAATCCTGTGTGACTGAAGTGGGCTGTCCGAATGGGGTGAGTGATGATCCTGCTGTTTTCAGGTGGTTCAAGGAGTGAGCGAGTGAATGGGAATGGCTGCTGCGGGGAAGAGGGAGAGAGAGGCCAAGGGCAGAGCAGGAAGCAGGCCAGCACACGGTCAGAGGCACGGGGCAGAGTGGCGCTGAGGGAACACACAGAGAGTCAGGCAGCCCTTTAAACCAGCACCAGCCAGGGAGCAGAGCAGGGGCGGCAGAGGGGGAGAGAGAGATAGAGAGAGGAGAGAGAGAGAGAAAGGAGCGAAGGTTCAAAAAGCACGCCAAGCCAGTCAGAGAGAGAGAGAGGAGCCAAGGTTCAAAAAGCGCGCCAAGCCAGTTGGAGAGAGAGAGAGAGGAGCGCAGCCCGAGGAGTGGGAGCGGAGTAGGGGAAAAATCGTAAAGTGACATCAGAGTGACGTCACATTCAACAGTGAGAGCAGGGAAACAGAAAGCAGCTGGGGTGAGTATTCAGGTAAGCTTTTAAATTAAATTTAATTGAAATCAAATATCGAGCAAATCTTGATCGATTTATTAGTATATAAGCTAAAAACTAAAACGGATAAAAAAAAAAGACCAGTCGGAAATTTAAAAAACAAATTAAAATCTAATTAAGTAAAAGAGATGCAGGGCCAGGCGATGTGTTGCACCTGCATGATGTGGGAGCTGGTGAACCCCATTGTGGTTCCTAGTGACTACATCTGTAGCAAATGTTGGCTGCTCAAGGAACTCCGGCTCAGAGTTGATGAGCTGGAGTCTGATCTTCGGACACTGTGACACATCAGGGAGGGGGGAGAAATACCTGGACACTGTGTTTCAGCAGACAGTCACACCCCTTAAATTAACTACCTTGAATTTGGCCAGTGGTCAGGGACAGGAGATTGTGACTAGGAGTGAGGCAGGTAGAGGGATCCAGCAGGTATTGTTGCAGGAGCCTCAGCCCTTGTCCTTGTCCAACAGGTTCGAGATTCTTGCTCCCTGTGTGGACGAGAGCAGGGACTGTAGGGAGGATGAGCAAACTGACCATAGCACCATGGTACAGAGAGCCATTCAAGTGGGTGGAGAAAAGAGAAATGTAGTCGTAATCGGGGATAGTATAGTTAGGGGCATAGACAATGTTCTCTGTGGCCAGGATCGAGAGTCCCAAAGGCTGTGTTGCCTGCCTGGTGCCAGGGTTCAGGATATCTCATCTGGGTTGCAGAGGGACTTGGAGTGGGAGGGGAAAAATCCAGTTGTCATGGTCCACGTAGGTACCAACGATATAGGTAGAACGAGGATAGAGGTTCTGCTGAGGGAATATGAACAGCTAGGAGTAAATTAAAAAGCAGAACCAAAAAGGTAATAATCTCCAGATTACTAACTGAGCCATGAGCTAATTGGCTCAGGATCAATAAGATTAAAGAGGTGCCACACAAAAGGTTAATACACAAGGTAAGATCACATGGGGTTAGGGGAAATTTATTCGCTTGGATAGAGGATTGGCTAACCAACAGAAAACAGAGAGTCAGGATAAATGGGTCTTTTTCTGGTTGGCAAGATGCCACTGGTGGGGTGCCACAGGGTTCGGTCCTTGGGCCCCAACTATTTACAATCTATATTAATGACTTTGATGCAGGGATAGAAGGTACTATAGCCAAATTTACAGATGACACTAAAACAGTAAGTTGCAATAAAGAAATAAGAAATTTACAAATGGATATGGATAGGTTAGGTGAACGGACCAAAATTTGGCAGATGGAGTTTAATGTGGATAAGTGTGAGGTTATCCGTTTTGGTCGGAAGAATAGAAAGGCAAATTATTATCTAAATGGAGAGAAACTTCAGAATGCTTTGGTGCAGAGGGATCTGGGTGTCCTCGTGCATGAATCGCAGAAAGCTAGTATGCAGGTACAGCAGGCATTTATTGCTAAAGGAATAGAATAAAAAAGTAGGGAAGTGTTGCTGCAACTGGACAAGGCATTAGCGAGACTGCACCTGGAGTATTGCATACAGTTTTGGTCCCTTTACTTGAGGAGGAATGTAGTTGCATTGGAGGCAGTTCAGAGGAGGTTCACTAGATTAATTCCAGGGATGACGGGTTTGTCCTATGAAGAGAGATTGAGCAGTTTAGGCCTTTACTCTCTAGAGTTTAGAAGAATGAGAGGAGATCTAATTGAGGTATATAAGATGATTAAGGGGATTGACAAAGTAGGCGTAGAGAGGATGTTTCCTCTTGTGGGGCAACCTAGAACGAGAGTTTTAGGATAAGGGGTAGCAGATTTAAAACAGAGATGAGCAGAAATTACTTCTCTCAAAGGGTCGTGAGTCTGTGGAATTCACTACCTTAGAGTGCAATGGATGCCGCGACATTGGGTAAATTTAAGGAGGAGATAGACAGATTTTTAATTAGTAATGGGTCGAAGGGTTATGGAGAACGGGCAGGAAAGTGGAGTTGAGGCCGAAATGAGATCAGCCATGATCATATTGAAGGGCGGGGCAGGCCCGAGGGCTGAATTGCCTACTCCTGCTCCTAGCTCTTATGTTCTTAAATGGGCACTTGGTGCAGAAAGTCTTAAGAATCAGTAGAAAATGATGGTAACTGTTTAGAATACAGCTTGGAGAAACTATTAAGAGATTGGGACACAGGGGAAGGTTTGGATGCTTGGGGCAGGGCAGGATAGAAAAAGAGTGATGAGTGGAAATGGTTATTCCGTGCAGGATTATCAAGCGATGGTGGGCAGCATGGGAAGGCATGAGTTCTCAAGGCAGAACACAATAGAAGTTAAGAAGCATGAATGTTTGGTGTAGGAAACTGGGACATTTCAAGGTCCAGGACTACTTGTTGAAGGACGCAGTAAATCTTGGGGCAGGTACCAAAAAGGCCCAATGGGGAAAGGCCACTGTCTAAGGCCCTCCAGCCATTGTATACCAAGAGGCTGGAAACTGTATAAAACCCTTGGGCTGTTGGGTTGGGTTGGCATCCTTCCATCTATGAAAGATGTTAGACACGCAGCAAACAATCCATTTAGGCGGGGTGTCTTCTCTTGGTGCACCTTTGTTGATGGCTGTGAAGGCCAATCCTTGAGAGGCAGCACGTGAAGCCAAGTGACGCTGTGAGTTGTTGTTTTTGACATTGACACTTGTTGCCAAGCTGCTGTAGCAACTGGTTGTCGTGGTAGTGCACACCAGTCCACAGGATGTGTCGCTATTTCCCTCTTTCACCAGCTAGTGACTCCCAGGTGCAATAGTCGACATTTAGGGCCTTCATGTCACTCTTGCAAGCATCCTTGAAGCGCAGCTTTGGTTGCCCTCACTGGTCGTCTGGCCCTGGCTACCTCACCATATAAGAGGTCCTTGGGTATGTGACCGTTTTCCATCCTGCAGGTGTGTCTGATCCACTGAAGCTGCATCTGTTTGATTAGTGCCAACACACTTGGGAGTTCTGCCTTTGAGAGGTCTGCCACATTTGTGATTTTGTCCTGCCAAGATATGCCCATAATGCGCTGCAGACTGCGGAGATGGAAATTATTGAGCTTCTTTTCCTGGTGGCTGCATGTTGCCCATGTCTCACAGCCATACAGCAAGGTGCTGAGAACACAGGCCTTATAAACCATCAGCATGGTCCTAAGGGTCAGCTTGGTGTTATTCCTTGTGTGTTTTGCAAGTTGACCAAAGGTGACAGCTGCTTTCCTTATGCATGCATCGAGCTCTGCATCAAGATTGTCTGTCATTGTGGACCCAAGATAGCAGAATTTGCTAACCACTTCTAATGGGGTGTTGTTTAGTGTGATAAGGGGCGAAGATGCAACACCTTGTCCCATGACCACAATTTTCTTGACGCTTATAGTCAAGGAGAACAATTTACAGGCATGGGAGAGACTGTCCATGAGTCCTTGTAGCTGGGTTTCTATGTGAGTGACTAGCGCAGCAACATCAATGTCGAGGAGTTCTCTGATCAGGACATGATGTGTTTTTGTCTTCGCTTTCGGCCTTGATAGATCGTAGAGCTTGCTGTCTGACCTAGTGTGCAAGTAGACTCATTCCATATCTGCAGGGAAGGCGAAGGTCAGGCCCATGGAGAAGAAGATGCCAAACAGAGTGGGGGCTAGGACACAAACCTGTTTCACTCCATTCTTCAATCCAAAACTATCGGAAGTGGAACTATCAAACTGTACAGTTTGTCATGGAAGGAGCGGATGAGACTGAGGAGCTTCGGTGAACAGCCAATTTTTCCCAAAATCTTGTACAGCCCTGAGTAGCTGGAGGGTTTGGGGATGGAGGTGGCGAGCTGGGGGTGGGAAGCAGCGACCTGTAGCTTCTCCCTTCACACACCTGGAGGACAAGATCACACCTTGGGCTGTACGCACCAGAGAATGTTTGACATGAAATGTAAATATGTATTGTAAATATAACCCGTAATGGCAAGTGCGGTGCGGCACCTCCTGTGCTGTATTGAAAGAAATTGATCTGTATTGCACTTTATGTAATGTCAAATTTGAACTGTTATGTAATGTACTTTTACAAATTTTTTGAATAAAATATATTTTTGAAAAAAATGCATACTTGGGGCAGGACAAGGGAGGAGGAAAATCACCTTCCGTCTAAGTGGGTGGGAGAGCAGAATGAGAGAGGGGGAAAAAGGATGAGGCTGTATGCTTTCAATTCCCTTCCTTCTCTCAGTTTTGGGGAAGCCCTCATTATTCAAACTGTCTGCAATTTAAATAATGGGGCTTTCCAAAGTCATGGGGATGCATTTGAGAATTCATCCCTGAGGTTCAAAAGCATATCTGGCATCAAGACAGGGAACTGATTTTGATGTGCAGGAAGAGGATTCCTGGAATGGCTTCATGACAGCTTTGGGGAAATCCTTTAAATTAAACAAGAAATGCTTTAAATTTAACAGGGTCCCCTAGTTTCTGCTATATACAAGGTTTTTAATATATTATGTAGATATTATTGGAATCTTCTTTAACGTTCTGATAGTTATCTATGTTTCTTTGTATGGGAGAAAATGAGAACTACATAAAACCGTCTGGTATGGGGCACTTCAAAGGCAATTATCTGATCACTGTTTATGTGAATTGCTTAACAAATGTTGGGAGAAAAAAAGTCAACCCAGGTGATAGAAATGATTAATATTAATCACTAGGCTACCAATTACTTATATTTCCATTTATGGCCTTTTCAATTTCCTCATTGGTGGATTCCATGAGAAAAACTCTTGCTATTCGGCTGTGCCCTGCTGGCACCTGAGTTTAGTTTAGAGATACAGCACTGAAACAGGCCCTTCAGTCCACCGCGTCTGTGCCGACCATCAACCACCCATATATACTAATACTACACTAATCCCATATTCCTACCACATCCCCACCTGTCTCTATATTTCCCTACCACCTACCTATACTAGGGGCAATTCATAATGGCCAATTTACCTACCAACCTGCAAGTCTTTTGGCTTGTGGGAGGAAACCGGAGCACCCGGAGAAAACCCACGCAGACACAGGGAGAAATTACAAACTCCACACAGGCAGTACCCAGACTTGAACCCGGGTCGCTGGAGCTGAGAGGCTGCGGTGCTAACCACTGCGCTTGTCTGGTACACAGAGTGCCGTCGATTACCTGGGAAAACTTGATTTGATTGGTGGTCTTTGAAGTGTTTTACATAGGTTAGCCCTGAATAATTGTGAATACCTGATCATCTTTCTTTATATTATCCTGGACAGTCAGTGAGGTTCCTGTGCCTGGTCATTATGCACAGGGAGCTCAAGGGAAGTAATTGTAAAATAAAAAGGAAAATCTACAAATGCTGGAAATCTAAAACAAGATCAGAAAACACTGGAAATACACAGGAAGTTACAAAACTTCGATAAAGAGAACAGACAGGTTATGATGTTTTGGGTATGCACCTTTCATTTGACTTATGATAATGAGTTTTCTGTGGTCATCTCTGATAGTAAAATGCATTTGGTTCGTGGGAAACAATTTGGTCTCACTGGCATGGGACAATATATCCTTCCATTTTTAAAAATAATTTCCCTTCTGATCTTGTTCCTTTTGTTCCTGAAGCGCTGAAGTAAGCTCCTCTCTGATACCTTATCTCAGTGGACATTATGCCAATATAAGCCTAGACACTGAGGTGCAGAAATTCCTTGGGGTGTGTTCCTTGCAGACCTCTCCAGAGCTAAGAGCACTGGAGTGTGCAAGGTCATTTGAAGGACAGCATTACCTTGAGCACATCTCTCGCAATTGTTTGCCTGGGAAGATGGGGTTGTCCAGAACCCCTTGACCCCACTTCCATTTTCCTTGGCTCTCCTGAGCAAAGGGGCCAATCTGGTTACCTACATTAAAAAAAAATTAAGTCTCCTGGGCTGCAGGCTCCTCTCTTGTCCTACACCTCACAGGAAGGGCCCACATGGCTCTTTGGAGGTTTATAAGCTTTGGTGTACAGATTATTAGAGAAATGCCAGCGCCCCTTTCAGCCTCATGAAGTGGAAACTCATGGATTAGGGAGTAATAACTTTGTTGTGATACCCCTTGTTAGGGACAGATGGAGATTCCACCCTTGGCAAGATAGCTTGAAAACTCCTGGAAATGACAGAGATCTGGGGCAAGATTTTTGGTGTGGGCTTCGGGACCCCACCTTCAGGCTCAAATGGGGGTCAGAAGCCTGCACTGCGTGGGGAACAGTCAGCTGTGCTTTTCCCCAAATTGGCAATTAGTGGCCAGAGGGGGAGCTTGCCATCCTATTAAGAACAGCAGGTGGGCGCGCGAAGCTGGACGACAAATAGGAAGCCCTTCAGCTTGGAAGGTGCAGAAGCTGGCCTTTCAAGGTGAGAGAGAGGGCAGACCAAGATGGAGGCCCTCTCTCTGCAACTTTTTAAAATTTCAAATAAAAAATTAGATTGAGCTACCATAGTGGAGGCCACCCACAAGGCGGCCTGCAGCTGCAGCTGGAGCCAAGCAGGAAGGGAGGGCCTCTAAGTCCACCTGGAGTGCTGCCCCATCTACCTGGTCTGCCAGCAGGAGGCAGCCTCCAGGCAGCTACACTATTCCCCGATGCCTCTGGGGATCTGGAGGCCAACTGGAAAATTCCAGTCAGCCTCCGACAATAGGCCTATTGTCAATTGGCTACCTGCTGCTTGTGGGCGGGTAGCCCTGCCACCAACACCCCAACCCACCTCTGGGAAAATAGCCTGGTGGCGAGATGGAGCCGGGGAACCAGCAGACGGCTGGCGGCACAAAATTCCACACCCGATTTCCCCCATCAGGGTTTAAAAGTTCTGACAGAGATCAGCGACAGCTCCAAGGAATTTTGGTGCCTGGATGTTGCCCAGCTGTTTGATTGAAGGAGGCACCATAGTGAAATTAAATCCTGCCCTCAGTAAATACCATTTTTGCCTTTGCCAGAATGTTGTGTGTTCAAATCCCACTCCAGAGGCTTAAATGCAAAAATCTAACGTAGTACAGAAGAAATGCTGTACTATCTTTTGGGTGAAATGTTAAACCAAGGCCCCATCTGCCCTCTGAGGTGGACTTAAAAAAATCCCATGAAGTGCTTTGAAGAAGATCAGGGGAGATATCCCAGTGTCCTGGCCAATAATTATTTCTCAATCAACAACAGATTATCTGGTCATTATCACATTTCTGTTTGTGGGAACTTGCTGTGTGCAAATTGGCTGCCATGTTTCCTACATTACAACAGTGACTACACTTCATTGCCTGTAAAGCACTTTGGGATATCCTGAGGTTATAAAGATGCCAAAAAAAAGTTTAGCCATGATCATTGGATTGCAAGAGCAAGACATTTCAGATATGGACCCCCTCACCAAAATGTATTGTCTATTCTCTCCACAGATGCTGCCTGACCAGTATTTTCCTTTGGAAGGGCTCCCCTTCCACAATGGTGACACGACTGCAGAGGCCATTTTAAAATTTATAACTTCTAGAAGTTGCAGAGTGGTTGCCTCAATATGGAGGCACCTTCTCTCTCTCTTACCTGAACTACAGGCTGCTGCTTCTTCAGTGATGGGAGGGCCTCCAGCTTTGAGAGCTTCTCCGTCCTTCTTAAGTGGACAGTGAGCATGCCCTCTGGCCATTAACTGGCCAATTCGGGGAAAATCACTGCCAGGTGACTGTTCCCCACACAGTACGGTGTCGTGACCCTCACTTGATCATGACATCAAGGACCCTACCCAAAACCCTGCCTAAAGTTTCAGGTCGTTGACCTTTCATCAGGATTAGGATCCCTGACTGACTCTCCCTTCTCCTTAAATATGACACACTCAAGTCAACAGCAGTGAAAGAATCTGGCATGGGGATCAGTCCAATTTTCTGTTTCAGGTCGAAGACCTTTCATCAGTTTCCATCCAGCATTTTCTGTTTTTATTTCACATTTCCAGTACTCGCAGTTTTTTCCTTTAGCCTGATTTTCTGGTCATTCGTGGCAGTGAGCTGAATTGCGGTGGGTAGTCATCCCGGCCCATTGGCGGCAGCAGCGAGCTGTCGGTGTGGGAAATGGAGCGAGCGTCTCCTCTTGCTCCCCCGGTGGCGGGCTGGCTCTTTGGCGGAGCTGTACAGGTGGCGGGAAAGTGGCCGGGAACGGTAACCAGTGGCAACCGAGGGAGTGAGCTGGAGTGGCAGGCCCAGCACAGTCTATCCGCCTTCACCCCAAGTGATAGGAGCGGGGCTCGGAGTGTGAGCCGTCCAGTATGTAAGAGCGGCGAGCCGCTCGCTGCTGTCTGTCAGCTTCTGGGCAGGTGTGCGGAGACCATGAGGTGAAAGCGGTGTCAGGATCCCATCCCCACCATGGCCGAGGAGCTGTTCTGTAAAAGCGCCGCCGTCCTCATCAAGTGTAAAGAATGTGAAGACAGGTGAGGCCGAGCTAGGGAGGGAGGCCGAGACTTTTGCCCGCGTCTAACGGAGTTGAAAGCCGCAGAGTAACCGACTGTCTTGCGCCTTTCCAACACTGCACTTAATTTTAAATCTCCACGTGATTTTAATGCCGTCATTAATATTTATGGTTGGAGATGATTGTGCTGAGATTTTAAGCTCCTCTTTTCCCTGACCAGTGCACCTGCCGGAGAGAATGAGTTGCTGCTGATTCTCTGTCAGAGAGAAGCCCCGTGAAACCTGTCAAGTGTTTCGTGCTCACTGTACTCTACAACACAGATTTGCATGATGCCGTCCTTTAAAAAAAAAGTTCTGTCTGTCTTATCGGTCAGTTTTGGGGTGCATTCTGTTGATACTGACTGTAACAGGGAAAATGTTTGATTTGTGAACTCAGCCGCTGACCCCAATTAGTTCATTCATGTAAAAAAGCAGCGGCTTTGAGTAACTAGCAAGATCCTGCAGTAATTTTGAAAATGTTGGAAATCATGCAATCGTTGCATAAAAATGACAAGAAATTTGCCGTTTTGTTGGAACTGTTCAACTCGGGAGAGTTCAATAAAAGGACGAAAACGATTTGATTTGCTTTCCAGTTTTGCGTGACATTACATAGTTGTACTAATGGTTTGTGTTTGATTTATTTGGGCCTATTTATATCGTTTTGAGCATTGTACATACTCTGGATTAATTTTCTATATTTTATTGAATTGTGCCTTATACATTGAATTTATTTAGACTTTGTTGTTTGAAGTAGAAAACTGTGCAGTATCTTCTGTTTGCTGTCGAACCTTGATTTAACTATTATTCAGGACTTTGAGCTGATTGTAGTCCAGGGGTCCATGCTTCATGTTGCTTCCAGGCACGCAATCTCAAAGTTGGACTTTTCGATCTGTTAAACTCAGCTTGGATTGAATACAAAAATATGGCACTATTGAATACTGGAGAGCAAACAAACCTGCCATGCAATTAATGTACAGAAGGCGACTTTATTGATTTGGACCAACACTGCCTTTGAGTATAGTACTCATGGTGGATAAATGTTGAAGGAGAACTGGGAAGGCATATAGTGCACAGATTGTTCTGCCTGAGTTCTGTGATGTGATCTTACATTTTGCTTTGATTTTTAATTCAATCATCGCAAGTTATAGAATAGTACAACACAAGGAGGCCATTCCACCCATCACATCGATGCTCCTTTTGGGCCTCCTTATCTCGAGAGACAATGGATACGCGCCTGGAGGTGGTCAGTGGTTTGTGAAGCAGCGCCTGGAGTGGCTATAAAGGCCAATTCTGGAGTGACGGGCTCTTCCACAGGTGCTGCAGAGAAATTTGTTTGTTGGGGCTGTTGCACAGTTGGCTCTCCCCTTGCGCCTCTGTCTTTTTTCCTGCCAACTACTAAGTCTCTTCGACTCGCCACAATTTAGCCCTGTCTTTATGGCTGCCCGCCAGCTCTGGCGAATGCTGGCAACTGACTCCCACGACTTGTGATCAATGTCACACGATTTCATGTCACGTTTGCAGACGTCTTTATAACGGAGACATGGACGGCCGGTGGGTCTGATACCAGTGGCGAGCTCGCTGTACAATGTGTCTCTGGGGATCCTGCCATCTTCCATGCGGCTCACATGGCCAAGCCATCTCAAGCGCCGCTGACTCAGTAGTGTGTATAAGCTGGGGGTGTTGGCCGCTTCAAGGACTTCTGTGTTGGAGATATAGTCCTGCCACCTGATGCCATCGATGCTAGCTTTTTCAAAAAGCAATCCGGTTAGTCCGATTGTTCAACTCTTTCCCCATATCACAGCAATTTTTCCCCTTAAGTTGTTTATCCAAATCCCTTTCTTTATATAGCAAGTATTAAAGTACACTATCCTGTGGACTGGTGTGCACTACCATGATGACCAGTTGCTACAGCAGCTTGGCAACAGGCGCAATGTCAAAAACAAAACTCCCAGCGTCACTCGGCAGCTTCACATGCAGGACTTGTGGCAGAGGCTGCCTCTCGAGGATTGGCCTTCAAAGCCATCAAAGGTGTACCAAGAGAAGCCACCCCCACCTGTTTGCCATGCGTCCATCATCTTTTGTAGATGGAAGGATGCCAACCATTAAAGTGATAACATTTCTCCCTTCCTCCTCTTCCCCCCACCATGTACTTTTCTGATTTTTTGTGCCTCCCCTCTGTTTCTCTCCCAATACCTTCTGTTAATCAAAACCACCAAAAACAGATTAACTGGTCATTAATTTAAAAGTTGATTACTGTTTGCCAACATAACAGGAACTATATTTCATAAGGAATTCATTGCATGTGAAGTCCTGTACAGTAAGGTGCTGTGCACATGCAAGTTCTTAATTAATCTGATTTGCAGCTATGGTAAACAAAGAATTGCTATTTATGAAACAATCTCAGTTTTTTTGTATTTAACCTGTTTATTGTTCAGAACAAATTACACAAAATTACATTGACCTGTTGTTGTACAGTAAGTTCTTTTGGCCCAACTGGTCTGTGCCAGTGTTTGTTCTGTGTGAGCCTACTCCTACCACTCATCATCTAACCCTATCAGTAGATCTGCCTATTTCTTTCTCCCTCATATATTTTTCTAGCTGCCTCTTAAATGCTCCAAAATAGTTAGTACATCAAAGTCCTTGCATACAGTTTCATTGGAGGGAATGCGATTGGTTTCTTCTCAAAATTTCATGAATTTTATTTTGTAATTATCCATGTCTGTGCTACCACTAGACTTAACTACTCCAAGGCATTCCTGGCCGGCCCCCCATTTTCTATTTTCTGTAAACTTGAAGCCATCCAAAACTCTGCCGCCCATGTCTTAACTCGCACCAAGTCCTGTTCCCCTATCACCCCCTATGCTTGTTCACCTCTGTTGACTCCCAGTCAAGCAATGCCAAGACTTTAAAATTCTCATCCTTATTTTCAACCCCCTCCATGTCCTTGCCCCGCCCTATCTCTGTAACCTTCATCCCCTTAACCGTCTGAGATATCTGTGCTCCTCTAATTTTGGCCTCTTGAGCATCCCTGATTTTAACTGCTCCACCATTGGTGGCTATGTCTTCAGCTGCCTGGGCCTTAAGCTCTGGAATTCCCTCTCTAAACCTCTGCGCCTCTTTCTCTCTGTTTCTCCTGAAAGACGCTCTTTAAAACCTACCTATTTGACCAAGCTTTTGGCCATCTGCCCTTTGTGGATCAGTGTCAAATTTTGGATATCAAGGCTCAAAGGAATTAACAACATACAAGTAATCTAATCCTTCTTCATTTGATACAATAAAGCAAAATGGCAGAGATATTGCAACAGCAACTTGCATTTACATAGCGCCTTTAACATAATATGTCCCAGAGAAAAGGTTATCCATTTCCTCACAGGGAATAAAGACAGAAGATTAGTCATTCTGCTTTCCACTGCATGTCTACTAGTGGCCAGTTATGAGGTATTGGCAGATACCAGGAAATAAATTGCTTTTCTCCCTCTTTGGTTTGCCAGTATCTTTTACTCTTCCATGTCAATCAATCTTAGCGGGTGGGGGTGGGGTTTGCCGGGAAATAAAGTATGCGAAAACTCAATGTAGTAAATTGCCCTGCTAGGAAGTAGAAAACCTTCCTGACTTTTAAAGGATGATTGCAATTATTCATTTTTTTCTTGCAGTGCACAGATTTTTTTTAATACTTGTATACTTCAGTAATGGAATAGTTGTAGTTGTCCAAAATACTTCTCTCATTTCACAAATGTGAACATTTATATTTTCAGATCCTTTGAGTTTTAGCTAATGGTTTAATCCCATCACTAAATTGGCCCTCAAAATGTCTTTCTGAAATGTTTTCTGTAAATGACATTTGTGTTTTATATGTCTGAAGTATTTAGTATCTATTTTGAAAGTTGGCAAAAATGCATTGCTGGGAGAGAACTTCGTACTCTTTTAGCAACTGATATGGGAAATGCACTAGGTGGGAGTACTGCAAGGTTATCAATTTTAAAGTTTTTAAGTTACATTTTTCATGTTGCAGGATAGATCTGGATGAAGAAGTCCATTCAGTCTATCTTGGCTCATCATTCAGATAAAAGCCTACAATGTCTGATGGTGAAATCCAACTTTTTTTTTCTAAAACAATTGCAGGGTTTTGATCTGCATCTGCCTATCCAGAAGTCCATAGGTGTTTCCTGCTCAGCCATAGTGGTGGTTGTTGACCTACTGAGGAAGGGTATAAATAGATCCTAGCTGGTGAGGTGTGTTGCATGTTAGGTTGAGATAATTGTAGCTAGTTTGCAAATGACATGGTAAGAATTTTTTGCTGTTTAGGTTTTGTGTTTTCATAATCCTAAATCAGTGTTCAAGTTATATGCCATATACAGAATGTGTATCACAGCAAGTGACTCTTGAAGTCAGCAAGATTGCATACCATGACCAACCCAAGCATTATACAGTTTCTAGCCGTGGTGTTTTTTATTTATAAATAAGCTTACCATTCTGTCTATATTTGTTTTGAGAATTGTTTCCACTTTCCATAGGTTAAGGAAACTTAATTTATCTGTTAATTTGGTTATTTAAAGCTATACTTACTATTTGAATTTTTGGGCTTATCTAGATTTGGGGGGGAGGGGAGGTGGTTATTAGAGCTGGGGGAATAAACCACTTTCCATTTTGTAGACTCCTGTGTTAATTGTATATTAATTGTGTTTAATTGTACGAAGTTTAACTGGGGATTCACTTTGAGTCCCTGTAAAAATATACACAGATTACAACAGTGGTTGTTGGGTTAGGCTTGTAATGTGTAACTATGTGAATAAATGTAAAAGTGTGTAAAGATTGGCTCCAGTTCTATCCTTCACTAACTGGCTCTCTGGATGAGAACATGGTAGCAAAGAATGGTTACCTAAAGGTGAAGATTGGAAGCTAAGAAAACAAAAAATCAGACAGAAAACTACAATCCGACTGACCGTTGTGAAAAATGGCAGAAAGCAATTCTAAATTGTTGGGATATGATTACCCTCCGATGTTCTGAATCTGAACCGTATGACCAGTGGAAGAATGAAGTGGATATATGGATACTGATTAAGTCTCTACCAAAGAGGAATCAAGGTATGGCCTTGGCACTGTCGATTTCAATCAGAAGTTAAATTGGAAGTGGAGTATTTTGTGAGCTGGATGCCCATTTAGATAGTGATGAAGGTTGGACTTCCTTTATAGAGTTCTTGGATCAAATTTTTTTTACCAGGTTCACTGAAAGGACACTTGAGATGTTGTTTGAAAACAACCTGTGCTGGAAATAATGTGCTTTAAGCTCAATAAACAATAGAAACCTTGGTGACCTGGGAAGATGTTTACAGAGAAGCCACATGTCAACGTTTATGGAGGTCAGGAGGTTGACTTTCTGTTTGGGGTTTGAATATTGTTTTCAGTTCAATTGGGGTGTGAAAGCAGTTGGTGTTTTACCTCCCAAGGAAAAAGAAACCACCCAGCTCTCCTCTTTATCTACCTATTTGAAGAAACCCTGCAAAGATCCAGTGTGGGAGAGTTAAATCTCTGGTGCGGCATTTCTCGTGAGAAGTTGGGGAAATCTGCCAGATTAATTCTCAACACCGCCTAAAATGATTTGCTTAAGAAAAGATCCCAGTGACTCGTCACCATGTACCAGGATACCAGACTGAAATGGATGATTGACATCCTTCCATATCTTCTCATTTTGTCTTCAAAAATTAGCAAGTATTTGGCCAAAGTATTCATTTATGGGTTTTTTTGTAACATACCTCTGCAGAGAGAATTTCTGCATTTTTTTCAGTGTGTGTGTGGGGAATTTGAAAAGGGAACTTTCGTATTTCAATCTGTGTGTTAATGCTTTGCTTCATTCCTGGATAAGTCTTATTTGATAATAAGCTGATAATTTTGTTGTTTATTAAAGGAAAGTGGTTGGTGTATTTTATTCTGGGATAAAGAGCAGAGTATATGATTGACCGAATCGGTAACTGGGTAAACATTTTTAAAATATATGTTGTGACCTGTGGAGAAGTGGGACTTGAAAAGACAGTGGACTCCTCCCACCTCAGTCATAACTATATATGTATAAAAATGTCTTAGATATTGGAATTCAGAGTAAAATTTCAAAATTTGCTGATGATACCAGGGCATAGATAGACTAGCAGAATGGGTGGACAAGAGGCAGATGAAATTTAATACAGAGAAACGTGAAGTGATGCATTTTTGCAGAAGGGATATGGAGGGGCGATATATATATAATGACACAGTTATAAACACTGTGCAGGGACAGAGGGACCTGACAGTTCATGTACATAGATATTTGAAGATGGCAGGATATATTGAGGGAGTAGTTGGCAAAGCATATGGGATCTTGGTCTTCATAAATAGACATATGGATGGAAATGGAATAGTGTAGGTCAGATGGTTTCACAGGTCGGCGCAACATCGAGGGCCGAAGGGCATGTACTGCGCTGTAATGTTCTAATTCTAATTCTAAAATGTACAAGGAAGATTATCTATGAGGCATGGTTAGAGTTTGGAAAACAGATGACCATTCCATGGAGGAATATATCATATACTTTAACAGATTGATTTTCGTCAAACTTTAAAGTAATTTGGGAATCCCTGGATCAGTACTAGCATTTCAATTGCAGAATTGTTTTAAGGTCTCATGTACTGGCTCCTGGTTCTAACTGGTGTAGGTTCTCGGAGAGGGACACCCTGTTGGGTCAGATGTCTGCTACCTTGAAAACATTGTGGGACGCAGTCATTTCCTTCAGCTTTCGTGGAACAAATGAGACATTCTCTGGTGACACAAAAAATAGAGGCTTTATTTGCCAGATTTTGAAATGGTCCAGATATTGGACGCAAGTGTCAAGAAAATGAAAGTGATAAAGACAAGCAGAGTGAGGATGAAAGCACCTTCAGCAGATCTGGCTACTATAGCAGGAGACAGAAGTAGAACACCAATAATTGGCAGGAATGCTGAATAAACAGTTAATAGATGCTTTAGGTGTGATTCGAGGTATCATTATGCAATGAACTACCCAAAGCGGAAAGGCGGGGTCCTTCCAAAGATACTTGATGCAGAGAATTCTGACGAAGAGGATGAAGATAATGATGAATCCAAACAAATTATACTGGTTATAAGGAGATTTAGTCCTGTGATGAATGTGCTGGTTGCAGATCGTTTAACTGTGCAGTGCTAGATAGTGCTTGCACTTAGACTGTATGTGGAACAATTTGGTTAAAATGTTAGCTTGATTTACTAAGTAGTGAGGATCAAAGCAAGGTTAAAGAATATAAAAGCACCAGCTGCTTTAGGTTTGATGATGACAACACATTGAGGTTACTAAAGAGAGTTGTACTTGCATGTAAAATAGCTGGAGTAAGCCATTTTATAAGTACTGATATAATCTCTAGAGAGATATCTATTCCGTTGAATAAACCTTCTATGAAAAAGACACAAATTAAACTTGACATGGAGCATGAAAAGGCATTTATTTTTGGAAAGTCTGGTTCTGCAGTTTACTCAGGACATTATTGTATCTCATTAACAAAATCTGATGATTCTCATCAGACGGGTTAGACAATTATTAATGGCATCAGGTAATAAGGATCAGAGAGCAAAAAATGAAGAAATTTTCTTAGTTACATAAACGATTTGCTCACTTTACTTGTCAAAGATTAAAAATCCTGCTAAACTATGCAGGTGTGATCGATGATGAGTCATCAGCAATCCCTCATGTCGAGGATGATTCTTCCTTGCAGATGGCTGGGTGGAAGTGAGAGGGCAGTGTTGGCTGTGGGTTTGCAGATGGCTTATGATCCCAATCTTAGCCTTGCAGGCTCTCCCATGGTGAGAAATGGTCAGGGTTTATCAGAGTGGGTAAGGGAGGACATTGGTAGAGGTGGTAGCGAATTGTTGGCTTGAGCAGCTGCCCTCTCCATTTCTCTTGCTGTTCTCTCAGTGGCTGCTCTTGTTGATTGAAAGGTCTTGACACCATTTTTGATGATGGATTGCCATTTTGGTCACGATTGGGCATCTTTCCGTGTGTTGATAATAGAGTAGACCTTCATGGAGGCTTTGAGATTGTCTTTGTCTTTGAAATGTTTCCTTTGGCTCGCTTGTGAACTGGCACCCTGGTTTAGCTCTGAGTAGAGCACCTGTTTTGGCAGTCTTGAGTCGGGCATTCTGGCAAAATGTCCTCTTCCTCTGAGCTGATAGATGATCATGGCCTCTATACTTGGCATACCTGTCTTGGTGGATGTTCATGTTTGTTCTTTTGTCCTCCCACTTAATTTGCAAGACCTTTTTAAGACACTGTTGATAATCCTGTTCTAGGACCTTTAATATGGCGCCTGTAAATTGTCCAAGGTTCAGCACTGTAGAGAAGTGTGGGGAGAACCACCGATGATGAGTCTTCTTCTTTGGCCTCCTTATCTCGAGAGACAATGGGTAAGCGCCTGGAGGTGGTCAATGGTCTGTGAAAAACTCCTTGCAGATAGGACTTTTAAAACTAAAGCAAGGCTAGTTGCTAGGGGTATTGAAGAACGACCGGGTGATACAAAGTTAGAATGGACTCTCCCACAGCTAGAAAAGTAATAAATATTTTTTAGCTCTTTTGGTCACATACACATGAAAGTGTAGATCAATCAACACAGAAGTTGTGTTTCTGCAGGCCGCTACTTTTCACAGAAGTGTTTCTGAAACTGCCCAAAGAGGCAGCTGATGCAGCAGGAAAACTATGGAAACTAAACAAGTTCGTCCATGGGCTGAATGATGCTTCCACGTTGTGGTATTTTTCGGTGAGATTTGATTTGCTGCCTTTAATGTTCAACAAAAGGCAGATCCCTTTAAGTTTTATTGATAGCAAAAAGGAAAACTTTCAGGCATCTTCATTAAGATTAATCTTCATTTAGATTTTAAGAAAGTGTTTGACAAAGTACCTAATAAAAGGATGGTTCACAAAATTGAGGCTCACGGAACAGGAGGGTTAGTGTCAGTATGGATAAAAAATTGGCTGAAGGACACACTGGAGGATGTAGGCTGTGGTGTTCACCAAGGGTCAGTACTAGGAGAATTACTTTATTTTGATATGTATAAATGATTTGGATATTGGAATAGAGAGTAACATTTCAAAATTTGCTGATACCAAACTTGGAAGAGTTGTAAATGGTGAGGATGATATAGATCCACTGCAACAGGACATAGGCTGGCAGAATGGTCAGGCAAGTGGCAAATGAAATTTAATAGAGAAGTGGGAGGTGATTTTGGCAGAAGGGATAGAGAGAGGCCATATAGACATAATGGCTGGGATTTTATCTGGGTGAGGTGGGGGGGGGGGGGTCTCGATCTCTGGCAACAGCACTGCCGAGAACCCTGCGTCACCCCTTCTGTGGGAGGACTGCCGAATCAAGTGCCAATTGAGCACTCAAGTGGACAGCGGCAGACCTTCCACAGGATCAAGGACCTGGCGACAGAAGTCCTGTCCTCAGAGCTGTCGGCCAATCAGGCAGGCAGCTCTTTAACTGAGCAGCGCCACCACGGAGGTGGTGGCTGCTGCCGGTGGAGCACCCACCCAAGGCATAGGAACAGAGCTGGACTCAGGCCACAGGTGGGTCTTGTGGGGTGGGTGTCGCAGGGCAGGGGGTGCAAGGGGGTTGGCAGCAAGGACGGGGGTGGCTCTCGTAGACCTCCCCCTTCCTGATGCCAGGTCCCTCATTTAGGCACCAAGTGCCTTTTAACGAGGCACTCCCTGCCCCTGCTCCTGGAGCCGGCAAGCAACCTGCATGTTTTTTCTTGCCATGCTTCCCATGCAGTGACAGCTAATTGCGGTGGTGGGTTGAGGCCCTTAATTGGACATTAATTGCCCACTTAAGGGCCTCAATTGGTGGCAGGGCAGGAAGGCTGTTCACAGGCCTTCCCACTGCGGACCTGATTTCGGCGGAGGTGGGGTTTGCCCCTGCCACTATCCCATCCAATTATATGCTCTCCCCGCCTCCAAACCTGCCGCGAGGGAGAGCATAAAATTCCCCCACTGGCACAGTTCTAAAGAGTGTTCAGGGACAGAGGGACCTGGGGGTGCATGTGCATAGATCTTTGAAGGTGACAGGACATACTGAGAGAGTGGCCAACGAAGCATATGGGATCTTGGGCTTCATAAATAGAAGTATTGAATACAAAAGCAGGGAAATTATTGCTGAATCTTTATAAAGCTTTGGTTAGGTCCCAACTGGAGTACTGCGTCCAATTTTGGTCGTCACATTTTAGGAAGGATGTCTGGGTCCTTGAGAGGGTGCAGAGGAGATTTACCAGAATGATTTTAGGGATGAGGGATTTTAGCCAAAAGGTTAGGTTGGAGAAGCTGGGTTTGTTCTCCTTGGAGCAAAGGAGATTGTGGGGAAATTTGACACAGTTGCACAAAATTATGATCGGTTTGGATAAGGTATACCAGGAAAAACAGTATCCATTAACTGATGGTACAAGGACTAGGGGACACAGATTGAAGGTTTTGGGCAAGAGATGCAGGGGGGAATGTGAGGAAGAACTTTTTTTCTTAGTGAGTGGTAATGACCTGGAACACTCTGCCTATGAGGGTGGTGGAAGCAGAGATGATGAATTATTTCAAAAGGAAATTTTTTGGGTACTTGAATGAAGTAAACTTACAGGTCTACGGGTACAGCAGGGGAGTGGGACTGACAGGGTTGCTCTACGGCGTGCTCACATAGACATCGATGGGCCGAATGGCCGCCTCTTTTGCCACAAATTACTACGACTATGATTCATGACGAATGTTGATGATTTCTTATGGGGTGGTACTACAGAATTTAAGAAATGTGTTATTGATCAGATTAGAGTAGAATCTAAAATTGGGAATAAAAGCAAAAAGTGCTGGAAATACTCAGCAGTTCTGGCAGCATCTGTGGAGAGAGAAGCAGAGTTAACGTTTCAGGTCCGTGACCTTTCATCAGAACCCTGAGTCAGGCTTGTGGGGCTGTAAATATATTGGTTTAGTTATTAAGCAGAGTAGGTGTGGTATAGCTTTAAATCAACAATCCTATTTAGAGTGTTACTGCCATCCTGGTTACTTGGACTGGGTCATCTATAGAAGAGACAGAGCGCTTGTGAAGCTTGATTGGTAAGTTGAACTGGTTGGGCACTCTGACTTGACCAGATGCTAGTTTTGATGTATTGGAGTTAAGTACTATAATGAAACACCATAGGGCAAATAAAACATTAAAAAAAAATTAAACCTGGAAAAAATGTATACTTATGTTCCTTCCACTTGTGATTTTTATGATGCTTCACATGCTAATCTACTTAAGTATTCTGGTGCAGCAGGTTACATAATGTTTTTTATGGTTGAAAATGGGAAATGCCATTTAGCTTGGGAAGCTAAGAAAATAAAAAAGGTTGTTAAAAATACTCTGCCTGCTGAAACACTGGCTCTTGTGGAGGCAGTGGATATGGGATTCTGTTTGTCAAATATTTTAAGTGGGATTCTATACAAAGGGCATACTGAAGATAGTTTACCCGTTGAATGCGATGTAGATAATTCATTCTGGGATAACATACACTCTACAAAAAGTGAGTGAGAAAAGGTAACCGATTGACCTTGTTGGCTTGAAACAAATGCTGGAGAGAAAGGAAATCTCTAAAATTTAATGGGTGGATGCAAGCCAACAACTGTCTAATTGTTTTACAAAAAGAAATGCCTGTACCAAGAAATTGTTAGAGGTCCTAGAGGAGGCTTGTCTCACAATGTAATGCCTTGTATAGTATATGAAGGTTTTTGATTTAACTTTTTAAATTTTATATATATATACTAATTTTAATTTAGAAGGAAAAAGGAACCTATTAATTGTTAGGACCAGGTGAGAAATGTGTCTAGGGGTCTTTTGCTGTCTTTACCTGGTCTTATTGTAACAAGGTTTTATTTTTAAACATGCTGTGTTTTGAGCTCCCCCCTTTGTGAATCCTTGTCCACAGCTTTCCAGTTATATGCCAAAGCAATGAGCATAAACAAGCTTTCTCAGGTTTAAAGAAGAAACATGAAATTTTATTAAAACAAACTCTAATATTTATTAATATTCATAATATAATGGTTAATGCCTACGGATATACGACATGCACACGCAATATACACTTGCAAATAGGGTTAGAAAAGAGTAGAGGAAAATATAGTAGAGAGGGGTTTGAGGCAATATCAGAGTTTCTTGTTTACTGTGCTTCAAGCCCATTTGATTGTAGGTAGTCTTGCTGTCTGCCGAGGCCCAGTGTTCTTAAACCTTGTTCATGTAGGAGACTTTTCTCTTTGAGGTTCACATGTTTACAAAAGATTTTCGATGCTGGTGTGAGCAGACAGGAGAGAGATGTTCTCAAACCAGGAGCCAAGAGCTTTCTCAGTTCAAATACAAAACCTCCAACAGTCAGTCATGTGACCAAAACTGGTCTGACCACTACTTCTGTGTGTTGGCAAAGCAACAACTGGGTCCCCATTGTTCCAACACTCTTACTATTTAAATGTCTTTCCACTCAGGTGCTTTAAGTTCTAATGATCATGTGGCAAAATCATGTGTGCCTCAGCCTTGGCAGGTGGGGGGGTTTACCTGATATAATTATGTTTAATTGTATGCAGGTGGTGGGCATTAACTGGGGATTGATTCACTTGTGCCCCATAAATAGACACAGGCTAAAACTGTGCTTGTTGGGTTAGAGGTGTAGACTTGCAATGTGTAACTCTAAATATAAAAGTGTGTAAAGATTAGCTCCAGTTCTATCCTTTAACTGGCTTTCTGGAATCGAACATCCAGTGTCCGTATCAAACCCTGTTAGATGCTGTGTATAACTTTTGCTGCTCTGCTTAAAAAAAAAAAGTGCCTTATACGCCAACTCATAACGTCCTTTGCTGTGCTGTGTTGTTATGACAAATTTCCCTTTTCCAGCCACACTGTGGCCTTTCTAATGGAGCTTGACAATTAAAGGATTTTAGGGCCATGCCTAGCAGGAACCTGGTTGAGCCTGCCCATACTTGCCTCATAAGATCCTTAGAATCAGCAGATCGAAAGGACTTGAATCCTCACAAATAGCAAAAGAACTGCAGATGCTGAAACTCTTAAACAAAAGCAGGAAATGTTGGGAGCAGTCAGCGGGTTCATTAGCATTTGTGGAAAGAAGATGTGAAGTAACATTTCAGGTTTCATCAGAACAGAGGGCACTTGAATCCTGTTGATCTAGGTTGGAATTGACCTCTGGCCTTTAGAGGTAATGGACCAGTATCTAATGTGCTATCCAATCTCTCCCTTTCCATCTCTCGCCATTTCCATAATTCTAATTTTTCTTTACTGTTAAGTCGGTGATTTTCCAGTTTTTCAAAGTTGCCCTCAGTTGACGTAAGACCAGCACTGAATCGCCTTAAGTCATTTTACTACATTAAAAGTGTAGGATAAATGGAAGATGTTGTAATGTTTTTGCCAAACAATTAAGCATACCATGTCTGTTTCAAAATAGAGTTAAGCAGTATGCTTAACCATCCCATTTTACAATTGCCACCCGTGATTATTGAATGGTTACAACACAGAAGGAGGCAGTTGCCCATGAAAACTGAAAAGTGCTGTCCTTGCTGATTTGACATGAAGTCGGAAACATGGACACTGTACAGCTGACAACTCAAAGCCCTGGAAGGATATCACCAGCGGTGCGTCCGCAAGCTCCTGCAAATTCAGTGGCAGGACAGGTGCTCCAATATCAGTGTCCTCTCTCAGGCCAACATCCCCAGTATCGAGACACTGGTCATGGCTAGTTAGTTACATTGGGCGGGCCACATCATCCGCATGCCTGATGCAAGAGTCCCAAAACAAGCTTTCTACTCCGAGCTCTCACGGCAAGAGGCTACCAGGAGGGCAGAGGAGACGTTACAAGGATGTCCTGAAAGCCTCACTGAAAAAATGTGACATCTTCACTGATGGGAATCTCTTGCCTGAGACTGCCCAAAATGGAGAAGAAGCATTCACGAAGGTACCAGCCACTTCGAACAATGTCGACATGCCCAGGCAGCAACCAGGTGCAAACAGTGGAAGGAGCATTCGGAAATTCGAGCATCCCGTTCGCTCATCTCACCAAACACTACCTGTCCACCTGTGGCAGAGTGTGCAGATCCAGAATTGAACTATTCAGTCATTTAAGGACCCACAACCCTGGAGTGGAAGAAAGTCATCCTCGTTCCTGAGGGACGGCCTAAGGAGAAGATGAAGGCATGAAGTTGGTTGATCTGAGCCAAGCCAGCATCTGGGCCATTGCAGTTGTCTTTGAGTTCCCCTTTGCTGGGAGTTTTAAGGATGGGCGGAGGAGAAATTATAGCAAGTTAATTGTCACTGATGCCATTCTCAGTTTGTTTTTTTAATACAAATCACGTCACATTTTCAGTTGGTAGCAGTTTCATATGTAGGTTTAAAGCTGGTGTGTTTTAAGTTGACCTTCAATGAAATAAATGGATTTTCCAAACAATGTAAAACAACTTTACAGTAGATGCTTTTTTTTGTCCCTTTTCCCCTCCTTTCCTGACAGCTGTTATTTTTTTGCCTGATTCTTGATGGAGAATGTAGCAAATAAGGAGCAAGGTAGTAGCAGACTTCAAGAGGGCGTAGACAAATTGGTGAAATGTGCAGACGCATGGCAGATACAATTTAATGAGGATAAGTGTGAAATGATGCACTTTGGGAGGAATAACATGGAGATGCAGTATTTTCTCAATGTTACTATTTTAAGGGGTGGGGGTACAACAGTATGTAATACTTGACTTTGTAAATAGAGACATTGAATGGAAAAACAAAAAAGTCATGCTAAAACTTTATAAATCACTGGTAGGGCTCACCTGGAGTATTGTGTACAACTGTGCACACAGCAGGGGTGATAAGGCCTTGGGGATGGTACACAGGGGATTTACCAGGATGATGCCAGGGATGAGGGAGTTATGTGGAGAGATTGGAGAAGCTAGGATTGTTTTCAGAGAAGGCTAAGGGAAAAACTATTAGAGGTATTCAAAATTATGAGGGGTTTTGATAGAGCAAGTAGAGAGAAACTATTTTCTCTAGCAAGTGAGCAAGTAACCAGAGGTCATGGATTTAAAATAATTGGCAAAAGAACCAGAGCGGAAGTTAGAAGTTTTTCAAACAGATGGTTAAGATTGGGAATGCAGAACCTGAAAGGGTGGCGGACTTGGATTCCATGGAAACTGTCAAAAGACAGTTGGATGTGTATTTGAAGAGAACTCATTAGCAGAGATATGCGGAAAAGGCTAGCGTGCGGGACTAAATTGGATACCTCTTTCCAAGAGCCAGCGCAGACATGATGGGCCGAATGGGATGTGAGGTTTTCCTTGATGATTCCTCTGTCTGTCTGCAATGGGGGGTGGGGGTGTGGTTAAGAGAGGAGCAGGGCAAGCTGTATCTCTGCGACTCTGGAACGACAGATACACTCAAAAACAAATTAACACCTATAAGGCACCAAGCAAAAGCTGCAACTGTATTTAGTTGCTTGTGCATATATTAAAAATTGCATCTTCACTTTTCAAAAGAACTGAATATAAATTTTACCTGAATAAAGATTATGAAATTTGTTCTGTAGCGTTACTTCAAATAGTTTTCACAGAAACTGTTCTGATACTGCTGCAAAGCACCAGAGCTTGATGGTATTCCTGGAGAGTATTACAGGATTAGCTGTTGTGTTTTTACTGCGCACCTGCACAAGTTGTTTTTCATAATCTGTAGGGAGTTGGTCCCACAGGACCTAAAGGATTCAAGCTATAGAAGAACAAAGACATGAAGTCAAGACTGCAGTAACTATCAAAATATCTTGTTTCATCTATACCGTGTAAGATTTTGATTGAGATTCTCTTTGATGGCCAGCTCCCGAATATAGTGGATGAGTAGCTTCTGGAATCACAAGTGCAGCTTCAGGGCTAGCCGATGGACCACGGATGTGGTCTTCATTGCTCGCCAACTTGAGAAGGACAATAAATGACATTTGTTGACTTGACCAAAGCTTATGACTTCATCAGTCAGCCTGGACTTTGAAGACTTATGAGGAAATTTGGTTGGCAAAGTTCTTGTCGCTTCTGAAA
Source organism: Heterodontus francisci (assembly GCF_036365525.1). Lineage (NCBI taxonomy): Eukaryota > Metazoa > Chordata > Chondrichthyes > Heterodontiformes > Heterodontidae > Heterodontus > Heterodontus francisci. The sequence goes on from NC_090374.1 coordinate 124,138,887, forward strand.
TAGCTCAGTTTTTTTTTATTCGTTCAAGGGCTGTGGGCATTGTGGTAATGGATGGCTTGCCAGTCAAGCGGGCTGCTTTGTCCTGGATGGTGTCGAGCTTCTTGAGTGTTGGAGCTGCACCCATCCAGGAAAGTGACGAATTATGAGTAGATAGGAAGGACCTGTTTCCCCTAGCGGAGAGGTCAATTACCAGGGGCACAGATTTTAGGTGATTGGTGGAAGGATTAGAGGGGACATGAGGAAAAACTTTTTCACCCACGGGATGGTGGGTGTCTGGAATTCACTGCCCAGATTGGTGGTGGAGGCAGAAACCCTCAGTTCTTTTTTTAAAAGGTACCTGGAAATGCACCCTGAAGTGCTGTAACTTGCAAGGCTATGGACCAGGTGCTGGAAGATGGCTAGTTTTTTTCGGCCGGCGCAGACACATTGGGCTGAATGGCCTCCTTCTGTGCCGTAACCTTTCTATGATTCTATTCTCAGAGTATTCTGTCATATTCCTGGCTTGTGCCTTGTCGATGGTGGATAGGCATTGGGGAATCAGGAGGTGAGTTACTCGCTGCAGAATTCCCAGCCTCTGACCTGCTCTTGTAGCCTCAGTATTTATATGCCTACTCCAGTTCAGTTTCTGGTCAATGGTAACCCCCAGGATGTTGATTGTGGGGAATTCAGCGATGGTAATGCCATTGAACCTCAAGGAGCGATGGTTAGATTCTCTCTTGTTTGAGATGGTCACTGCCTGGCACTTGTGTGGCACGAATGTTACTTGCCACTTATCAGCCCAAGCCTGGATGTTGTCCAAGTCTTGCTGCATTTGGACACAGGCTGCTTCAGTATCTGAGGAGTCGCGAATGGTACTAAATATTGTGCAATCATTAGTGAGCATCCCCACTTCTGACCTCATGATGGAGGGAAGATCATTGATGAAGCAGCTGAGATGATTGACCTCCAACAACCACAGCCATCTTCCTTTGTGCTAGGTATGACAGTGTATTGATGGTACTATGCTTGAACTTTTCCCTATTTCAAATGGTATGACGTAAAGACCTGTACTGATTCCTGCTCTGTTTGCCCCTTTAATGCAGCTATGCTGAATGATGCATTGATATGTAAATTACCCTATGTAACTTTAGGTAGCAGTTGGATTGTGAATCTGCTCAAAAGGGAAACTGGCCGATCTACCAAGACTGAGTGTATTGACAGCTATAGACCTAGGTATTCTATAGAAGATTCAAATTGTGTTGGAGCTTTGATCACTGTTGCCAAAAACTGAATTGACTATGGTCAAGAAGTTCACCGATCTTGGAAGTGTACTATATGATGATGAAAGGCAGTGATGGCGTGCATACAGAGTTTAGTTTAGAGATACAGCGCTGAAACAGGCCCTTCGGCCTACCGAGTCTGTGCCGATCATCAACCACCCATTTATACTAATCCTACACTAATCCCATATTCCTACCACATCCCCACCTGTCCCTATATTTCCCTGCCACCTACCTATACTAGGGGCAATTTATAATGGCCAATTAACCTATCAACCTGCAAGTCTTTGGCATGTGGGAGGAAACCGGAGCACCCAGAGGAAACCCACGCAGACACGGAGAACTTGCAAACTCCACACAGGCAGTACCCAGAATTGAACCCGGGTCACTGGAGCTGTGAGGCTGCGGTGCTAACCACTGTGCCGCCCATGCACTAGCATGACCTTTGTCCAAGTTTGGAATCAGTATATATGGTGGTTGCCACCAAACTAAAGATTTGTATTGCAGCTGTCCTTACCAATTTCCTGTATGGTTGTGAAACATGGAGGATCCATAAAAATTGCACTCAACAGTTGGAAATGATTCATCAAAGACATGTTTTCACCTTACTTTATATTAGGTGACAGAACAGGATCACTAACAATGAAGGATTGGAATGTGCTGATAACATCAGCGTTGAGGTTCTGAAGATGGATGAGCTGGACATGTTAGAATGGATGATGTATAGTTGCTAAAGCAGATGCTTTATGGAGAACTGAAGGGTGTTTGAAGAAAGCAGGTTGACAAATGCTACAAAGACACAAGATTCACCTGAAGCAATGCAACATGGCCAATAACGCTTGAGAAATCCTGGTCACCAGCAGGTGACTCCTCCTCTTATCATCTTTGGCCTCCTTGTCTCGAGAGACAATGGATAAGCGCCTGGAGGTGGTCAGTGGTTTGTGAAGCAGCGCCTGGAGTGGCTATAAAGGCCAATTCTAGAGTGACAGACTGTTCCACAGGTGCTGCAGATAAAATTGGTTGTAGGGGCTGTTACACAGTTGGCTCTCTCCTTACGCTTCTGTCTTTTTTCCCCCCAACTGCTAAGTCGCCTCGACTCGCCACACTTTAGCCCCGCCTTTATGGTTGCCCGCCAACTCTGGGAAATCCTGGTCACCAGCAGGTGACTACACCATGATGAAATGAGCGCTGGAGTAAAGGGCTTTTAGCTACACTGTTCTGTCAGTCTGGAGGGAAGATGTGGGAAACAGAAGGATCAGCAACATCTGAGGGATCAACAGGAGAATTGCCCAGGAATGTGGCTGTGAGGCTTGTGGTAGTAGCAGCTGTTCGGTGCATTGATGACTGTGCAGCCTACCTACCATGAACTTGTGTGCCCTGCTTAGTACTACAGTATTGATGAATCTTGGGAGTTTAGATACAATACATGTGCTGAGTCTGCATTATCCAAGTTCAAATTCAGCAAATAGCATTAAAGCTCTGGGCAAAATTATCTCCAAATTGAAGCTTCAATTTTTTTTTTAAATGCAGTTTTTTCAAAGATACATATCAGTGGATAATGTTATTGTGAAATGTGTAAATTTTAATTTTTTAATAGGTTTTTGTGGAAGCCTTCATTTTTGACATAATTTTTTTGCTGTGTTAAATGCACTGTATAAATACAAGTTGTTGCAAGTGACTGTCAACCTGTACGTTTGAGCCATTGATGAAGTGTCACTTCTTGTTGTATATTCCCATAATTCAGAAAGAAAATGAGCTAGTTCTGATTGCAACACTATTTGCCATGATTTTTTTTTTATTTTGGCTCGTTTTTAACTGAAGTAACCATTATACAGTCCGAGTCGGAAGTAAAAGTTGGATTTGTTCCAAGTTGGATGCTAAAGAAACAGTCAGACTATTATGACCTTTTAATGAATTGTAATGAACACTTCAGAATTTGTGTAATTTCATTTTAGTGTTGAGGATTTCTTCATAAGATTCTGAACTGCTGTCTTGGCCTTCTGTTACCTGTAGCACTGCCCGAAATACCAGATGAAAGATTGTCTAAACCGCTTCCTGTTCTGAAATTTCATTGTTCTGTTAAATGTTAAAAATCCTTCGACTAAATTGTTTGATTTGGCTGGTTTAGCAATGGAAGTTTATACCTTTTTCACTGATGTAGTCCTTGATCAGCTATTTAATATGGATGCGCAGACAAGGGAGTTGACCTTAATGCAGCTGCACTAAAGGAGACCCAATTTACAACACTGATGTAAAATAAGTGATTTGATTTGAATAGGCATAATACTTGAATAGTGATGTGGTAATGTAAGAATTTTTTATTTAAGTAGTTGAGTGCTTGCTTCTGATTTATGCAAGAACATATCGCATAACATGTCAGTAAAGTTGTTGCCCAGCCAAGGGCATCAAGTTTCTGGTGATCCTGATATGCAGTTTATAGTGGCATAAGTATATAATACATAAGATACAAAGAGACAATCTATGTTAACATATTGGACTGGATTTTACATGTCCGCCAATGGCGGACGTAAACAGTGGCGGTCCGCCTGTGTGGACCACATGTCGCGGAGCCGTGTGATATTCAACACAGCGGCTCATTTAAATGACTAGGGTAGAGCACCCACCTCGATATGGGGGGGGGGGGGGAGCGTGGGGGGCTGTCCGTCCTGGGCAATGGTGTCAGGCGCCAACGCCATTTTAAAGGACCTTGAGCCCTTTCATTTCATTTAAACTTTGAAGAGAAGGTGAATTAAAATTTATTCGAAAAAAATTAAATAATTCCAGTTGCTCTCTTCCCGCTCCCCTCCTCCACCCCCCCCCCCCCCATATCCATATAATTCATTCCTTGCCCTCGTCTTCCCCCTCCCCCTCCAAAATACTTAGCTTGTGCACCTGACTTTCCTTGGCCACCCCCCCCCCCCCCCCCCGCCCCAAAGAACATAAACTATGCAGTTTGCCCCTTTCCACCATCCCCTACACCAGTCAGATGAGTTTGACCCCGCTCCCTCTACTCCCACACTGAAAAACTTACCTGCTCTCCCCTCCCCACCAGTGTTCCCGAAGGCACGGGAGTCCCGGCCATCAGCACCAATATTGGAGTGGGTTGGACGGCGGCAGCAAGTATGTAATCAATTCATTTATTTAAGTATATTTAAATGGGACTCCCATTGCTGAGCAACGGTGGGGAGTGGGGGGGGTGCCGCCACTAGGCCTCGCTGCCGCCGGCAATATTGGGCTGGACCTTCCCGGCGTCGAGGCCCACGGCTCTGCCGGAGGCATTTTTCGGCACGATCCCCAACGTTGCTGGGGGGAGCTGTAAAATTCAGACCATTGAGTTCAACACTGAGGGACTGCTGCATTTTTGGAGCAGCCGTCTTTCATCTGAGTCGTTGAACTGAAGCCCTATCTGCCTTTTCTGGTGGATGTAAAAGATTTCATGGCACGTTGTACAAAGAGGAGCAGCATTTTCTTCTTGTGACCTGGCCAACATTCATCCCTGAACCACCAGCAAAGCAGTTCACTGGTCATGTACATTGTTTTCTGTTGGTAGGACTCTGCCAATTGGCTACAGTTTTCTAACGAAATATCTGTATTGACTATGAATGTTGGGGAGCTCCAAAGGATTTGAAAGGCATTAGATAAATGCAATTTTTTTTTTAAAGGACTAATCATCTTTTGCTGCTGTAAACAGGGTACTTGGTTAATTTGGTACAACCTTGGTTGTAATACTTTTAGGCTATTCTATAAGACCTTGTTTGACACTAAACTCTATTAGTATTGCTCAAGTGTCTTGTCTTTGTGGGCTGCTTGGGTGCATATGACGATGCCTCAGGTCTATATATTTATCAATATTTCAAGTGCTAACATCAATAGATGATCTGATTCAGATTTATCCACCGGTGAGCCAGCAATGCTTTAAAAAACAAGCCCTTTCTAGACCTCTAGGTCCACATATGTCAAACCATTGACTAAGAAATATCGACATAAATATGTACAGACTTGCATGGGTTTTGTGAAGCAGATTGCCAAGACTTGGAGGGTGGTGGGGTGTGAGGGTGGTGCAAATACCCCATGATCTGTGGTTTGGGTGCAACTGATGTAGTTGTGGACATCTTTGGAGAGGAGAAGTGGAAAAGTTTTAAACGCTTAATAAGAATGCGAAAATGATTAAAACAAAAACAAAATACTCTGGATGCTAGAAATACTCAGCAGGTCTGGCAGCATCTGTGGAGTTAATGTTTCAGGTCGATGACCGTTCATCAGAGCACTGATGAAAGGTCATCGACCTGAAGCATTAGCTCTTGTTTCTCTCTTCACAGCTGCTCGGATCTGTTGAGTGTTTTCTGTATTTTCTGCAAAATAATTATATACTTACGATCCAACACTCAAATCGATTTTAAGAAATTACTTAAAAGTGAAATGTGGTGAATAAATGAACTCTACAAATTCTGCTGCGAGAAAGATGAAGGAATTCACTACTTGTGATGAACATAGGAACATGTGGAAATATGTTAAAAGGGCACTCAGTCAAAAAGGAACCTGGAAAAATGTGTGGCTCCAGGCATAACATATAATTGTAAAAAATTATTTCAGAAACAAAGGGTAATCAGAAAGTTGAGACTATAAAATGCAAACCAAGGACAAGCACAAGATAGTTAATATACCAAATAATTGTAAAGAGTAACTAATCAGTCACGTCCCATCCAGTGCACGTATTTTTTTTTCTTCAAAGAAGTTTTGATGCCTTTTTTCTTTCCCAATTCTCCCTTCTTGCATTTTTTGTATTTTATTTTAACCATTTCTCTTGCTTTTCTTTATTCTTGCATCCTGTTCTCCTTCCATGTTTATTTTTGGTTCTATTTTGTTCTTCATTCCCAGTGCCTTTTGTTAGTTGGTTTCGCTCTCCCTTGTGTCTCTCATTTCCTTAATGCACTTCATCTGAGTTTACTGATTTTTGAGGTTCTTCCTGAGACTGACTGCTGGAGTCCTGTGGAAAGCTTTGTTTTTAAAAAAAAAATTGATAAAATAATCTTCACTCAGAACTTGAAGCTCGAGTCTGAAGAGGAGGCTGGAGAATGTGGAACAGGTGTGTGGGAGAACTGAGGAAGAGGCTGTAGAGAGCAAGGCAGGGATATAGGAACTGTTCGTAGATAGGGTTAGAATTGGAGCAACTGATCAGAACTCCATTATGTTGTTACATGGCACCAGTGGGCACTAGCACTGTTTAAACTTGGCAAACCTTCATTTACTAAGCTCTTATTGTGTTGGATATGTCATAAAGGCGGATAATCTTCTGTTCGTTTTCATAGAATATCTCCATAGTTCAGAGATATAACCTCAGAGAATTGTGACTTTTCTCTGTCAGGGGTTCCCGAGCAAGTTGCACGCTTGGAAAGAAAACAAAATACGCCTATGCTTTTGCTGACAACATATATACTTCCAAAATAATTTGAGCAGTTAAGGACAATTACAGGAATCAACTCATTGCTCTTTTCAGTTTGTACTAATCTGTTGACCTTTTATTCCAGGAGGGAAGTTGTTCGACTGACGGTAGGATGGCAATCCTCTTCTAATCCAGTTCACAAAAGGGTACAGTAAATGACTTTTTGTAGTCAAATCCCTTCATAACATATTATCTATTTTCTTCCCATTTTTTGTTTTGATCTTCCAATTCTACATAACAATAACTCGCCTTTATATAGCATCGAAAATGTCCCAAGGTGCTCCACTGAGGTGTGATCAAACAAAAATGGATGCCAAGACAAAGAAAGGCATATTTGGAGTGGTGACCAAAAACTTAATCAGAGAAGTGTGTTTAAAGGAGGAGAGCAAGGGGGGAAGTAGTGTAGTTTAGGAAGGGAGTTTCATAGCTTGGGTTCCCAGCAGCTGAAAGCACAGCCACTTTGTAATATTCTCCATGGAACAAAGGGAGAAGGAATGTGGGAAAGGGAGATGCAGAAGATATAGCTAGAGGAATGTGGTAATTGCTGGTGTTTAGTTTAGTTTAGAGATACAGCACTGAAACAGGCCCTTCGGCCCATCAAGTCTGTGCCGACCATCAGCCACCCATTTATACTAATCCTATACTAATCCCATATTCCTACCACATCCCCACCTGTCCCTATATTTCCCTACCACCTACCTATACTAGGGGCAATTTATAATGGCCAATTAACCTATCAACCTGCAAGTCTTTGGCATGTGGGAGGAAACCTGAGCACCCGGAGGAAACCCACACAGACACAGGGAGAACTTGCAAACTCCACACAGGCAGTACCCAGAATTGAACCCGGGTCGCTGGAGCTGTGAGGCTGCAGTGCTAACCACTGTGCTGGAGGAGGTTACGGAGATAAGCAGAGAAGGAGACGCCATGGATGGATTTAAAGACAAGGATGAAGATTTTAATTTGCAGTGTTAAGGGCATGGGAAATAGTGTAGGTCTGTGAGGACAGGATGACAGTATAGAAGGTTGCATCAGTATGCTTTATATTAGCTTTGGCATGATGACTGTAGTGTTGTGTCTGCACACCAGAACCAGCCACCCACCTAGACAAGCTGTTTTGATGCATCTGTGGCGCAGTGGTTAGCTCCGCAGCCTCACAGCTCCAGTGACCCGGGTTCAATTCTGGGTGTTGCCTGTGTGGAGTTTGCAAGTTCTCCCTGTGTCTGCGTGGGTTTCCTCTGGGTGCTCCGGTTTGCTCCCACATGCCAAAGACTTGCAGGTTGATAGGTAAATTGGCCTTTAGAAATTGCCCCTAGTATAGGTAGGTGGTAGGGAAATATAGGGACAGGTGGGGATGTTTGGTAGGAATATGGAATTAGTGTAGGATTAGTATAAATGGGTGGTTGATGGTCGGCACAGACTCGGTGGGCCGAAGGGCCTGTTTCAGTGCTGTATCTCTAAACTAAACGAGGATGTTTCTGGGCAATTTCCACACTATCCACAAGAACTATCAGTCCTAACCTGGGTCAACTATTCAGCCTATCAGCCTCCTCACAATCATCAGTAAAGTGAAAGGCCTCATCAGTAATGAATTCAAGTGGCTCCTACTCACCAAAAACCTGTTCAAAGATACTTTTTCTTTGTCATAAGGTCAGGATTTGGGCTGTCCACTGATGATTCTGTAATGTTCAACTTAATTCATAACTCCAACAATAATAAATTACCCAAATTAGCCTACAGCAAGACACGGACAACATCCAGACATAGGCTGAAAAATGAGAGTTAACATTTATGTCACTTGCTGCCAGGCATTGGCCATCTTCAACGAGAAACATAAATAGCCCAGATACCACCTCCTGACTTTTAAAAAATCCCACTATAGGAGTCCCCAAGCATCAACATCTGGGGGTTTCAAAAACTGCTTACTCTGCGACAAGTGATTTGCCATCTAATCCCTCAAAATTCTTCATCTACAAAGCACATGTTTGGAGAGCGATGTAATGCACAATTCCTTAGATGGATGCAGCCACAACACCAAAGAAGTGAAACAGCATCCAGGACGCAGCACTCCCAGGCACTGGACCTGATATCCACACCCTCCACCACTGGTATATTATGATTGCATAGTCTCAAGCTTCCTTTGACAATTCCCACAAACTCTAACGCTGAGAAGGACAAAAACAGTTCATATTTCATGGGAACACCATCACCCCGTCCAACTAGCAAGCCACTCTGATTTTAATCTATATTATTCCTTCATCATCAGTCTCAAAATCCTGAAGTTGCTAATATAACACCATCATCACAAGCATTGCAGCAGTTCGTAAAGGTGGCCCACTATTGCCTTCTCGAGGTAATTAGGGATGACAATAAGTGCTGTCTTGCCAGTGTTTATTGCATCCTGAGAAAAAAAATTGAGGGACTTGTAATTAACATTTATAAAATTGGGTTTATTTATAATGCTGTAATGTGTTTAGATGGCTACCTTAACCATAAACCAACCAAGCTCTATTTATATAGTTTTTGAAAGTCCAAGATTGATTGCCTCTTTGCTAAATCCCCTTACATGAGTACTTGGATTAAGCACATTAAGCCTAGTAATCAGGAATAGACTTGGCTATCTAGAACATTAGCTGGTATGTCGCAAGATAATCTTGCATATACCTCCATCATTGTAAAAGCTACATTTGTCATATAGCTGATGGGGGAACTGCGATTTTGGACTGATGGTAGGTGTCACCTGGAGGTTGAGAACAAATGCTTTCAAGGTTTGATACCTGCCATGATTGATTGTGAAAGGCAAAGAGGAGCTGCTTGTACAGCTGACCAAAAAGAGATGGAAAATTGTGCATCTAAGCTCTGTTTGAGTACTTTACAAGCATTGTGCAGGATGATGCAGCCTTTGCTGTACTGAATTGCTGAGGCATAATTGTTGTCTACGCATTGACCATTTATTCTGTAGTATACTTGTACAAAGAGGAAGAGATGTTAGCTGTGATAGCAAAGAAAACCATGTGACCCAGTCCATCCTGTCTGTTCCCCTTTCATTTAATATGTTTTCTATCATGTACCTTTATTTGGACTTTCTAGGTAACCACAATAAAATCCACTTGTGTTGAAGGAGAAACATCTAAAGGTATTGTGTATATACAGGTAGACAATAAATGCTGTAAAAAAAAAAATACGCTAAGGCAATGGAGGGGGCAACTGAAGATGTATGGTGAGATATGTGAAACCTGTCAGCATCTGTAGTTGTCAGTCATGCAATAGTTAATGCCACTGTCATGTATTATTGCTCCAACAATGTGCCTCCACCTGTGACATTGACATTAACATCAATGATCTTGTGGCTTCTTTGAGTGAAACTTAGTTGGAATAAATTATTACTTTTCTTGCAGTTAGATTTGCTTCATGAATATATAAACATTTCTGTCAATGTTACATTTGCCATTTGAAAATTACAGACTTTGATTTGCATTTAATTGAAATTTACGAAGAAAATCTGGCAGTGTAATAGTGTAGCATGTTAGAAAACTAACATTGCACCATAGAAGGTTCAAAGGTGTTGATCTTTTGTCTGCTCTGCCACTGGAATTTTAAAGTACAATGTGTTAACACTTAAGAGCTATTTCAATTTGCTCTTTCCAAAAGAATTTCTATGCTTTGTCTTAGGATTTAACTGTCCGCTTGACTGATGACACAGATCCATTCTTCTTGTATAATCTTACAATTGGTGAAGAAGATTTTCAAAGGTAGGCCATAAATTCTGTAACTAATATTTGATAGACCCAGTTACTTTACATATGTTCTATTTGCTTTTATGGGTTTCATGGTTTGTGATAGTGTTGTTAGAAACATAATCCAAGAGTGCACCGTTTGACTTCACTTGTATTGTTACCTGTGTTACTTGCAACTATTTCTTCCCCCATTCTGAAATTTTACAAGGAAATAATTGAGAAAGACACAAATAATAACTGAATAAATAGCAAAACTTGATGTATCGTAACTAAATCCTAATTATTTGATTATTGGTATTGAAAAAAAAAAATCACAGATAAAGGAATGATCGCAGATGCTCAGACATTGCCAGTTGCAAGTGTATGTAATAGTTTTACCAGCTAAAGTGTCATGTGGAGAAACCAACTGAAGAAAAGGAGAGAAAACAAACTTGACAATACTAGGGATTACTTCTAGTTGATTCTCTAAAGGGGTTAAAATCTTAAGACCAGGCAAAATGTAGAGAGTTGGTATCATCTCAAGGAAGTGTGTAATACTGTTTCAACAGTTTATCTTCTATACTCCTAAGTATCTTCCAGCAGGTTCCTTAACTTCTTTATAACAATAGCTATACACCATGCTACTACACAGCTCATATTCTTGTTCCAAGCTTATTTTGGTAAAATGTTGCAAGTTTCATCAGATATGAGATGGCGCAAGGAATAATTCAAGTTTTAAAAATGTTGTGGTTCAGTTTGCATGCTTAGTGACTATATCTGACTACTCAAATTGAAAAGAAACACGCTTATACTCTCAATCTTTTTATTCATACAAGCTTATGTTAATTGATGTTTCAGTTGAGAGTTTTAAAACATTTTGTCAACCTTTAGGTAAAGGGAAAACCTAGCTTTATTTGGCCACCAAATGTTAAACTGCAATAGTCATTCTCTTCTGACTTGCTAATTAAATTATGGATATATTTGAAGGTGGTTATTTTATAAATTTCAGATTGACATTTCCAACTTGTGAAATATTAATATGTATTAGGCTGTCACTAAGACAGTGGCCCAGACTTTGCAGCCAGTGGTGAAGGAATGACGCTTGCCATTCCCTACACTGACAGCTGCTCAAAGTTTTCACGGGCTTTCGAGTGTAGGCTTGCTGTCATAGCGAGTCTTATCCAGCGCCATTCCCTCTACAGGGCATTTGTGAGCAGGTCAAGCCACAGCGAGGCTATTCAACCAATCGGATTGAAGAAACATGACACACTCTAAACAAGGAGTTATAAATTAGCTTTAAATTATGTACAAAAAGAATAAAGACTGGGAAAAGATGAGATTGAGAGAGAGGTAAAAAAGCAGTCAGAAAAAGTTTTAAAAAAAATCAAATCTCCAACACTAACTTCTGATGGACTGAGACTCCACAATTTGTAAAATTAAATTATCTGGGCCAGAGAGGTTGTTTGGCAGTAATTATAACCGATCACGCCATTAAAAATTTACTTACACCTGAATGCACCAGCCCTACCCTTTTCTGCCATGTTCGGTGGGTAAGTACAGCAATTTCACACCCTGTCATTGATTTCAATGCCAAGTATATCTATGGGCTCTGGAAGTTGCTGTCCGATTTACTCCATAATAATGGAGAGAGCTGGTAGCCTCACCGTTATTTCCAAAGCCAAATCCAGGTTATTAGGTGTGTAATGGCTGCAGTTCTAGCGTCTTCCGTTCTCTTGGGAGTTACATAGCTGAGTCACTGTGGTGAGAAGGAACTTCATGGCACTTAAAAGCTCATATTTTGCTTCATCAGGGACTATGGAAATAAAGAGTCTGAGTATTCTGAAATATTTGTTAAACTCAACAATTAAAATGTATAATGCTGGAAAAGTTAAGTACTATGTGCATTGCTAAATTTGACTGCTGATTTAGCTTGCTTGTGTATAAGTTTTCTTAAGCTTGAATTAAGAACTTAGCTTGAAGTATGTAAGGTCTTTTTCCACCTATGAGGAAGATTAAGAATAGTAAATGTAAAATCTCTACTGTACCCTGTATAAACTGATGGCAAAAAAGTAGATTGTTTGCCCTGAGGCAAGCACAACTTTGAGTGGGTCTGCTCTGATGAGCATGAGTGTTAATGGCAAGCCCAAATTGCATTTTTAAAAAGTTGTCTTTTTTTAAAAACCTATTAAAATTCAGTGCGACTTCACATGGCACAAAATTGTCAGTAAATAGTTTCATTGTAAATAATGAGCAACATCTGTTCCAGTTCTAGAGTCAAGTTTCAGTACATTTTATAGTTTTGTGTCAATGATTCTACTTGCTGGAAAGCTAGATTCGAGGGTGGAAGCTGCTTTTCATTAAATACTGTTTCGTCCCCAGCCTCTATTTCTTCATGACATTGAGGGATGTTGAGAAATAGTAGTTTGGGCAATCTCAACCCAATCCAGTGATGTGGGTTTGCAGTCCCATTATTTTTAAACTTGTATAGAAAGTTGGCTAAACCACACTTAAGAGTACTGCATTCAGTTCATGTCTCCATATTACAAAAAGGATATATAGACACTGGATAAGGTGTAAAAATAAGATTTACAAAGATGATACCAGAACGGTGAGGTTATAACTATCAGAAAAAACTGAACAAACTGGGACTTTTTTCTCCAGAAAAGAGAAGGCTAAGAGGTGACTTCATAGAAGTCTTTAAGATTATGAAAGGGTTTGATAGGGTAGACATAGAGAAGATGGTGCCACTTGTGGGAGAGTCCAAAGTTAGAGATCATAGTCATAGAGTCGTACAGCATAGAAACAGTCCCTTCGGCTCACCGAGTCCATGCTGACCATAATGCCTATCTATACTAATCCCACCTGCCTGCATTAATTCCATATCCCTCTATGCCTTGCTCATTCAAGTACCTGTCCAGATGCCTGTTAAATGTCGCTACTGTTCTTGCCTCCACCACCTCCTCAGGCAGATCATTCCAGATACCCACTATTCTTTGTGTGAAAAATTTATCCCTTTGATCCGCTTTAAACCTCCTCCCTCTCACCTTAAATCTATGCCCTCTAGTCTTCGTCACCCCTACCATGGGAAACAGATTCTGGTTATCTACCCTATCTATGCCTCTCATAATTTTATATACCTCTATCATGTCCCCTCTCAGCCTCCTTCGCTCCAGGGAAAACAGACCCAACCTATCCAATCTCTCTTTATAACTCAAACCTTCCAAACCAGGCAACATCCTTGTGAATCTTTGCTGCACCCTCTCTAGCTTAATCACATCTTTCCTGTAGTGCGGCAACGAGAACTGCACGCAGTACTCCAAATGCGGCCTAACCAACGTTATGTACAACTCTAACATGACGTCCCAACTCTTGTACTCAGTGCCTCGGCCGATGAAGGCAAGCATGCCATACGCCTTCTTCACCACCCTGTCTACCTGTGTTGCCACTTTCAGGGAACTGTGTACTTGCACCCCAAGGTCTCTCTGCTCAACAACACTCCCCAGGGCCCTGCCATTCACTGCCTGTTCTGGTTTAACTTCCCAAAATGCATCACTTCACACTTGTCTATTTTAAATTCCATTTGCCACTCCCTTGCCCACTTTCCCAGTTGATCTATATCCTGTTGAAGTAGTGTAAGATAGTCCCCAATAAATCCAATAAAAAATTTCAAAAGAACTTTTTACTCAGTGATGAGAATATGGAATTTGCTACTACATGGAGTAGTTGAGGCAAATAGCATAGATGTATCTAAGAGGGAGCTAGATAAGTACTTGATGGAGAAAGGAATGGAATGTAACACTGATGAGGTGAGATGAAGTAACTTGGGAGGAGGCTCCTGTGGAACATCGACATCTGCCCCTATTGGGCCAGATGGTCAATTTTTGTGCTTTAAATTCTGTACTATGTAGCATATAGCTAACTATTTAATTTTACAGTTTAAAGAGTCAGCAAGGACTGCTAGTGGAATTTTCTGCTTTTCCTCAGCGATTCATAGAGCTTTTGGACCAATGTATCCGGGAACAATGCAAAGAGGTGCCGAGGTGAGTTTGTAGCTAGATGCTATTTGAACATGTATGAATTTCTGTTGAGTTCATTCCTAAGAGAAGTTGTCTACACCCTTAGATGTACTGTTTTAACAAACGGTTAAACTTTTTTTGGCTTTGATTTGTAAGAATGAAGAAAGTTTCCTATTGTGCTAAATAATTACAACATTTCTCATGTGACCCTTTATTATGAACTGAATCTGCAGATCTGTTGAAATTGAGTCATTCATCCTGTTGTTTGTAGCCGGGGTTGCACCTCTGTAGTTTGGGTTTCAATTACTGATCAAATTGTTGCCTCTTTATTCAATTTTAGGTCAAGCAATGTCTTGATTGTAAAATTCTCATCCTTTTTTGCAAATCCCTCCATGGCTTTGCCCCCCTCCCCCCGCCCCCATCTTTGTATTCTTCTTCAGTCCCACAACTCTCCGAGATATCAGCGCTTATCTAATTATGGCCTCCTTGAGCATCCCAATTTAATTTCTCCACCATTGGCGGTGCTTTCCGTTATCTAGGCCCTAAGCTCTGGAATATCCTCCCTACATCTCTCTACCTTTCCTCTTTTAAAATACTCCTTAAAAGACACTCCTCTTTGACCAAGCATTTGGTCATTTGACCTAATGTATCCTTTATGTGGCTTGGTGTCACATTTTGTTTTATAATGCTCCTGTGAAGGGCCTTGGGACATTTTATTATGTTAAAGGCACTATATAAAAGTTTTTGTTTATCAGTTCTAGCAAATTGGGTGGAGGATAGGGTGGGGAGAAATGTCAAGTTTCATCAGTTCTGTGCCACTCACTTTTTCCACCTATATACCATGAGGGTAACTTTAAAAACTTAAATTACTGGAGCTGTACCTTATATATAGGCTTCTAGCTGTAAAGGGTTCCACCTTGCTTGGCATCCTTTCCAGTCCTCAGTCCCAATTAGGTGCATCTGAAACTAGACTATCCAGGGACGTTTGGGCGTTCGTCCAGACGGAAATGGTTCTTGATTGATTTTAATCACTGAACAGGCAACATTGCAGCGTGGAAATCTTTGGAACTGTTTACTTTTGGAGACTTTATTTGTGAAAGAACTCTATATAGTAAGGTCTTCAGCTCTATGGATGAAGGTGTGTAGTACTAGTAGACTACAGGAGCAGAAATGAGGGACAAAATACATGCATCACCTATCCAACAAATTACATATGTAAAGCACATTGTAAAACAAAATCCTACATTGTTCATATATTAAACCAAAGCCCCATCTGCCCTCTCAGGTGGACATAAGAGATCCCATGGCAAGAACTAGGATGAACAGATAAGTTCTCCTGTTATCCTAGCCAATATTTACTCCTCAACCAACATCACTTACAGATTATCTGGTCTTTTATCTCACTGCTGTTTGTGGAACGTTGCTGTGTGAAGATTGCTACCTTTCCCTGCATTACAACAGTGACTACACATCAAAAGTGCTTAATTGGCTGTGAAGTGCTTTAGGGCATCCTGACGTGGAAAAAGGCACTATATATATGAAAGTCTGTTCCTTCTCTCTAACTGTCTTCCAAAAATTCAGAATTTTAAAATGCTTCCCATTGTTGATTTTAAAATGCTTTCCATTGTTGATTTTCCATAGGTTTATGCTTCAGTTGGTAACCCTGTATTCAGCATTGGACCACAAGCCAGCAAGCTTAGATATAATCGAAACCAATCCATTCAAGCACCTCACCCACCTCTCCTTAAAGCTGCTACCAGGAAATGATAGTGACGTCAAGAAATATTTAGCTACCTGCCTTCAAAATGTGAAAGTTAGTTTCTACTGTCCATTTCTTATGAGAGTATTAGCCATACTCTTAAATTTATTCTGGTTAATTGCTGCAATAATGGAATGTTTCTTTAAGCTGTGCTGTTGTAATAATCTGCTGATGTGAATTTTTCAAGAGAGATTTCTGGCCACTGTAGATAATTTTCTCATCCAAATTATTTGTAACAAAATATACAAATGCTTACCTTCGACTTCAGCCAAAATTTCTATTTTCATTAACATTTTAATTGTTTTGATAGGTTTTGTGGTTCATTCTAGATAAGTATAAAGCTAACTTGACCAAACTTAGCAAAATTCTGACAGCTCAGTTTTTTTTAAAGTTACATACAGATGCCAAAGCAGAGAACAATAAAGTACGTTGAGGTGTAACTTGACATCAAATTGACCTAAAAGTAGAAGAATTGAGCTGGTCAGTACTTCCAACTGCAGCCGACTTCCACATTGTTTAAATAGCACTGTTCCTGTCAGATCTCTGAAACTAAGCAGAATTCGGTTTGGTTAGTCCTTGGATGGGAGACTGCCTGGAGATAATAGATGTAATAGTCTTTGTCTGATATGTCCAATTTGGTTTGATCTCAGAAGCTAAGTACAGTTAGGCTTAGATGAGAGACCACCTTAGAATAACAGCTGCTCTAGGATTTCAAAATTTCTAACTGCAGTTTTTCTATCGCTGCTACTGTCCTACAGATTAAGTCTCCTGCAGGTGCACAATTTTAATTAACCTGGCATCATTGTTGTCCTGTTTGCTCCTCTACCATGACTAGGGTATCCAAGTACCTGAGCTGTCAGATTTACCAAGTGTGAAATGGTGTATGTTGCAGAGAGCCACATGTCCAGTTAGACATCTTATTGTGGATATCTGGCCACTGATCCAGTACAAGATTATACATCTTTTATTGGAGAGATCAAAGTAGAATTATTTCCATAGCCATGCCATTTCATTATCACACTCAGCTATCTGAATAACTAAAGTCATATAGCAGGAGTGAGAAGAACCCAACTGGGAGAAAATAAAAGATCTGTGTACAAGGTTGCTTAATTCAAATATCAATATTAATTCTAATGATGTATTGCTTAATATGGCAAAATTACATCCTTCTTAAATTGTGTTTAAATAGCATTTAAATAAAGGACCATACTAAGGATAATAGCATTAACTTGGCAAATTGCAATTAAGAAATCCTTTAATAGGCAAACTATCGTTAATTTAAACAGTTATTTCCTTTTACAGATAGAAAATAGTTCGCTACAAGAAAGGTTGCATAGAACAGAAGAGGACCTAACAAAAAGATTAAGCATCACTCAACAGGTTTGTAAATAAAAATCTTGATTGAGGCAGCATAATGATAGCATGAACTGAAACACCAGCATGCATTTCTGTGCATCAGAAGTGAAGATTAGTTACCCCATTCCTGACCTGAGCTGCCCTGAAGTTTTTGTCTTGAGGAAAAATTAGACAGGATGTTTTTATCAACATAATGCTTCAGTACCTCGGATTGGTCAACTATGGAAATTATGGAATTGGACCGAGAGTATACTTTTAATTGTAGATGCACATGTGGAGCTTTGCCTTCCCCATTTTCATGGAAATGTGAGCAGGCAGTGAAAGTATAGAGATAACTCCTCTGTGGCTGAGACTTAATATATGCTCCCTTGACTTTCAAACATCCCATTCTCACAATTGCTTCTCAAGGTCCACCTCCATGACAGCACTCTTGTGGTTTCCTTCCTATCTTTCTCAATATGTATCCTCAAATGATTTCTTTTTGTCCATGTTGTTGCGACCGAGGTGGAAGGAGTGCACTCTTTTCTAGTTCTACTTCTCCACAGGTCACAGCATCTATTTAAATGTTTACCCAGTTACCAATGCAGCGAATGATATACTCTATATTTTTTTTTTATCCCAGAACAAAATATACCACCCAGGTTTCTTTAATAGACAACAAAATTATCAGTTTATTATAAAATAAGACTTAACCAGTAACAAAGCAAAGCGTTAACACACGATTAACATATGAAAGTTCCCTTTTTAAAAATTCCCCAACTCTACTCACACACTGGAAAAAATACAGAAGTTCATTCTGCGGAGGTCTGTTACAAAAAAAAAGACAAAACTATTTTGGCCAAATACTTGCTAATTCTTGACGACAAAAGAAAGAAGAAATGGAACGAAGTTAGTTGTCCCTTTTTTGGTCTGGCATCTGGGCATACGGAGACTGGTCACCTGGAATCATTTCAGAAGCAGTCTATTCCGGAGATGTCTAATTATTCTAGTAGGCTCTCTGGGAGAAATGTGGCATCAAGGTTTTTCTGCCAGCACACTTGAATTGCAGGATTTTTTCCCCAGCTCCTCAGGAGTGATACGGCACCAGGGACTTTTTCCCGCACTGGGTCCTGGCAGGATTTCTTCAAAAAGGTAGAGAAGGAGGAGAGCGGGTGGTTTCTTTTCTCCTTGGCAGGAAAACAACAACCGTCTTCAAACAGTTCACACCACAACTAAAACTGAAAATAATGTTCAAACCATGAGTTGACCTCCTAACCTCTGTAAACCTTGACATGTGGCTTCTCAGTAACCATTTTTTTTCCAGCTCACCAAAGGTTCTGCTGCTTTCTGAGCCCAAATCACAGGTGGCCTCCAGCACAGGTGGCTTTCAAAACACATCTGTGGAATCTTTTCAGTTTTAACATAAGTCCTCAAAAAAAAAAAAGTGATTCCTGACAACGCAGCGACCTGCTGACGTCATCAGAGTGCGCCAAGATGCGCATATGCGCAGCTACATCTTGCCAGTACTTAGTGGCGCATGCGCGGGATGACGTCATCACGTATCTGTGCCAGGTCCATCTTGGCGCATGCGCGATAAAGCGTCATCGGGTATCGAGACCCTCACTCGACTGGAGGAAGTGGCTGAATGGGAGACTTTGAGGCTGGAGCTCTCCACCCTCGCTCCAGGCCTTGACACGTCCTCCCCTCACCGGTTGCTCAAGACCTCGCTGCTTCCCTCCACTCCCCTGGCCGATTGTTCCTCGCTTCGTGCCACCCTGCTCTCCAGTTGCTTGCTCCCCGCCCCTTCTTCCAGACAGTAGCTCTAGGCCGCGCAGCTTCTCTCCTCTCGGCCACTCGCTCCTACATCGCCCCTCACCCCTTGCTTCTTCATGAGGCGCTTGGAGACTGATGAAACGTGGGAGTGAGTGGGCGAGAGGAGGGAAGCAGTGTGGCCCAGAGCTTGCAGCTGGGGGGGTGGAGAAGCGAGCAGCTGGAGAGTGGAGTGGCGCGAATGGGGAACAATCGGCCAGGGGAGGGGAGTGGAGGGGAGCAGCAAGGTCTGGAGCTGGGGTGGGGAGCGGCCGGTGGGGAGGAGGGGGAGAAAGCGAGTTGCTGAGGGGGGAGAGCAGCCGGTGGGGTGGTAGCTAGTAGCTGCGTTCGGGTGAAACCAGTCCTGGTCATATTAACAAATCATAATAATGAATTGACAGCACATTTTATACTCTGCCCGATTTTCTTTTCCATCTATCGGGGGGCCAATTTACTATCTTCCAATGGAAATTCAATCATAAAATTCCTTTTTTATTTAATACGGTTCCTAATATTAAATGGATCTGAGGATTACCGTATAACTGCATAGTGACATATTATTGGGCTTCCATCCAACTTAATGTAAGGTTAGTTTGCTCGAACGATCTAGCCATGAGCATTTCCTGTGATAAATTGAGCAGCGCTGCCTTTAATCCTGGCAGTCGCCTGACTGTTGCAGACACTGACATTCCAGTTGAAGAGCCTGCATTTGCGCATGTGCAAGCACTGCGCCACCTAGTGGTTGTGTTGTCAGCAAACGCAGCCAAAAATAAAATAGTAAGAAAAATGGAAGCATTTTCTTAACACCTCCACCCTTGGAGGCATGAAACGCCATTTTTAAATGCGTTTCATTACAAAGAGTGAAAATACAGAAGATGAAAAATTATTAAAACACATTTACACACTCATTCTCATTCACTCTTTACCTGTAGCTAATACAGTTTGACTTTGTACCATCTTTGCATTCAGATAACTCAAAGAAAAGTTAGATTCTAGGTAAAGCATCCGCAATAAAAAAATTTTTCCGCAATGTGGATAACCTTCAAGTAATAGGGCTGTAACAGTAAACCCTATCGGAATAGTCTAGCATTCTGGTTTTTGAATTTTTGGCAAAGTTTATTACCAAATCAGCCAACTGTAATTTTCTAATCAGAGCTTCTAACTGTTCCAAGTGGTCCTTCCTAGTGTCACTGTATACCAGCACATCGACAAGGAAAAACACACAGTTAAGAATACTGGCTACCACTTGGTTCATTAGTCTCTAAAAAGTGCCTGGGGCATTTTTTAGCCTGAATGGCATCACTCGGCATTGGAAAAGACCATCTGGTGTTAAAGGAAACTGCTCGGGGTGTTAAAGGAACCTGCCAGTATCCCTTTAACAAATCTATTTTTGTAAGAAACCTGGCTCTGCCCGCTTTGTCAATACAGTCTTCCAAGCGAGGAATTGGGTTGGAGTCTGCCTTTGTTAGGTTGTGGTTTTCCCTGCACCACGTCCCTGGAAAGACCAGGCCAGGAAGATTGTCAACCTATACGTGATTGGGTCTTTTGAATCCCCACATGTTCCACTATAGGAATTTCATGGGCTGTCCTTAATATTTCCCAGTGATACTTGGGCGGTACTACTAACTGATGAACAACCGTCTATTCTTCATCCACAGATCTGTGAGGAGGTCTCCACTTCCTCATCAGAATCCCATTTTTAATATAGTAGCCTTCCGGAGCTCCCTTTGCTTCAGCTTCACTTAAAGCCAATTGTGCCACTTTACCTAACTCTGGATCGGCTTGCTGAGCCTTGATCAGAGAAGACTTACCGAACATTTCCTTCGGATTATCCAAATTCCCAAAGAAAGTTTCAGATATTCGGCTGTCGGTCTGTGGTGCCACTTTTACCTCTTACCTCTGACAGTGGAACCTGTTAAGCCATTGCTCGGGTTACTACACATGAAGGAAAAATTTATGGAATCTTTGACTTCACTTGGTTTTTCTGTGATAACTGGAAAAGCTACTAACTTCCCTCCGGCCAAATCATTCTCCAGGAGTAGGTCAACTCCGTCTATGGGCAAACTGTGGACAATTCCTACGGTTAACGTTCCAGACATCAGGTCACACTCTAGGTGCACCTGATACAAAGGTACGGGTATATACTCTCTGCAAAAATCACTAAAATCTTGGCATTCAATGCGCTGTCTGCTGGAACAGTTATGCCGTCCCCCAACAAAAGAGTTTGTATGGCTCCTGTATCCCTAACTATAACTATAGGTTTACCTGCCTCACTTGAGGGATAAGGAGTTACTTTTCCTTTTGACAAAAATTCCCTGTAACTCTCAGGTATCTCGTTCATGTCCCCCACGCTCACGTTGGTTTTTGTACTTGGCCTTAACAGCTGCAGCCAGAGTTACAGCCTGATTTGTCACACTATCGGTCAGGGCTTCTTTCTCTGCATTGGCCTTGTGCACCCCAATAAGTCCCATGGGTTTACTCCGCAACTTCCAGCATTCTGCACGAAGGTGTCCCACCTTGTGGCAATGGTAACACTTAGGCTTTTGGACCTCACTTCCACCCTAAGCACCTTCCTTTCTCACCTGAGGAGATCATCCCAGGGCATTCCCAGCTGTCCCTTCTTGTCCCTGGCGACTAGCCTTCCTTTCACCTCCTCCCACTTTTATTCTTCTCGGGTTTGTAGGGGTGACACAAAGGGTTTGGGCTTATAAACAAGCTCGTAATCATCAGTGATTTCTGCCGCCTGTCTGGCTGCTGAAACTTTCTGGTTCTCTGTGTAGGTTCTTACTAACTTCCAGGAGAATTATTTCCCTAAGGTTCTCATACGTGGCCTCTACCTTTAGTGCCCACATCCAATGATCAAAATTAATTTGCTTTACACCCTCAAATTCTATACAAGTCTGCCCAGGCTGTCTCTGGAAGTTCTGAAATTTCTGTCTGTGCGCGTCAGGAACTAACTCATAAGCAGCGAGGATAGCCTTTTTTGCCACCTCATAATCTGCAGAAGCCTCCTCAGAAAGCATGGCATAAACTTCATGAGCTCTGCCCATCAACCTGCTTTGCATAAGCAGTGTCCAGCTTTCCTTTCGGCCACTTCATCTGTCTATCTTTTCAAAAGGAATAAAAATTACCTCTGTGCCTTTCCTCAAATTTCGGGAGGGCTTGTACAAATTTAAACAACTCTTCACTGGGTCCTGGGCTGGAGTCAGATCTTTCCGCACCAGTATTTCACTAGAGTCAAGAACACCCCTAATAGTATTGTCTGACTGCCTATCAGACATCAAGCCCTGGATGAATTATAACTTCCAGTCGTTCATTATTGACAAAGTTGAAATTGTGATTTAATTCTCTGGTACTGATTCCATCAGCTTCCATGGACATTCATTTAGATTTTGACCCTGAGCTGAATTTTCAGTCCCACAACCAGTTCAATACCAAATTACAGAAATGCTGGAAATACTCAGCATGTCTGGCAGCATTTGTGGAGAAACAGAGTTAATGTTTGAGATCTGTGACCTTTTATCAGAACTGGGAAAAGTTAGAAACGTAATAGGTTTTGAGCAAGTAAAGGAGGCTGGAGGGTGGGAAAAAGAACAAGAGGGAAAGTCTGTAATAGGGTGAAGGGCAGGAAAGATTATTTGACAAAAGGTTTCATGGTGCAAAGCCAAAGGGAGTGGTACTGGGTTAAGTAAAGAAACAAAAGACGTGTCTGGAGGCGTGAATGACAGGAGTGCCATTCGAGAGCAAAGAAAAGGAAATAAGGGAGAATCGAGAAAAAAGCTAAGATAAAGGAAACAAAATGGGAGCAGGGGTTATGATCCAAAATTGTTGAACTCAGCATTAAATTCGGAAGGTTGTAAAGTGCACAGTCAAGAGATGAGGTACTGTTTCTCAAGCTTGCGTTGGAATACTACACGAGGCCGAGAACAGAAAGATCAGTGGAAGCAATATGGAGAATTAAAATGGAAGGCGACAGGAAGCTCAGGGTCACGCTTGGACACTAAATGGAAGTGTTCCGCAAAACAGTCACCCAGTCTGCGTTTCGTCTCCCCAATGTAGAGGAGACCACATTGTGAGCAGCAAATACAGTATACTAAATTGCAAGAAATACAAGTAAATTGCTGTTTTGCCTGGAAGGAGCGCTTGGGCCTTGGATGATAAGGGAGGATGTAAAAGGGCAGGTGTTCATCTCCTACATTTGCATGGGAAGGTGCCGTAGGAAGGGGAGGGCTGTTGGGAATGACTGAGGAGTGGACTGGGGTATCGTGGAGGGAACGGTCCCTTTGGAATGCTGAAAAAGGAGGGGAGGGGAAGATGTGTTTGGTGATGCATCAGACTGGAGGTGGTGGAAATAGTGGAGGATGATCTGTTGAATATGGAAGCTGGTATGATGGAAGGTGAGGACAAGGGGAGCCCTATTGTGATTCTGGGAGGGAGGGGAACAGATGAAAGCAGACGTGTGTGAAATATAACGGACACGGTTGAGGTCCCTGCCGACCGCAGTTTGCGGGGACTCCTCATTTGAGGAAAAAGGAAGACATATCAGAAGCACTAGCATGGAAGGTTACATCGTCCGAATAGATGCAACAGAGATGGAGAAACTGGGAGAATGAAATAGTCCTAACAGGAAGAGAGGTGTGAGGTAGTGTAGCCAAATTAGCTGTGGGAGTCAGTGGGCTTATAGTGAATATTGGTTGATAACCTCTCCCCAGAAATGGAGTCGGAATAGTCCAATAGGGGAAGAATCGGCGATAGACCATGTGAAGGCAAGAGAAGGATGGAAATTGGATGCAAAGTCAATAAAATTTTCCAGTTCAGGGCGAGAGCAGGAAACAGTACAGATACAGTCATCAATGTACCTGAAAGAGGTGTGGGAGGAAGGCCTGAGTAGGACTGGAACAAGGAATGTTCCACCTATCCCACAAAATGGCAGGCACAGCTAGGACCCATTTGGGTACCCATTGCAACACCTTTCATTTGGAGGAAATGAGTCCATTACCATGGCTGCTTTCTTGCACCTCAAAATATTGCTCACCTGCATTCCTACCTACCTCACCCAACGCCAGCAGATACCCTTTAAGGACACCTTTATTTTGTCAAGAATGATCTCTGAAACTGTCCTTGTCATTTGCACTTTTCATAATTCAGAACTCATCAACACCTCTTCCACATACACTCTTGCCATTGTATACCCCCTGCGTCCTTACCAAATTCCATTGACTTTGTGTGCCCTGATAAAGCAGTTTCAGAATTTTAAAACCCTTCACAGCTTAACCTCATCTACCTATGGGCTGCATCCTCCAGTCACACCTTCCATTTTTCTGACTCTGGGCTGCAATTTTGACCGCGGACGTAAAGGAAATGCGGCCCGTGCATACAGGCACCACATCGCGGAGCTGCTGTGATTTCAAACACGGCAGCTCATTTACATGGCCGCGGCGCCATTTTTAAAGCGCTTACAGCCGTCAATGGACGTTTAAAATATAAAGGGCCAGGTAAATGAAAGTTCTGCAAAAAACAATTAAATTACCTTTCCATGCAATTTCCCACCCCGCCCTCCCAATGGCATTTCAAAACTTTCCTGCCCTTTTCCCCCTGGAATTAGCATATTGAGAATTTGACTGTGCCCCACCCCCCCCACCCCCGCCAAAGTTCGGCACCTTTGTCCTCTATCCCTTCCCATCACCTCCCCCCAGACACCCCGACCAATCCGCAGCGTTGTCATCCCGCTCTTCTCCTCGTCCTTCCCCGCCCCCCACCACCCCCTGCACAGAGCAAAACTTCTCCCTCCACCCCATAGGTGTCATGCCACGTTTCCCCGAACGGGGATTGGAAGGCGCAGCATTGTCAGCTTGAATGAAGATCGGTGCAGCGGTTAAGGAGGCAATGGGACCCTCATTAAATCAGGTATGTAAATTAATTTACAGATTGAAATGGGGGTCTCGTCGCCGAGTGGCAGGGCATGCCACAAGGCCTCGCCACCACCGCTGAGATTGGTATGGAGCCTGCCCCTGTCAGTCGGTGGCGGGCCGCTGCCGTACTGATATTCATTGCCCCCCTTCCCCCCCCCCCCCAACCCCCGGCCACTGTTCCTGACAGCGGAGGGGCTTTAAAATCCGGTCCTGTGTTGCTGCTTGTGTTTCACCCTCCCATCTCCCTGGATGCTTTTTGCCTCCACTGCACCACTGGAGGTCGATCATCTAACCACCTATAATTGAATTTTTCTAACATGTTACTTGCCAGCTTCCCTCCTTCCTATTCATAAACTGAAAATAGGAACAGGAGAAGACCATTTATCCTCTCAAGCCTTTTCTACCATGAGATCAACCCCGCACAGCCCACTTCTACCTCCTTCCTAAAATCCACAAGCAGGACTGTCCTGGCAGACCCATTGTCTCAGCCTGTTCCTGCCCCACTGAACTTATTTCTTCCTATCTTGACTCTATCTTTTCTCCCCTGGTCCAGCCTCTCCCCACCTACATCCGTGACTCTTTGATGCACTACGTCATTTTGACAATTTCCAGTTTCCTGGCCCCAACCGCCTCCTGTTCACTATGGACCTCCATCCCCCACCAGGACGGTTTGAAGGCTCTCCGCTTCTTCCTTGAACAGAGGCCCAACCAGTCCCCATCGCCACCACCCTCCTCTTCTGCCTGGCTGAACTTGTTCTCACATTGAACAACTTCTTAAACTCCATTCACTTCCTTCAAGTAAAAGGTGTTGCTATGAGTACCCGCATGGGTCCTAGTTATGCCTGTCTTTTTGTGGGCTATGTCGAACATTCCTTGTTCCAGTCCTACTCAGGCCCCCCTCCCCCAACTCTTTTTCCAGTACATTGATCAGTGCTGTTTCCTGCTCCCGCCTGAACTAGAAAACCTTATCAACTTTGCTTCCAATTTCCACCCTTCTCTCACCTTTACATTGTCCATCTCCAACACTTCCCTTCCCTTCCTCGACATCTCTGTCTCCATCTCTGGGAATAGGCTGTCTACTAATATTCATTATGAGCCCACTGACTCCCACAGCTATCTCGACTACACTTCTTCACACCCTGCCTCCTGTAAGGACTCCATTCTATTCTCCCATTTACTCCATCTCTGACGCATCTGCTGTGATGACGCTACCTTCCAGTCAGCGCTTCTGATATGTCTTCCTTTTTCCTCAACCGAGGATTCCATCCACCGGGCCCTCAACCTTGTCCGGCCCATTTCCCGCATCTCCACCCTCATCCCTTCTCCTCCGCCACCCCCCCCCCCCCCCCCCCCACCAAGAACCGCACCATTGTTCCCCTTGTCCTCACTTTCCACTCCACCAGCCTTCACATCCAAAGGATCACCCTCTGCCATTTCCGCCACCTCCAGCGTGATGCCACTACCAAACACATCTTCCTCTTTCCTCCCTTGTCAGCATTCCAAAGGGATCGTTCCCTCCGCGGCACCCTGGTCCAATCCTCCATTACCCCCGACACTTCGCCCTCTTCCCACGGCACCTTCCCATGCAATCGCAGGAGGTGTAATACCTGCACTTTTACCTCTTCTCTCCTCACTATCCAAGGCCCCAAACACTCCTTTCAGGTGAAGCAGCGATTTACTTTTACTTCTTTAAATTTAGTATACTGTATTCGCTGCTCACAATGTGGTCTCGTCTACATTGGGAAGACCAAACGCAGATTGGGTGACCGCTTTACGCAACACCTCCGCTCAGTCCAAAAGCATGACCCCGAGCTTCCAGTTGCTTGCCATTTCAACACACCCCCTCTGCTCTCATGCCCACACATCTGTCCTGGGCTTGCTGCAGTGTTCCAGTGAACCTCAACGCAAGCTCGAGGAACAGCATCTCATTTACCGATTAGGCACGCTACAGCCTGCCGGACTGAACAGTGAGTTGAATGATTTCAGAGCATGAAGGACTCCCCCCCCCCCCCCCCTTTTAATTTTCAGTTTATTTTATTTCAGTTTACTTTAGTTTAGAGATACAGCACTGAAACAGGCCCTTCGGCCCACCGAGTCTGTGCCGACCATCAACCACCCATTTATACTGATGCTACACTAAGTCTTTGCTCGAGTCGCTCTGAACAGGCTCCAGAAGCTGGCCGAGCGCGTCTACCCTGAGGCACAGTGTGGCTTTCGTGCAGGGAGATCGACCATTGACATGCTGTTCTCCCTTCGTCAGATACAGGAGAAATGCCGTGAACAACAGATGCCCCTCTACATTTCTTTCATTGATCTTACCAAAGCCTTTGACCTCGTCAGCAGACGTGGTCTCTTCAGACTACTAGAAAAGATCGGATGTCCACCAAAGCTACTAAGTATCATCACCTCATTCCATGACAATATGAAAGGCACAATTCAACATGGTGGCTCCTCATCAGAGCCCTTTCCTATCCTGAGTGGTGTGAAACAGGGCTGTGTTCTCGCACCCACACTTTTTGGGATTTTCTTCTCCCTGCTGCTTTCACATGCGTTCAAATCCTCTGAAGAAGGAATTTTCCTCCACACAAGATCAGGGGGCAGGTTGTTCAACCTTGCCCGTCTTAGAGCGAAGTCCAAAGTACGGACAGTCCTCATCAGAGAACTCCTCTTTGCTGACGATGCTGCTTTAACATCTCACACTGAAGAGTGCCTGCAGAGTCTCATCGACAGGTTTGCGGCTGCCTGCAATGAATTTGGCCTAACCATCAGCCTCAAGAAAACGAACATCATGGGGCAGGACGTCAGAAATGCTCCATCCATCAATATTGGCGACCACGCTCTGGAAGTGGTTCAAGAGTTCACCTACCTAGGCTCAACTATCACCAGTAACCTGTCTCTAGATGCAGAAATCAAGAAACGCATGGGTAAGGCTTCCACTGCTATGTCCAGACTGGCCAAGAGAGTGTGGGAAAATGGCGCCCTGACACGGAACACAAAAGTCCGAGTGTATCAGGCCTGTGTCCTCAGTACCTTGCTCTAAGGCAGCGAGGCCTGGACAACGTATGCCAGCCAAGAGCGACGTCTCAATTCATTCCATCTTCGCTGCCTTCGGAGAATACTTGGCATCAGGTGGCAGGACTATATCTCCAACGCAGAAGTCCTTGAAGCGGCCAACACCCCCAGCTTATACACACTACTGAGTCAGCGGCGCTTGAGATGGCTTGGCCATGTGAGCCGCATGGAAGATGGCAGGATCCCCAAAGACACATTGTACAGCGAGCTCGCCACTGGTATCGGACCCACCGGCCGTCCATGTCTCCGCTATAAAGACGTCTGCAAACGCGACATGAAATCGTGTGACATTGATCACAAGTCGTGGGAGTCAGTTGCCAGCATTCGCCAGAGCTGGCGGGCAGCCATAAAGACAGGGCTAAATTGTGGCGAGTCGAAGAGACTTAGTAGTTGGCAGGAAAAAAGACAGAGGCGCAAGGGGAGAGCCAACTGTGCAACAGCCCCGACAAACAAATTTCTCTGCAGCACCTGTGGAAGAGCCTGTCACTCCAGAATTGGCCTTTATAGCCACTCCAGGCGCTGCTTCACAAACCACTGACCACCTCCAGGCGCGTATCCATTGTCTCTCGAGATAAGGAGGCCCAAAAGAAAAAGAACACTAATCCCATATTCCTACCACATACCCACCTGTCCCTATATTTCCCTACCACCTACCTACACTAGGGGCAATTGCTAATGGCCAATTTACCTATCAACCTGCAAGTCTTTGGCATGTGGGAGGAAGCCGGAGCACCTGGAGGAAACACAGGGAGAACTTGCAAACTCCACACAGGCAGTACCCAGAATTGAACCCGGGTCACTGGAGCTGTGAGGCTGCGGTGCTAACCACTGTGCCGCCCATCATTTTCATCATTTTCCTTACTATGTGCTTGCCCACATTTTTTTTTTCATGTTTGTACTTTGGGCCAGGGCTGTTCATTTTCCTGTCCATTAACATCCTCTCTGCACTAATGCTTTGTCTTTCAGCACACCATTAACATACCGTTTGGTTTTGCTGACCTTCTGGTCAGTTATTCTCTGTGACCCTGTCCTATCAAGACCTTGTCTTTTGTTATTTCTTGCTCTACCCCTGTTTTATTTGATTAGAACCTATTACATTTCTAACATTTGCCAGTTCTGATGAAGGGTCACTGACCTGAAATGTTAACTTTGCTTCTCTCTCCACAGATGCTGCCAGACCTGCTGAATATTTCCAGCATTTCTTGTTTTTTATTTCAGATTTCCAGCATTTACAGTATTTTGCTTTTATTATTGAGATCATGGTTGTCTGTGACCTAACTCCATATGCCCACTTTTGCCCTGTATCCCTTAGTACCTTTGGTTAACAAAAATCTACCATTCCCATATTTAAAATGGCATCAACTGCTGTTTTGGAAGAGTTCCAAATCTCTTCCACCCTTTCCTTGTCGATGTGTTTCCTAGCTTCACTTCTGAAAGTTCTGGCTCAAACTTTGAGGTTATTCCCGTAGTCTTAGCGACCCCAACCAGTGGAAATAGTTTCTCTCCATCTACCCTATCAGTACCCCATAATATCATGAAAAGTTCAATCAAGTCACCCTATAGCATTGTAAATTCCATGCAACCCAGATTTGTGTAATCTCTTCTCATAAGTTAACCTTTGGAATCCAGGTATCATTCGAGCATGTCTATGCTGTACTTCCTTCAAGGCCATTATATCCTTGCTAAGATGTGGTGCCCAGAACTGAACACAGTACTTCAGGTGTGGGGCGGCGCAGTGATTAGCACCGCAGCCTCACAGCTCCAGCGACCCGGGTTCAATTCTGGGTACTGCCTGTGTGGAGTTTGCAAGTTCTCCCTGTGTCTGCGTGGGTTTCCTCCCACATGCCAAAGACTTGCAGGTTGATAGGTTAATTGGCCATTATAAATTGCCCCTAGTATAGGTAGGTGGTAGGGAAGTACAGGGACAGGTGGGGATGTGGTAAGAATATGGAATTAGTGTAGGGTTAGTGTAAGTGGGTGGTTGATGGTCGGCACAGACTCGGTGGGCTGAAGGGCCTGTTTCAGTGCTGTATCTCTAAACTAAACTAAACTAACCAGGGCTTTGTATAGCTGTAGCATAACTTTTCTACCCCTTGTATTCTAGTCCTGTAGATCTAAAGGTCAGCATTCCATTGGCTGTTTTGTTTATTCTTTCTATTTGTCCATGACATTTTAATCGATGTGCATGGACCCCAGTTCTCTTTGGACCTCCATTTTTTTTCCTAGTCTTTCATAATGTGGAAATTACTCTGATCGATCCCTTTTAGGTCCAAACTTACCTACATTGAAATCCATTTGCCACAGTTTTGCCAATTCATTGGATGTATTGATAACTTGTATGATTTTTATGTTTCCATCTACACTGTTTACAATGCTGTCTACCTTTGTGTCATTGGCAAACTTAGATATGTGGCTCAAAAACAAGAAATGCTGGAATCACTCAGCAGGTCTGGCAGCATCTGTGGAAAGAGAAGCAGAGTTAACGTTTCGGGTCAGTGACCCTTCTTCGGAACTGACAAATATTAGAAAAGTCACAGATTATAAACAAGTGAGGTGGGGGTGGGGCAAGAGATAACAAAGGAGAAGGTGCAGATTGGACCAGGCCACATAGCTGACCAAAAGGTCACGGAGAACAGGCAAACAATATGTTAATGGTGTGTTGAAAGACAAAGCATTAGTACAGATTAGGTGTGAATACCTAATCTGTACTAATGCTTTGTCTTTCAACACACCATTAACATATTGTTTGCCTGTTCTCCGTGACCTTTTGGTCAGCTATGTGGCCTGGTCCAATCTGCACCTTCTCCTTTGTTATCTCTTGCCCCACCCCCACCTCACTTGTTTATAATCTGTGACTTTTCTAATATTTGTCAGTTCCGAAGAAGGGTCACTGACCCGAAACGTTAACTCTGCTTCTCCTTCCACAGATGCTGCCAGACCTGCTGAGTGATTCCAGCATTTCTTGTTTTTGTTTCAGATTTCCAGCATCCGCAGTATTTTGCTTTTATTTTAGATATGTGGCTGTTATCTCATCTAAATTGTTACTAAATATGGTGAATAGTTGTGGTCCAACACACATCCCTCTGCAACACCACTGGTCACATTCTGCCAATTAGAGTACTTGCCCATTATCCCTACTTTCCTTCTCCTGCTTCTCAGCCAATTTCCTAACCAGGTCAATAATTTGCTATCAATTCCATGAGTTTCAACTTTAGTTAACAGCCTCCAATGAGAGGCTTTATCAAATGCCAGCTGGAAATACATATAAATAACATCCCTAGACATTCCCCGCCCAAATCTTTAGTCATCTCAAAAATGCAATCAAAGAATTCCCATGTCATCATCGCAGTATCATCTTTGTCCCTATTACCCCCACCTTTCCAAAATCCTTTGATCTTTCTTGTCTGAAAATCGACTTTTAAGATGATTCTGATCCTTACCTTCAGATCTATTCATGATTTTCTCTGACAACAGCTTGTATTTATATAGCCTGTTTAACATGGCCCCAAGAAGCTTCACAGGGGTGTTACGAAACAAAATTTGACAGAGCCATATAAGGAGGTATTAGGTAGATGCCCTTTTAAGGAGTAACTTAATGGAGGAAAGAGAGATGGAGTGAGTGAGGGAGGGAATTCCAGAGCTTTTGCACCTTGATAGCTGAAGGCAAAGGCGTCAAGGTGGAGCAATTAAATCTGATGCACAGGCGACCAGAATTAGAGGAGCACAGATACCTTGGAGGTTTGTGGGGCTTAACCGGGAGCCAATGTAGGTCAGCGAGTCCAAGGATGGTGGATGCACAGAATTTGATGCGACTTAGAACATAGGCAGCAGAGTTTTGAATGACCACAAGTTTATGGAGGGTGAAATGTGGGAGGCAGGCCAGGCTTGTGCTGGAATAGTCAAGTCTGGAGGTAAAAAAGCCACAGATGAGAGTTTCAGTAGCAGATAAGCTGAGGCGGGTCCAGAGTCGAGCGATGATAGAGTTGTCCTGGGGTGGATATGTGGTCGGAAGCTCATCTCGAGGTTAAATGTGACTCCAAGGTTGCGAGCAGTCTGGTTCAGCCTCAGACAGTGACTAGGGAACAGAGTTTGTGATGAGGACTGAAGACAATGGGTTCGATTGTCTTAATATTTAGTTGGAGGAAATTTCGGCTCAGCCAATATTGAATGTCAAACAAGCAGGGTGACAATTTATGGACAGTGAACAGGACAGAAGAGATGGTGGTGAAGTAGAGTGGGTGTTGTCAGCGTACATATGGAAACTGACGCTGTGTTTTCAGATAATGTTGCTGAGGGGCAACATGTAGATGAGAGATGAGAGATGGGTGAGGGCCATGGGTAGATCCTTGGCAGACACTAGCGGTTACAATGTAGGAGCAGGAAGAGAAGCCAATGCAAGTAATTCTCTGGTTATGATTAGAGAGCTAAAAATGAAACTAGCATCTGCAGTACTTTACTTTTGAACACGCTCAAGGACTTTGGCGAGGAAAGCAAGGTTGGAGATGGGGCGGTAATTTTCAGGGATGGAGTGAGTGATCAAGACTTTTTTTGAGGTGAAGGGTGATATGGCAGCAGATTTGTAGAAGAGGGGGACAGTACCCAAGGAGAGAATAGTTTACAATATCAGCTAACATGGGAGCCAGAAAGTAAAGTTGGGTAGTCAGCTGTTTAGTGGGAATAGGATTGAGAGAGCAGGAGGTGGATCTCATGGACAAGATGAGCTTGGAGAGGGCATGAGGGGAGGTGGGAGAGAAACTAAAGAAAGATGCGAGATCAGGGCTACAGCGTGGTGGACGCTTGCGTAGTTGGCCCAGTGGGCTAGGGGAAGTGAAGGAAGTGGAAGAGGCAGCTGATCGGGTAATCTCAATCTTAGTGTCCAGGAGCTCCTTGCACTTGTTAGAGATGAGGATGGGAGAGGGAGGGATTTAAGAAGATGGTTTGCAGTAGAGCAAAGAAGCCATGATTTATCTTTGCATTCCAGATAAGAGCAGGATCCAATTGCGCTCTGTGGCCCTCCTAGATCTGGTGGTGAATGGCTGTCCTATGTCCTTGCATGTATCCTCTGATCTTCCTATATTAGCCTATTTCTAGTTTATCGCAATCATTGACCACTGTTTCAGTTGCCTTCCCTCCACCCTCTGGAATTCACTCGCTCAATATCTTGCCCTACCAGCTTGCTCACTCTTTTCAAGTGCCTCCTCTTCAACTATGCTTTTGTCCTCACCTGACTGTCTTTTCCCTCCTCTCCAGATATGCTACCTACTACCCTTTAAAGCACTTGGGCATCTTTATGTATGTATTAAGTGTTGCAACAATGCGAACTATTGTGCTCAAGAATTCCCTCTTGCTACTACTTTTCCTGTCTTCAAAAAAAACTCTTTAAAAAGTTAACATCATAAGTCTTTTTCAAACCTCACAATTCTCCTCTCCCCACAAAAAAAATTCTCCTACTCCATGTCCATTTAGACATTCTTTTATGCACAGAGCTCTAAAGAGGGAGACAGAGGCCATCGCGTAAAAAGGGAAGGCTGGAGGTCAGTCCTTGGTGGGGTTGGTGCTGGAGGTAAGAGAGAGGCTGTCATCAACAGAGTGGAGGTCAAAGGCTTCTGCTGGCAGAGCACTCCTGCTCCTCTTGACCGTGAGTTATGCTGTAAAAGGTACTTACCTCACTTCCCTTTAACTGTGTTTCCCGACCCCCGGGAAACCTGCGTGCCAACTGTAAAAAATATTTAATTGTGTTTTCAATTGCACTGTTGGAGCCTGATTTAAATATGGTAATGAGGTGTCCTGCCTCTCCACAGCTGTGAAAATGGTGGCAGGCGTGTACTCGCCAGTTGTGGATGTGATTTCTGTTCTAAAACTTAACCCTCGGCGACCATCACCTGCCCCTCATGCAGGGTTAATATTGAAGGCATTGTCTTTGTGCTTCTCTATTGTACACTATTTATTTCTGTTTGATAGTCTTTTGGGAGTTTTTTGTGTGCCATTCCAATACTTTTTAAAGAAAAGACTTCCAACATTGTAAGGAACTGTAGATTAATAAATTCTACACCAGGGTTGTCCAACAAATGGCCGGCAGCTAAGATCCGGCCCGCCAAAGGTATCCATCCGGCCCATGGGTGTAAACTGGACCCAGAGCCATTCCTCTGCCTCGACAGGGGTCCGTCACTGGAGATGAGAAATTTCCCTTTGCCGCCTCCTTGTAGTCCGGCTTATAAAAGAAATCTTGTCAGTTTCACAGCTTACAGCTGCTGACATCGGGAACAGTTGTTTCCCAACTTCAGACAGATTCGGGATTTTTTACGAGCCTGCTGGAATACCTTGAATCTGTCTGAAGTTGGGAAACGGCTGTTACTGATGTCAGCTCCTGTCAGCTTTGAAACTGACTTGAGATTTTCTTTTAAACTGATCAACCATTTGCTGAGCATTTCCACTCTCTTCAACTGAAAGAGAGCGCAAGGGGGACAGAGAGGGGGGGGCGAGAGCGCAAGGGGGACAGAGAGGGGGGGGCGAGAGCGCAAGGGGGACAGAGAGGGGGGGGCGAGAGCGCAAGGGGGACAGAGAGGGGGGGGCGAGAGCGCAAGGGGGACAGAGAGGGGGGGGCGAGAGCGCAAGGGGGACAGAGAGGGGGGGGCGAGAGCGCAAGGGGGACAGAGAGGGGGGGGGCGAGAGCGCAAGGGGGACAGAGAGGGGGGGGCGAGAGCGCAAGGGGGACAGAGAGGGGGGGTGAGAGCGCAAGGGGGACAGAGAGGGGGGGTGAGAGCGCAAGGGGGACAGAGAGGGGGGGTGAGAGCGCAAGGGGGACAGAGAGGGGGGGTGAGAGCGCAAGGGGGACAGAGAGGGGGGGTGAGAGCGCAAGGGGGACAGAGAGGGGGCGGGCGAGAGAGAAAAGGGGACGGAGGGGAGCGGGCGAGAGAGAAAGGGGGACAGAGGAGGGGGGGGCGAGAGAGAAAGGGGGACAGAGGGGGGGGGGCGAGAGAGAAAGGGGGACAGAGGGGGGGGGGCGAGAGAGAAAGGGGGACAGAGGGGGGGGGGCGAGAGAGAAAGGGGGACAGAGGGGGGGGGGCGAGAGAGAAAGGGGGACAGAGGGGGGGGCGAGAGAGAAAGGGGGACAGAGGGGGGGGCGAGAGAGAGAAAGGGGGACGGGGGGGGGTGGAGAGAGAGAAAGGGGGACGGGGGGGGTGGAGAGAGAGAAAGGGGGACGGGGGGGGTGGAGAGAGAGAAAGGGGGACGGGGGGGGTGGAGAGAGAGAAAGGGGGACGGGGGGGGTGGAGAGAGAGAAAGGGGGACGGGGGGGGTGGAGAGAGAGAAAGGGGGACGGGGGGGGGTGGAGAGAGAGAAAGGGGGACGGAGGGGGGGGTGGCGAGAGAGAAAGGGGGACGGGGGGGTGGAGAGAGAGAAAGGGGGAAGAAGGGGGACGGGGTTGGACGAGAGAGAAAGGGGGAAGAAGGGGGACGGGGTTGGGCGAGAGAGAAAGGGGGACAGAGGGGGGGGCGAGAGAGAAAGGGGGACGGGGGGGGGCGAGAGAGAAAGGGGGACGGGGGGGGGGCGAGAGAGAAAGGGGGACGGAGGGGGTGTGGCGAGAGAGAAAGGGGGAAGGAGGGGGTGTGGCGAGAGAGAAAGGGGGAAGGAGGGGGGGGTGGCGAGAGAGAAAGGGGGAAGGAGGGGGGTGGCGAGAGAGAAAGGGGGACGGAGGGGGGGGTGGCGCGAGAGAAAGGGGGACGGAGGGGGGGGTGGCGCGAGAGAAAGGGGGACGGAGGGGGGGGGTGGCGCGAGAGAAAGGGGGAAGAAGGGGGGGCGCGAGAGAAAGGGGGAAGAAGGGGGGGCGCGAGAGAAAGGGGGAAGAAGGGGGGGCGCGAGAGAAAGGGGGAAGAAGGGGGGGCGCGAGAGAAAGGGGGACGGAGGGGGGGTGGCGAGAGAGAAAGGGGGACGGAGGGGGGGTGGCGAGAGAGAAAGGGGGACGGGGGGGCGAGAGAGAAAGGGGGACGGGGGGGGCGAGAGAGAAAGGGGGACGGGGGGGGCGAGAGAGAAAGGGGGACAGAGGGGGGGCGAGAGAGAAAGGGGGACAGAGGGGGGGCGAGAGAGAAAGGGGGACAGAGGGGTGGGCGAGAGAGAAAGGGGGACAGAGGGGGGGGCGAGAGAGAAAGGGGGACAGAGGGGGGGGGGCGAGAGAGAAAGGGGGACGGGGGGGGCGAGAGAGAAAGGGGGACGGGGGGGGCGAGAGAGAAAGGGGGACAGAGGGGGGGGCGAGAGAGAAAGGGGGACAGGGTTGGGCGAGAGAGAAAGGGGGAAGGAGGGGGGTGGCGAGAGAAAGGGGGACGGAGGTGGGATGGCGGCGCGAGAGAAAGGGGGACAGGGTTGGGCGAGAGAGAAAGGGGGAAGGAGGGGGGTGGCGAGAGAAAGGGGGACGGAGGTGGGATGGCGGCGCGAGAGAAAGGGGGACGGAGGTGGGATGGCGGCGCGAGAGAAAGGGGGACGGAGGGGGGGGTGGCGCGAGAGAAAGGGGGACGGAGGGGGGGGGTGGCGCGAGAGAAAGGGGGACGGAGGGGGGGGGTGGCGCGAGAGAAAGGGGGACGGAGGGGGGGGTGGCGCGAGAGAAAGGGGGACCGAGGGGGGCTGGCGCGAGAGAAAGGGGGACCGAGGGGGGGTGGCGAGGGAGAAAGGGGGACGGGGGGGGGGGGGTGGAGAGAGAGAAAGGGGGAAGGAGGGGGGGTGGTGGAGAGAGAGAAAGGGGGACGGGGGGGGGGGGGTGGAGAGAGAGAAAGGGGGAAGGAGGGGGGGTGGTGGAGAGAGAGAAAGGGGGAAGGAGGGGGGGTGGTGGAGAGAGAGAAAGGGGGAAGGGGGGGTGGAGAGAGAGAAAGGGGGAAGGGGGGGTGGAGAGAGAGAAAGGGGGACGGGGGGGGGTGGAGAGAGAGAAAGGGGGACGGGGGGGGGGGTGGAGAGAGAGAAAGGGGGACGGGGGGGGGGTGGAGAGAGAGAAAGGGGGACGGGGGGGGGTGGAGAGAGAGAAAGGGGGACGGGGGGGGGTGGAGAGAGAGAAAGGGGGACGGGGGGGGTGGCGCGAGAGAAAGGGGGACGGAGGGGGGGGTGGCGCGAGAGAAAGGGGTTCGGAGAGGGGGGTGGCGCGAGAGAAAGGGGGACCGAGGGGGGGTGGCGAGGGAGAAAGGGGGACGGGGGGGGGGTGGAGAGAGAGAAAGGGGGACGGGGTTGGGCGAGAGAGAAAGGGGGAAGAAGGGGGAAGAATGGGGACGGGGTTGGGCGAGAGAGAAAGGGGGAAGAATGGGGACGGGGTTGGGCGAGAGAGAAAGGGGGAAGAAGGGGGACGGGGTTGGGCGAGAGAGAAAGGGGGACAGAGGGGGGGGCGAGAGAGAAAGGGGGGGGCGAGAGAGAAAGGGGGGGGCGAGAGAGAAAGGGGGGGGGCGAGAGAGAAAGGGGGGGGCGAGAGAGAAAGGGGGGGGCGAGAGAGAAAGGGGGGGGCGAGAGAGAAAGGGGGGGGCGAGAGAGAAAGGGGGAAGGAGGGGGGGTGGCGAGAGAGAAAGGGGGAAGGAGGGGGGGTGGCGAGAGAGAAAGGGGGAAGGAGGGGGGGGTGGCGCGAGAGAAAGGGGGACGGAGGGGGGGGTGGCGCGAGAGAAAGGGGGAAGAAGGGGGGGCGCGAGAGAAAGGGGGAAGAAGGGGGGGCGCGAGAGAAAGGGGGAAGAAGGGGCGCGAGAGAAAGGGGGAAGAAGGGGGGGCGCGAGAGAAAGGGGGACGGAGGGGGGGTGGCGAGAGAGAAAGGGGGACGGAGGGGGGGTGGCGAGAGAGAAAGGGGGACGGGGGGGGCGAGAGAGAAAGGGGGACGGGGGGGGCGAGAGAGAAAGGGGGACGGGGGGGGCGAGAGAGAAAGGGGGACGGGGGGGCGAGAGAGAAAGGGGGACGGGGGGTGCGAGAGAGAAAGGGGGACAGAGGGGGGGGCGAGAGAGAAAGGGGGACAGAGGGGGGGCGAGAGAGAAAGGGGGACAGAGGGGTGGGCGAGAGAGAAAGGGGGACAGAGGGGGGGGCGAGAGAGAAAGGGGGACAGAGGGGGGGGGGCGAGAGAGAAAGGGGGACGGGGGGGGCGAGAGAGAAAGGGGGACGGGGGGGGCGAGAGAGAAAGGGGGACGGGGGGGGCGAGAGAGAAAGGGGGACAGAGGGGGGGGCGAGAGAGAAAGGGGGACAGGGTTGGGCGAGAGAGAAAGGGGGAAGGAGGGGGGTGGCGAGAGAAAGGGGGACGGAGGTGGGATGGCGGCGCGAGAGAAAGGGGGACAGGGTTGGGCGAGAGAGAAAGGGGGAAGGAGGGGGGTGGCGAGAGAAAGGGGGACGGAGGTGGGATGGCGGCGCGAGAGAAAGGGGGACGGAGGTGGGATGGCGGCGCGAGAGAAAGGGGGACGGGGGGGGGGTGGCGCGAGAGAAAGGGGGACGGAGGGGGGGGGGTGGCGCGAGAGAAAGGGGGACGGAGGGGGGGGGTGGCGCGAGAGAAAGGGGGACGGAGGGGGGGGTGGCGCGAGAGAAAGGGGGACCGAGGGGGGCTGGCGCGAGAGAAAGGGGGACCGAGGGGGGGTGGCGAGGGAGAAAGGGGGACGGGGGGGGGGGGTGGAGAGAGAGAAAGGGGGAAGGAGGGGGGGTGGTGGAGAGAGAGAAAGGGGGAAGGAGGGGGGGTGGTGGAGAGAGAGAAAGGGGGAAGGAGGGGGGGGGGTGGAGAGAGAGAAAGGGGGACGGGGGGGGGTGGAGAGAGAGAAAGGGGGACGGGGGGGGGTGGAGAGAGAGAAAGGGGGACGGGGGGGGGTGGAGAGAGAGAAAGGGGGACGGGGGGGGGTGGAGAGAGAGAAAGGGGGACGGGGGGGGGTGGAGAGAGAGAAAGGGGGACGGGGGGGGTGGAGAGAGAGAAAGGGGGACGGGGGGGGTGGCGCGAGAGAAAGGGGTTCGGAGAGGGGGGTGGCGCGAGAGAAAGGGGGACCGAGGGGGGGTGGCGAGGGAGAAAGGGGGACGGGGGGGGGTGGAGAGAGAGAAAGGGGGACGGGGTTGGGCGAGAGAGAAAGGGGGAAGAAGGGGGAAGAATGGGGACGGGGTTGGGCGAGAGAGAAAGGGGGAAGAATGGGGACGGGGTTGGGCGAGAGAGAAAGGGGGAAGAAGGGGGACGGGGTTGGGCGAGAGAGAAAGGGGGACAGAGGGGGGGGCGAGAGAGAAAGGGGGGGGCGAGAGAGAAAGGGGGAAGGAGGGGGGGTGGCGAGAGAGAAAGGGGGAAGGAGGGGGGTGGCGAGAGAGAAAGGGGGAAGGAGGGGGGGTGGCGAGAGAGAAAGGGGGAAGGAGGGGGGGTGGCGAGAGAGAAAGGGGGAAGGAGGGGGGGTGGCGAGAGAGAAAGGGGGAAGGAGGGGGGGTGGCGAGAGAGAAAGGGGGAAGGAGGGGGGGTGGCGAGAGAGAAAGGGGGAAGGAGGGGGGGTGGCGAGAGAGAAAGGGGGAAGGAGGGGGGGTGGCGAGAGAGAAAGGGGGAAGGAGGGGGGGTGGCGAGAGAGAAAGGGGGAAGGAGGGGGGGTGGCGAGAGAGAAAGGGGGAAGGAGGGGGGGTGGCGAGAGAGAAAGGGGGAAGGAGGGGGGGGTGGCGAGAGAGAAAGGGGGAAGGAGGGGGGGTGGCGAGAGAGAAAGGGGGAAGGAGGGGGGGTGGCGAGAGAGAAAGGGGGAAGGAGGGGGGGGTGGCGAGAGAGAAAGGGGGAAGGAGGGGGGGGTGGCGAGAGAGAAAGGGGGAAGGAGGGGGGGTGGCGAGAGAGAAAGGGGGAAGGAGGGGGGGGGTGGCGAGAGAGAAAGGGGGACGGAGGGGGGGGGTGGCGAGAGAGAAAGGGGGACGGAGGGGGGGGTGGAGAGAGAGAAAGGGGGACGGGGGGGTGGAGAGAGAGAAAGGGGGACGGGGGGGGCGAGAGAGAAAGGGGGGGCGGGGTTGGGCGAGAGAGAAAGGGGGAAGATGGGGGACGGGGTTGGGCGAGAGAGAAAGGGGGAAGAAGGGGGGGCGCGAGAGAAAGGGGGACGGAGGGGGGGTGGCGCGAGAGAAAGGGGGACGGAGGGGGGGTGGCGCGAGAGAAAGGGGGACGGAGGGGGGGGTGGCGCGAGAGAAAGGGGGACGGAGGGGGGGGTGGCGCGAGAGAAAGGGGGACGGAGGGGGGGGTGGCGCGAGAGAAAGGGGGACGGAGGGGGGGGTGGCGCGAGAGAAAGGGGGACGGAGGGGGGGGTGGCGCGAGAGAAAGGGGGACGGGGGGGGTGGCGCGAGAGAAAGGGGGACGGACGGGGGGGGGTGGCGCGAGAGAAAGGGGGACGGACGGGGGGGGGGCGCGAGAGAAAGGGGGACCGACGGGGGGGGGGGGGGGTGGCGCGAGAGAAAGGGGGACCGAGGGGGGGTGGCGAGAGAGAAAGGGGGACGGGGGGGGGGTGGAGAGAGAGAAAGGGGGACGGGGGGGCGAGAGAGAAAGGGGGACGGGGTTGGGCGAGAGAGAAAGGGGGACGGGGTTGGGCGAGAGAGAAAGGGGGAAGAAGGGGGGTGGCGAGAGAGAAAGGGGGACGGAGGGGGGGGTGGCGCGAGAGAAAAAGTGATCAAGTTCACTATGACAGAAGGACATCTGTCCAGAATACTCTGCATTGCTACAAGAAATGTGCCTGCAAACACTGACTACTTTTGCAAGCAAAAAATATACCAGGTTTCTCACTAAATCAGTGTCCAACATAGTGAAGAGAAAGTAACGCAATAAATTAGTCTCATTTAAAGCCTTTTCACAAAATGTACATTTGCTGTTTTGGTCTGTTTAATAGCAAGATAAATTTTAATGCCTTTATCTTTCCGAAATTGTCTCATTGGCTCCCCCATGTAAGACAAAAATTGTAGTGTGGCCCCCCATGCATAAAGATTGGGCAACCCTGTTCTACACCGTCTAAAGAGTGGTTTTCTGCATCATCACTCTTGGCATACGGTGGGAATGAATATCATGAAATTGTACATTCCCATTCTGTAATTTTCCATCTACTAAAATTAGCAGACCCAGATCATACAGTGGGATGTTCAGTTTCGTTATGCATTCCAGCATATGCTAGAGCACCAAAGCTGAAAATCTTCCTTCTAGTTTATTGTGGACTGAGGAAATCTTGATCTGAAGGAAATGAATTCAGCTTTCATTT
Organism: Heterodontus francisci; assembly: GCF_036365525.1. Taxonomy (NCBI): domain Eukaryota; kingdom Metazoa; phylum Chordata; class Chondrichthyes; order Heterodontiformes; family Heterodontidae; genus Heterodontus; species Heterodontus francisci. Next base: position 124,180,380 of record NC_090374.1, read on the forward strand.
TATTGGCAGAGTGAAATAGATTGTTAAAGTATCCATTAGAAATGAAAATGATCCACTTAAATGTATGAATGCTATATTAGTAGTAAATGTTTACCTGATTTCCTGTTCTACTTGTATTCACAGCTGCAAAATAATTCAACCTTAAGAACATTTACTACTTTCCCTGTTTTGGACAATTTGTACTTACTGCTGAATTTTCATATTTAGACCTTGGCAGAAAAGAGTAAAGAACTGGACAGATTACGTAATGAATGGGCAACACATACAAGTTTGCTAGCGAACAAGCACAGCCAGGAAGTTACCACCGAACGGGAGAAGGCCTTGCAGGTGAGAAAATGTACAAATTAATAATGGGATAGTAAAGTTGAAAGTTAAATGTAAAACATCATTTAAAAGTTTAGGGAAAGAAAGAATTAGGATTTATGTGGTATCTTGTCACATATTCAACATGTTCCAGAGTAGTTTACCATCAGTCGGTCACTTTTTGAAGTACAGTCACTGTATGTAGACAAACAAAGCAGTAAATGTGCACACAGCAAATAATCGAATGACCAGTTTGTTTTTGCAAGTTTTAGTCAAGAGAGGAATGTTGGCCAGGGTGCCTGCTCTTTGAATAGTGCCAAGGGATCTGTTATTTCCCCCCCTTAATTGGTTTAATATCTCATCTGAAAAATGGCACCTTTTGACAGTGTAGCATTCCTTTAGTATGGCACTAGAGTGGTCTAGATTATGTGCTGATGTCTGTAGCGAGGGTGGAAATTGTAGCCTTCCAATTCTGAGAAATGCCTCTAGGTGAGCCAAGCTGGCATTTGGATACAAATGGAGCATATCGTAGAAATGCTAAAACAAAGATTCTGTTGCTTGGAGTGGTCCAGGGATCTGCTATCGTACAATCCTGTCAAGATATCCAAACTGATATATATAGCATGTTACTCAGTAAATTCACAGAACTAGAGTAACCATGCTACAGGGAAGAGGAAGGTCGACAATTGATGATGATCCCAAGGCTGAGTTGCTATCAGTACCAGAAATATAGGAAGGAAAACAAATCCAGTAATAAATAGAAACCCAATTCAAATAAATTGGCATTGCTATATGCATGTTCCCAATGAATATTGTACCAACGCCCATACACACTAATATCTCGACCAGCTTACATGCATATCCAATTATCTGCTACGGAAAAATACCCCAGAACAAATTAACACTGCATGAAGTCAAAACTCAATTTTAGTTTGGTTTGTTGATTTTTATTCCCCTCCCTTGTGTTTTTCGCTTGTGGCAGTGTATCTTGAGTGTATTCTGCTACCTAATTTAGTGCTCCATCCAGGTGCTATCCCGAAGGTGGTTGGCGGGGGGGGGCGAAGAGCTGGTGGTGATGATGGTGCCAGTCAACATGTAGCATTCGTCTGCTAAATGTTAGTGTTTCCTCGGAGAGAAATGGCATAAATGGGCGGCACAGTGGCGCAGTGGTTAGCACCGCAGCCTCACAGCTCCAGCGACCCGGGTTCAATTCTGGGTACTGTCTGTGCGGAGTTTGCAAGTTCTCCCTGTGTCTGCGTGGGTTCTCGCCGGGTGCTCCGGTTTCCTCCTACCACCAAAGACTTGCAGGTTGATAGGTAAATTGGCCATTATAAATTGCCCCTAGTATAGGTAGGTGGTAGGGGAATATAGAGACAGGTGGGGATGTGGTAGGAATATGGGATTAGTGTAGGATTAGTATTAATGGGTGGTTGATGGTCGGCACAGACTCGGTGGGCCGAAGGGCCTGTTTCAGTGCTGTATCTCTAAATAAATAAAATCTAACTTCTGTTTCTCTTCCTCCTTATCTTATGCTGTGTGGCTGTGCTGTTTTTGGCTATGCATGGGTCATTTGGGTGGGACAGCAAAATGTGGCACCATCAGATGCGGTTACCTCATTTGTGCCTACTGCCATGGCCCTGCTCGTGGGCACTCTCTCAGCTTTCCCTGTGGTCTGCTTGGACTCAGACTGCAGGATGTTGAAGCTTGACGTTTGAGTACTTTTTAGCTGTTTCTCCAGCATGATGAATCAAGACAGGAAAGACTCAGACATTGGAGCATCAGTTGATACATTTCCATAGCTACACGTAGGACCTCTGTTAAGGGGGATCCAACCCTAAAAATGATTCTAGAAATGCCACACGTTCCAGGGTGGATGTCAGTTCTCTAAAATAGCCAAAACCACAACAGAAATATGGATAGGAGCCTCATCCACACTAGCCACAACACCTTGCAGAGTGCTTTGTGCACTTTCAAGTGACTTATGAATTGATGGTGCTGACAAAGCAACATTCTTTCTTATCCAGGTCATAGAGGGCACAGGTCCAGAAACTTTGCAACTGAGGGTGGCCTGGCTCTTCCTGCTCCTCTGGTATGTTGGCTTTCATTGCAAGGGAATTTGAGTACAGGAGTAAAAATATCTTGCTGCAATTGCATAGAGCCTTGGTGAGACTGCAGCTGGAGTAATGTGTACACTTTTGGTCGTCTCATCTGAGGAAGGATATACTTGCCATAGAGGAAGTGCAACGGAGTTTCACCAGACTAATCCTTGGGATGGCGGTATTGTCTTATGAGGAGAGATTGAGGGAACTGGCCTGTATTCTCTAGAGTTTTGAAGAATGAAAGATGATCTCATTGAAACTTACAAAATTCTTACAGGGTGTGACGGGGTAGATGTGGATAGGATGTTTCCTGTGGCTGGTGAGTCCAGAACCAGGGGACACAGTCTCAAATAAGGGGCAGGCCATTTAAGACTGAGCTGAGGAGGAATTTCTTGACTCAGAGGGTGGTGAATCTTTGGAATTCTGTACCCAGAGGGCTGTGGAATCATGTTCAAGACAGAAATAGATAGATTTCTGGATACTAACGACATCAAGGGATATGGGGATAGCACGGGAAAGTGGTGTTGACGTAGATGATCAGCCATGGTCTAATTGAATGGTAAAGCAGGCTTGATGTACTGAATGGCCTACTGCTGCTCCTATGTTCCTATATTTGTTTAATTATGCATGGGATCAGGGAGAATCGATATAGAACTTACATCAAGACATTAAGTGCGTAGGATACATGATAGGTTAAAGTGTACCAAGTCTGTGTAAGGACTCAATAGAGCGAGAATGCATTGAATAGCCTGTGTCAGGTTGGCATTGTTCCTCCCTCTTATCAGCTGTTGGGAAACTTTTCTCTCTATCTGTTCTTTCCCCTCCATCCCGTAATTACGTTTCTATCTGTGTCTAATTGCAGTTTGCTGTTGACATGGAATGTTGTTTTGAGTTCTGAGTTTTTTTGACCTATTGTAAAAGTGGCAATAATTTGGATTTGTCAACCACAGCAGTGTCCTTTTTTTTTTTGTTGGGCAATGAAGGGAGAGTAACAATGAATGGATAAAGTGCTGAGCATTTTTAGGACAATTCTCTTTTTTTTATAAAAAAAGGACTACATTCAAAAACAGTAATCTAGTACCTGGTTTTTGCCATTTTATGTTGGGACTACACGTGTTTGTCGGAGTCATTTACGGCATAGAAGGAGGCTATTTGGCCCATCGAGTTATGACAGCTCTCAGTAGAGCAATGCAGTCAGTCGCACTTCCCCGCTCGATCCCCGTAGCCCTGCAAGTTTATTTCCTTCAAGTGTCCAGCCAATTTCCTTTTGAAATCATTGATTGTCTCCGCTTCCAGGTCATTCTCACCCGTTGCGTAGAGAAGTTCTTCCTCACATTCCCCCTGCATCTCTTGCCCAAAATCTTAGATCTGCGTCCCATAGTCCTTGTACCATCAGTTAATTTTTTTTCATTCCTTCATGGGATGTGGGTGTCGCTGGCTAGGCCAACATTTATTGTCCATCCCTAATTGCCCTTGAGAAGGTGGTGGTAAGCTGCCTTCTTGAACCGCTGTAGTCCATGTGGGATAAGTACACCCACAGTGCTGTTGGGAAGGGAGTTCATGATTTTGACCCAGCGACAGTGAAGGAACGGCAATATAGTTCCAAGTCAGGATGGTGTGTGGTGTGGAAGGGAACTTGCAGGTGGTGGTGTTCCCATGCATTTGCTGCTCTAGTCCTTCTAGGTGGTAGAGGTTGCAGGTTTGATAAGTGCTGTCTAAGGAGCCTTGGTGCATTGCTGCAAGCAACTTATAGATGGTACAGGCTGCCGCCACTGTGCATCAGTGGTGGAGAGAGTGAATGTTTGTGGATGGAGTACCAATCAAGCGGGCTGCTTTGTCCTGGATGGTGTCGAGCTGCTTGAGTGTTGGAGCTGCACCCATCCAGGCAAGTGGAGAGTATTCCATCACACTCCTGACTTGTGCCTTGTAGATGGTGGACAGGCTTTGGGGAGTTAGGAGGTGAGTTACTCGCTGCAGGATTCCTAGCCTCTGACCTGCTCTTGTAGCCCCCCTATTTATGGTTACTCCAGTTCAGTTTCTAATCAATGGTAACCCTCAGGATATTGATAGTGGGGGATTCAGCAATCGTAATACCTTTGAATGTCAAAGGGAGATGGTTAGAGCTCGCCACTTATCAGCCCAAGCCTGGATATTGTCCAGGTCTTGCTGCATTTCTACACGGATTGTTTCAGTATCTGAGGAGTCACGAATGGTGCTGAACATTGTGCAATCATCAGCGATCATCCCCACTTCTGACCTTATGATTGAAGGAAGGTCATTGGGGAAGCAGCTGAAGATGGTTGGGCCTAGAACACTACCCTGAGGAACTCCTGCAGTGATGTCCTGGAGCTGAGATGATTGACCCCCAACAGGCACAACCATCTTTCTTTGGGCTAGGTACGACTACAACCAGCGGAGATTTTTCCCCCTGATTCCCATTGACTCCAGTTTTGCTAGGGCTCCTTGATGCCATACTCTGTCAAATGCTGACTTGATGTCAAGGGCAATCACTCTCACCTCAGCTCTTGAGTTCAGCTCTTTTGTCCAAGGGTGTAATGTGGTCAGGAGTTGAGTGGCCCTGACGGAATCCAAACTGAGCATCACTGAGCAGGTTATTGCTAAGCAAGTGCTGCTTGATAGCACTGTTGACGGCAACTTCATCACTTTACTGATGATTGAGAGTAGGTTGATGGGGCGGTAACTGGCTGGGTTGGACTTGTCCTGCCTTTTGTGTACAGAACATACCTGGGCAATTTTCCACATTGCTGGCTCTATGCCAGTGTTGTACTGGAACAGCTTGGCTAGGAGAGTGGCAAGTTCTGGAGCACAGGTCTTCAGTACTATTGCCGGAATGGTGTCAGGGCCGCACAGCCTTTGCAGTAACCAGTGCTGTCAATCGTTTCTTGATATCACGTGGAGTGTATCGAATTGGCTGAAGACTGGCATCTGTGATGTTGGGGACTTCAGGAGGAGGCCGAGATGGATCATCTACTAGGCACTTCTGGCTGAAGATTGTTCCAAATGCTTCAGCCTTCTCTTTTGCACTGATGTACTGGGCTCCCCCATCATTGAGGATGGGGATATTTGTGGAGCCACCTTCTCCAGTTAGTTGTTTAATTGTCCACCACCATTCACGACTGCATGTGGCAGGACTGCAGAGCTTAGATATGATCTGTTGGTTATGGGATTGCTTAGCTCTGTCTATCGCATGTTACGTTTGTTGTTTGGCATGCAAGTAGTCCTGGCTTGTAGCTTCACCCGGTTGACACCTCATTTTGAGGCATGCCTGGTGCAGCTCCTGGCATGCCCTCCTGCACTCTTCATTGAACCAGGGTTGGTCCCCCTAGCTTGATGGTAATGGTAAAATGGAGGATATGCTGGGCCATGAGGTTACAGATTGTGGTTGAGTACAGTTCTGCTGCTGTTGATGGCCCACAACGCCTCATGAATGCCCAGTTTTGAGTTGCTAGATCTGTTTGAAATCTATCCCATTTAGCATGGTGGTAGTGCTACACAACACTATGGAGGGTATCCTCAATGTGAAGACGCGACTTTGTCTCCACAAGGACTATGTGGTGGTCACTCCTACCAATACTGTCATGGACAGATGCATCTGCGGCAGGCAAATTGGTGAGGACGAGGTCAAGTATATTTTTCCCTATTGTTGGTTCCCTCACCACCTGCGCAGACCCAGTGTAGCAGCTATGTCCTTTAGGACTCGACCAGCTCGGTCAGTAGTGGTACTACCGAGCCACTCTTGGTGATGGACATTGAAGTCCCCCCCAGTGTACATTCTGCGCCTGTGCCACCCTCCGTACTTCCTCCAAGTGCTGTGCAACATGAAGGAGTACTGATTCATTAGCTGAAGTGGGGGGAGTGGGGTGGAGGGCAGGGGCGGTAGGTGGTAATCAGCAGGAGGTTTCCTTGCCCATGTTTGACCTGATGCCATGAGACTTCATGGGTTCCGGAGTCGATGTTGAGGACTCCCAGGGCAACTTCTTTCCAACTGTATACCACTGTGCCGCCACCTCTGCTGGGTGGGACATGACATACCCGGGGATGGTGATGGCGGTGTCTGGGACATTGTCTGTCAGGTATGATTCCGTGAGTATGACTGTGTCAGGCTGTTGCTTGACTAGTCTGTGGGTCAGCTCCCCCAACTTTGGCACAAGCCCCCAGATGTTAGTAAGAAGGACTTTACGGGGTCGATAGGGCTGGGTTTGCCCTTGTTTCCGGTGCCTAGGTCGATGCTGGGTGTTCCGTCCGGTTTTATTCCTTTTCAACTTTTATGTAGTGGTTTTGTACAAGTGAATGGCTTGCTAGGCCATTTCAGAGGGCAGTTAAGAGTCAACCACATTGCTGTGGGTTTGGAGTCACATGTAGGCCAGACCAGGTAAGGACAGCAGATTTCCTTCCCTAAATGACATTAGTGAACCAGATGGGATTTTACAACAATTGACAATGGTTTCATGGCCATCATTCGACTAGCTTTTTAATTCCAGATTTATTAATTGAATTCAAATTCCACCCATGTCCCCAGAGCCATACCCTGGGTCTCTGGGTTACTAGTCCAGTGACTATACCACCATGCCACTGCCTCCCCTTGTATTTCTAAATCCAAGTCATTTATATATGGCAGAAAAAGGCAGTGGTCCTAGCACTGACCCTTGGGTAACATCACTGTCTTATCATCCTCCAGTCTGAAAAACAACCATTTACCATGACTTGCTATTTTCTGTCCTTAATGGGAACAGGTTTTCCTTGTCTAACTTATCTAAGCTTGTCATAGTCTTGTACACCTCTATCAAATTTCTCCTCAATCTCCTTTGCTCCAAGGAGAAAACCTTAGCTTTTGTAACCTAACATTGTAACTAAAATGCCCATCTGTGGAACCATTCTGGTAAAATACCTTTGTGCCCTCTCAAGGACCCCCATATCCTTCCTAAAGTGTGGTGACCAGAACTGGAAGTAATACTCTAGTTAGAATCATAGAAAGTTTAAGGCACAGAAAGAGGCCACTTGGCCCATTGTGTCTGTGCTGGCTGAAAAACAATCCACCTATTCTAATCCCACCTTCCAGCATTTGGTACGTAGCCCTGCAGTTTACGGCACTTGAGGTGCATATTCAGACCATCACCACCCTCTGAGTGAAAAAGCTTTTCCTCATCTCCCCTCTAATTTTTCTACCAATCACTTTACATCTACACCCCCTCGTCACTGATCTCTCTGCTAAGGTGAATAGACCCTTCACCTCCACTCTATCCCGGCCCCTCAAAGTTTTGTACATTTCAATCAGATCTCCCCTCAGCCTTCTCTGTTCCAAGGAGAACAAACCCAGCCTATTCAGTCTTTCCACATAGCTGCATTTTTTCAGTCCTGGCAACATCTTGTAAATCTCCTCTGTACCCTATCTTAGTGCAATTACCTCCTTTCTGTATTGAAATGATCAGAACTGCACACAGTACTCAAGTTGTGGCCTAACCAATGAGTTATACAGTTCCAGCATAACCTCCCTGCTCTTGTATTCTATACTTTGGCTAATAAAGGGAAGGATTCCATATGCCTTCTTAACCACCTTATTGATTACCTTCAGGGATCTGTGGACATTCACTCCAAGGTCCCTCACTTCCTCTACACTTCTTAGTATTTTCCCATTAATCGTGTATTCCTTTGCCTTGTTTGACCTCCCCAAATGCATCACATCACACTTCTCCAAGTTGAATTCCATTTGCCACTTTTCTGCCCATCTGACCAGACCATCAATATCTTTCTGCAGCCTACAGCTATCCTCCTTGCTATCTACCACACGGCCAATCTTTGTGTCGTCCCTAAACGTCTTGATCATGCTCCCTACATTTACGTCCAAATCGTTAATATACACCACAAAAAGCAGGGGACCAAGTACTGAGCCCTGCGGAACACCACTGGAAACAGCCCTCCAGTCGCTAAAACAGCTGTCAACAATTACCGTTTGTTTCCTGCCACTGAGCCAATTTTGTATCCACCTTGCTGCATTTCCCTGGATCCCATGGGATTTAATTTTTTAACCAGTCTGCCATGTGGGACCTTGTCAAAAACCTTGCTAAAATCCATGTAGACCACATCAACTGCACTACTCTCCTCTATCTTCCTTGTTACTTCAAAAAATTCAATCAAGTTGGTCAAACAAGATCGTCCCTTAACAAATCCATGCTGACTATCCTTGATTAACCTGTGCCTTCCGAATTGACAGTTTATCCTGTCTCTTGGAATAGATTCCAATAATTTGCCCATGACTGAGGTTAGACTGATTGGCCTGTAATTATTCAGTCTAGCCTTCGCTCCCTTTTTGAGCAGAGGTACAAAGTTAGCAATTCTCCAATCCTCCGGCACCACACCTATATCCAGTGTGGACTGGAAAATGATGGTCAGACCCTCTGCTGTTTCCCCTCTCGCTTCTTTTGGGGCCTTACCAGAGCGCTATAAAGGTTCAGCATAAACTACCCTGCTTTTCTACTGTATGCCTCTATTTATGAAGCCCAAGATCCCATATGCTTTGCTAACCATTCTCTCAATTTGTCCTGCCACCTTCAAAGATTGATGTACATGTACACTGTTTAGAACTGTGCCATTAAGTCTATATTGCCTCACCCTATCCCTTCTGCCAAAATGCATCACCTCACACTTGTCTGTATTCCCCTGTCACTTGTCTGCCCATTCTGTTATGTTCTGTTGCAGGTGGTTTGTATCATCCTCACTGTTTGCCATTCCTTCAAGTTTGGTATCATCGGCAAATTTTGAAACTCCATTCTGTATTCCTAGATCCAATCATTTATATATAGCAGAAAAGGCAATGGTCCTAGCCCTGACCATGGTGAACACCACTGACTCCCATCCTCCAGTCTGAAAAACAACCATTTACCATGACTCGCTATATTCTGTCTTTAAGCCAATTTTTTATCCAACTGGACACTGACCCTCCTATTCCATGAGCTTCAGTTTTGTTAACTAGCCTTTTATGTGGTACTTTATCAAATGCTTTATTAAAAATCCATATAGACAACATCCACTGCATTCCCTTCATCAACCTTCTCTGTACTTCGTGAAAAAATTCAATTAGATTAGTCAAGCACAATCTACCTTTTCCAAATCCATGCTGGCTATCCTTAATTAACCCAAACCTCTCCAAGTACCTGTTGATTTTCTTCCCTGGTTATTGTTCCTAAAACCTTACCCCTGCCGCTGATGTTAAACTGACTGGCCTGCAGTTGCTCGGAATGTTCTTGCATTCTTTCTTGAATAAGGGTGTCACGTTTGCTACTCTCCAATCCTCTGGCTCCCACCCCATATCTGGGGAAGATTGGAAGATTATGGCAAGCCCTTCTGCTATCTCCACCCCGACTTCCTTTAACAATCTTTAAGACTTTTTATTCCTATTCACAAATTAGCTATATAATTTTAACAAAAATTTAAATAATTTAAAATAGCTTGGATACTATGAAAACTGTAGGTTTCTATGAAAGGATGAGTTAGATGGGCCAAAGAGTCTCCCTGCAATTGTCGTTGTGATTTATAAATATAATTTACCTTGTGCTATTCTCCCCACACCCAGCCCTAACTGATGCTGGCTTTTTTTTTATGACTCTTCCTAGGCTCAAACACAGTACCACCATCAATTAGAGCAGCAGAAGAAGGAGACAGAGGCAGCACACAGTCAAACAGTACAGCACTTGGAAAGCAGGCTAGCTGAAATGGAAGCGATCAACAAAGATCTCGCCGAGAGGAAATACAAATCTGAATCTTTAATACGAGAGTTGAAAGCCAAAGTATCTAGCTTGGAAGAGGTTGGCAAAACCTTTTTAATAGTTTAAATTTTACATGTGAATGTATTCTCAATGTTTACAATTTTTAAGAAAGAAAACAAATACAATAACACAATTACTTTACAAAACTATTGCTGTTAAGACCACAGTCTTCTAATAGTTAAGTAAAGCAGATTGCCCACTGGCACTGCAGTGTATTACTGAGCCATATTGACTGAGAATGTCCAGATTTGATCCTTGGTCTGCAGAGTTAAATCATATTAAAATACCTTATTTGCATATATCTAATATAATATAACAAAATGACTCCTGACCACGCAGCCAAGCACTGATGTTATCAGTGCGTTCCTAGCTGCGAACATGTGCAGAACGGTTCCTTCCTATCAGTAAGGTGCTGCGTAGGCACAGCTTACATCAGCACCCGGCTTGCCAGGACTAATTCGCATATACGCTCTAAATCGTCATTGCATGCTGGAACGGGGCCACCCGCTTCCCACCTCACTGCAGCCTTCCCTCAGCCACTCACTCTCACCCTCGCTGCTTTCCCCCTTGGCCACTCGCTTCCTGCCAACTTCCACCAGCCACTTGCACCTGTCCTTGCCGCCTCTCCCTGTCAGCTGCTCGCTTCCCAACTCATGGCTTCTCCCCCTCGGCCACTTGCTCTCGTCCTCGCCGCTTCTCTCCGTTGGCCACTCGCTCCCTGCCACCTTCCATCAGTCACTTGTGCGTGCCCTCATCACTTCCCCCTTTGGCTGATTGCTCCCCGCTGCGTCGCCCGAAGAAGCGCGGGGGCCGGGGAACGAGCCACCGAAGTGGCAAGGCGGGGCGTAAGGGGTGACGCGGGAGCCAGTGGCCAAGAAGAGGGATGTGGCGAGGCCTGGAGTGAGCGGCAGTTGGGGAGGGGAGTGGGGAGCGAGCAGCTGAGGTGGGGAAGCAGTGAGGGCGGGAGCGAGTGGCAAGAGGGGGGAGAAGCGGCGAGCAGACGGGCGTGGGAGGGGAACGTGAACAGAAGCGCGATGGCTTCTATCTGAATTATAGCCCAGAATCTCTCTGCACTGCTGTAATTGAGGAAGAGAATAAGCCACATGAATCTATTTCCAAAACCAATATGGTAGAATAATAAGCATCTTTCCAAGCATGAATTGAAAGATGCCGTACAATGAGATTACTTTTTTTTTACTAGCACGGGAACTGTTGGGTGGGATGGAGGCTCCGATCGCAGCCACTGTGGAGATTTGGGTTTAAGGCTGCATTTACTTTTTGTGACAAATTGAGCAGCGCCATCTTTAATACTGGCAGTTCCAGAGACGTCAGACATTGACATTTCAGTGGATGTGGCTGTATTTGTGCATGTGCCAGTACTGCACCACCTAGTGGTTGCTTTGTCATCAAATGCAGCCATAAGATAATACACACACCATGGGCTGGATTTTGTTGAGCTCCTGGTGTCGGGCTCTGGCGGGGGTAGCGGAAGATCGGAGCACCAGCGGCCTGTCACAGAGCCTGACACCGGAAATGCGGGGCCCGATCTTTCCGGCAGCAGGGAAACTCCGTGGTGGCACATCTGCCGCTCTGCAGCAGGACCAGCTTTGAATATTAAAATCACCTATTTGAACACATTTAAATGGAAGCCGGAACGATCATACCGACAGTTCCGGATCTTCAAGCAACGTGCAGCACTCCTGTGCCTTTATTTTCCCATCCAGGAAAAGCTGGCGCCACCGAGGTGGGGAAGGGGGGATCTCTGCATTTGTAGTGAGTTGGGGGGGGGAAGAGGAGGGGAAGGAGTCAGCTCTGCTCTTAGTGCATTTGGGATGGCAAAGGGGTAATCAGGGATTTTCTGTTGTAGTTGGGGAGGGGGGCGGTGATGGGTTAAACTTTTTTTTGTTGCAGTTGTCGGGGTGGGGAGGGCAACTTTCATCTGTCACCTGTGCAGAAACAGGCAACGCTATTGACGCCATATGATTGGGGGTGGGGGGCAGCCCTGCATATTATAATAAGCTAACACAAACGCTAGATCGTGGCGGCATGGCAGTGTGCGGCCCACAGATGCTGATCGCCATTTTCTCCGCCTGCCGCTGCTCCCGGCGACAAGACAATAAAATGCAGCCCTACACTTTTCATTTAGTATATTTCCTGTTTAAAATGAAAGTTTCATTTTATATGGCACCTTTGTTGTATGGTATTTAGGAGTGTCAGAGATCAAAACAGGAAGTTCTTTCACTGAGGAGAGAAAATACCACACTAGATGCAGAATGCCATGAAAAAGAGAAACTACTGAATCAGCTACGAACAAGGACAGCTGTCCTGGAACAAGAAGTCAAAGATAAAGAGCAAGTGGTTGCAAGGACAACTGAAGTCTTTGAAAGTACACAGCAGCACAAGGTATTGAAAATCACATGAAATCTGTTGAAGTTTTCAGTTATTTAATCAAGTAGAGCAGTGGTACAGTACAGCTATAATGGGGTCTACTCCACAATACATCAGGGCCTACTTGGGACCCTCTGCACTCCAGCACAGTTGGGATGTAACTCTCTCAGGTGCACAAGTGTAATCTAACCTCAGCTGAAGATTTAGTTCTGCACAGTGGTCAATGATTATTTATATATTTGTGCTACACATTCCAGGTATGCCTCTCCAGTGATTGCTGGTTAAAGCAGTAAGTAATTGAGAGCCATACAAACCAGTAATGTCCCAGATTTGGTACGCAATCCACGTTAAGTTAGACAATATCAGCTGGAATGGCAATAGTGTGCTATTATTGGCCTCAGCATCCATAGACTAGGAATGTGAACACCAATCAGGGTTCTTGTTCCTTATCACACTCCAGTGATTCTAGCTGCAAAACTGTGTATGTACATGTGTGTCTGTATGTGTGGATGTCAGATGAAGACAGGATGAGGCTCACCTATGCCTGCTGTTGTTCACTGTCCAGATTCACACATGAAGGATAAGGAATAGTCTCTTGGATGAGGTATGGAGGAAAACCCATACCCATTGAACTTCATCCCAGAAAGGATTCAGCGTCTACAGGGAAAGAGAAGAATCATAAATTAGTAGTAAAGGGAGTAGAGGAAAAAGGTGGTTCAGGTACCTCCTCACACAGATGGAATTATCAAGTGATATATAAATAATGACGCAATTGGCTATTTTTCAGCCTTCTATTTTTAGGTATTTTTCCAAATTTAGGTCAAAAAAATGATATGTTGTGCTTTCTCAGAAGAAAATGAAACTGAATTAAACCTGATTTAATTTCATTTTAATTAACAAAACAATTTTAGTAGAAGCAAATGAATACTTGGAATAATAAATGCTTACTCACTCTTCATAAATTATAAGGCCAAAAGAGATAGCTGGACATTATGGTGCTTGCTTCTCCATGGAACATCATCTGGCTCTCTGTATGTGACACAGATTTTAGAATCATAGAATTCTGCAGCACTGGAAGTAATTTGGCCCATCGAAACTGTGCCAGCTTTTTGAAGAACAACCAGTTAGTCCTGCTCCCTCATTACAGTATTTCTTTTTTGACAGTTTTTTAAAAAACAGTTGTATCCAATATTTCTACTGAGCTGTGTGGCTGTGCAGCAACCTGAAAGTCCCAGCACAGGCTGCGCACAAGTTGACCCCTTTAAATTACTGCGTTTTCCACACACCTAAACATATCACCCGTGTGCTCCAAAGAAAAACTGAGGAAACATCGGTTGTATCTAAATATCTTCACTTGGAATCCATCCTAGAACCTGTTTGTATCATCCACAGCAGCAGGTGCATCACCTCCCTTAGTGTTTCATGTATAGATCAACTGTGTTCTGTGTTTGCACACCAACTTGATCATACCTTTTGAAAGTAGTTCCAGGAGGGCAGTCATGGCCTGAGAATGTCTGATTTGTAGTCTCTGAGGTGACTGCAGATGAGATGAGTTTGTAGTTGAGTATCTCTTTCAACAGTTTATCAAACATGGCTTTGTCAAACAGGATCAGTTGTTCAGCTTGTATGTTACTTCTTTTGACCATTTCTTCTTGGCCTTGCCTCCAGTTTTGTTTACTCAATTTTATCTTTGCCCCCATCTTTCTGGCTGAATGGCTGAAGTTGCTGTCTGTGCGGATGCTACTTGTCTGTTTGGTGAGAAGATTAAGTGCTTCCTGTGCCAAATGGGAGGAGATGTCTTCATGTTGCACAAAAAGTGCTGGATATTAATGAAATTTCTGTACTTTCTTGACTTTAACCCTAAAATCAAGATGTTCGCATATTCTGTCCAATTCCCATTGCCTCTTCATTAAGTAGTTTGGTAATTTAATTTAAAATTTGCTGTTTTTAGATCTTACTGTTTAAATTTAAGTATGTGTAAGGAAGGTTTGCAGAGGCATAAAAATAACTTCCAAGAGCAGAACAGAATAGGAGATTTTACAAGATGCTACAGGAGTTATTTGTTTTATACAAGTGATTCACAATTTATTTGTAGAAAAATCTAGAGGAGAGCCTGGAACAAAAGCAACAGCAGATGGGAAGGCTGGAAGCTACTGTGAAGTCTCTTTCAGAAGAATTATTAAAGGTAACTAATTAGACTTTTTGTTAATCCTAGCCATCCCAATCTGGCTGCACTTGCCACCAATCCATCTTGGATACATTTATGTAGTTTAGAAGAAAAAGTATTTTTGGCCTCAATTTTAAAAAGCTTTAGTTCATTTCAGAATGTTTCCTCTTCCTCCCCTGCCCTAAAATTATCTCCTTTTCTCTCATCTTTTCAAGGTACAAAACCACCTGTCTAGCTTGGTGAAATGCGGGGTGGGGGTGGGGGAAGCCAAAAGTATAGGTTCAGAAATAGTCTCAAAATGCTACTTTTGGACTGTTCAAATACACTTCCCTTAAACAGTACATCCTAGCAGCCTTGGATCTCCATTTTACATAGGTGGGAAGCTGACTCAACATTTAAGAACATACTAAAACGGAGCAAGTATAGGCCATATGGCCCCTTGGGCCTGATCCACGCCATTTAATAAGATCTAATTTAATAAGACTAAACTTCTATATCAACTCCACTTTCCTTCCCCATCCCCATGTACGTTGATTCCTTAAGTGACCAAAAATCGATCCGTCTCAGTCTTTAATATACTCATTGTCTGAGCATTCACAGAAATGCTGGGAAATGACATTGACATATAATTAAAATGATTGGGGTCTAATTATAGTAGCAAATTGGTCGCTGTTTCTGGTAGTTGTACAGAATCCAGCTAGAAAACTTGGGGTGCAAAATGGGAGAAATGTGCTGTTTTTTTTCCAATCAGTAATACCAACTTTGACGGTAATTGGGTGTGACTGGACATTTACCGTAGTAAATTCAATATAAAGACAGACCTCTCATGGATTTTATTTTATCCACGTTTTTGTGAATTCAGAGCTCCCCCTGTCATTACAGGTGTTTGCTGACCATACTTGAATGTTTAAAAGTAAATCATGATGTCTGTAAGCCCTGTTGCTTCTTACCTTTGTCATGACACTGGCACCTGCTTAGTGGAAGGTTTTTTGAACTATGCCAAGATATGCTTGTTGACCAGCTAAGAACATAAGAAATATGAGCAAGAGTAGGACAGATGGCCTCTCGAGCCTGCTGCAGCATTTAATAAGATCATGGCTGGTCCTCGACCTCAACCCCACATAAGAAATAGGAAAAATGAGCAGACACAAATTCTAGTTTTGAACCCACATACTATAGTTAATTGACCCTTCATCCAGTGCCTTAGACAGCTCAGCCAGGACCAAAGCCTAAATTGCAGCCCCAGTGTTCTTTGCAATGCCCCAGAATTATTACCTTTTTGACACAGGATTGAAGTAAATTTTAAAAATCGCATGTTCAACTTATTAAAAATGCAAATCTTCACTATTAGCAAACTTTTAAAGTTCATTAAATCATTCATTGATTTTAATCTTGAACTTATTGGAATTTAATAAACTTGTGATTATGTTTTGGTGTAGGCCAATGAAATTATCAAAAAGCTGCAGGGAGACATGAAAAAACTGATGGAAAAAATTAAACTGAAAAATACTGTTACAATGCAACAAGAAAAACTTGTAGGAGAAAAGGCACAAATGCTCCAGAAGGAGCAACAAGAACTGAAAGAAGTTCAACAGACTCTCAGACAAAAGGAAGAGGAGGTAATGAATCACAATTAGTTATCATCCATAAAAAATGTTGATTTTAGAAGAGCTGGGGAGGTGGTAGAAAGATAATTTGTTTGAAAATTAGTTTTGTTTCTAAAAATAACACAGCTGGCACTTTTTAAATTTATCTTTTAGGTTTGTAAGTTGCAAGAGCAACTTGATGCCACAGTCGGAAAACTGGAAGAAAGCAAGCAACTTCTAAAGACAAATGAAAATGGTTAGTACTTGGAGCAAGAATATTATATAACATGCATTTATATAGAAACTTTAACATGCTTTAAAAATTCCCAACGCATTTCACAGCAGCCATATTGGACAAAATTTAACACCGAGCCACACAAATATTAGGACAGGTGACCAAAACCTTGGTCAAAGAGCAAACATTTTTTGTATGTATGTAGAAATGAGACCATCTGGTCTATGTTTGTGAGGCTGCACTCCACACACACACACACTGTCACATAACAGGAGTGTAGACTGTGGGGCTGAGAGGGTAACATTTTATAATTATATTGCCATCACGAAGGAGTATATGCAAAAACTGTTACCATTGAAGGTAAACTGAAATAGATACAAGAAAAGAATCAAGGGGCTGCGTTTTACCAAGTCCACAACGTCGGGCTCTGTGGTGGGGTGCTGATGGTGGTGGTGGCTGGTGGGGAAGATGGTTGTGGTAGAGGCCCGCTACAGAGGCCGACGCCGGGAGGGCCCGGCCCGATCCTCCTGGTGGCGCCCCCACCCCCGCCACTGGGCGACGGGAACTGAATTACAATATTTAAATGAATGGGATGAATAAATTTAAATAAACTTACCTTTAACCTTCCCAGCCCGCCACGATCCTCAGAGTGTGGCAGCCAGCACTCCCACACCTTCAATTCCCTGTTTGGAGAAAGCTGGTGTGACACTGGTGGGAGGGGAGAGGAGTTAAGATTTTCAGTGCGGGGGGGTGGGGAACAGGGTCAAATAAACATAATGGGTGTAGGGGATGGTGGGAAGGGGTGAACTTTAAATTTTGTGCAGTCTGGGTGGGGAGGGGGCGGGAAGGTCAGATTTAAAAGGTAAGTTTTGTTGGGGGAAGGGCAAATAATTAATGTAATTGTTATGGGGGGATGGGAAAGGGCATTAGAAATATATTTGATAAATTTTGGGAGGGGGTGTATCTTTAAAAATTTAAATATGCTGGCAGGGCTAGCAACCTTTTAAAAATGGTGCCTGCACACAGGCAGCTGACGCCATTGCCGGCGATGGACAGGCCACCCCTCCACGGGATTGGGGGGCCTTCCCAGCTATTTAACTGAGCTGCCATGTGGGAGATTGTGGCGGCTCTTTGGTGTGCAGGCTGCCATTTTTTGAGCTCACGGCTGAGATCGGCGGTGGGCTCTTAAAATCCAGCCCAAGGTGTGTAGGTATGTTTAATGACATGAAAATACAGGACAGCCAGTTTTAAAGGTGAGCATGACGGGCAATATGGGTAGAATTCCCCTTCCAGTAACTTTTCAGGTTTGGTGCATTGAGTGTTTTGGTGACAGCCAGCAATTAATGGGTAATGACGTGATGCAGAGAAAGATGCTATGATCTAGTCTATAATGGTCAGTTGTTCTAAGTATTTGGATGTGACCCAGAAAATGCTGGCATTCCTGGAAAGTTTCATTTTAAAAAGAATTAATAGAAGCCATTGGCAGACGTGGTAATGCAACATTGTGTAGCAGTGTTATTATCCTGAAACACTTTACCGGTTCATACTGAAACTAGTATAGCTGCATTAATAAACTGAAAAGCACAGGACTATAAGATCACCTTGATTAAATGTGTTTTTACTACTCTGACCTCTTTTTGGTGGAGGGGGAAAAGGATTGAGCTTTCAAACTGTAAGCGCCACTATTTAACTTGTAAAATATTTTATTCTGCTATTTATCTTTCATAGTAATATCCTGGTTGAATAAACAATTGAATGAAAATAAATTATCAGCACTGCAAGAGACACCAGGCTCATTTGACCCATCAACAATATCTAGTAACAATCTGTCCAGGCCTGGGGGTATGCAAAACAGTCTGGTAAGTGAACTATCAATTATGTGATCAGAATAAATACAGTACAAAATGAATTGATGTAGTTTTTATCATTTCTAGTCAGTACATTTTTAGGTGTATGGTAATAGAGAAATGGTTAGGTAAGGTATGGGATGGAGAGCAGTATTTTTTTTATTGTTGGTTGAAATATTGAGTATTTTTTACTTTACTTGTATTTTCATTGGGACATCAATGTTTATTGCTGTTCTGCTTGATATTCTGCAATGCAAGACTTTTAATTCCAACTATTATAAAACTCAGTTCAGTGGGAGCATTCTCATCTGAGTCAATATGTTCATTCAATGAGCACACAGCAGAGGGTGCCAGAACTTTCACCCCTTTACTTGCCTGATGATATCTAGTGCTTCCCCACTGATGAATTATTGCACCTGAGATAAATGCAGGCTAAGGACCTGCATTTAAATAGGCAGGTGGAGGCATTCCCAGCCCTCCCAACTCATTTTCCTATTACTCACTGAAGGGGTGAGGAGATTACTTGCTTTGTAGGGTGTCCAGAAGATATGGCTCCACCCAGCTCCTCTCCAATGGGAGATGGGGTGGCAGCAAACACTCCAGACCAAAGACCATCACGTTTTTTCCCCCTCAACGCAGACTTTTAACCAGGCAATAACACTGGATGCTTTCTGAGGTTCTAAGACAGCAGTCAGAAGGGTGTGACGATGTCGATCATTGCGGCTGTCTCAGGCCTACAGCAATAGCTGACGTTACTCTTCTCTTCCTGGTGCTAGATTCTTCCAGAGGAGCATCAAAGAAATGTAAATATAGAGCTCAGCAGCACATTGGACATGTTTACCAGTTTACTGCTCATCTGTTTAAAGTGCTTTTGTTTTTGGGTAGTGGAGTGCTCAGCTGGTTAACCTGTGAGCACATTTCAGTGGACTACGTAAAAACCTTGCTCATCGGCTTGGTCTTCAGAGGAGTCTGCACTCCCAGACACCCCTTGCCATCAATTCCAGCAAGGAGCCTGTTAATGTAACAAGGGTGATAATCTCCAATGGAACTTGTGACAAAGGGCGGGCCATGAGCCCCAAGTGCTTACATAAATCAAAGTTCACATTCAGCAAGAATTTTGCCATAGTTTAACAATGTGCTTATAATTGAATTAACTCCAGTTAACAAGTTCTTATATGGTCCTTTCATTTTGCCCCAGAAAGCTGTCAGATCTTTACAAGATCTTTAATGAGCTTTCAAAGTTTTTGAATTTAATTGGTTGTTATTTTATTGGGGAGGGGTTGGTTGAGCTGACGCAGAACATAAAAAGAGTATTTTCAGGTTATTTTTTCCAGTTTTCTGCCAGTTTTAATGTTTCTGCATTTGTTGCTATTAAACAGCAGTGGAAGATAGCTCTCTGTTTTTGGGATGTGTAAGTTGTCTGTTTACCATGCTAACATAGTTAGTGCTGTCTTTTTAAAATAAACATCCGTGAATGCTCATATTTTACTATTGCTTTTCCTTTTGCAGCAGGCTTTGTTACATCCTCCTTTTTCTGTCTTGATGCCACAGCCTGTCTCTTCTACTTCGCCTTCAGATATTTACTCTAAGAGCTTTGTTTCTACTGTACGAATGAATACTCCAACCCTGAGGCCTGGTGTATCAGGACATGGTCTTCAGGCAGGCTTGATTTAAAATTCATTATTTGTACTTTTCTATCATTTTGAGCAAAGTTAAATGTTTTGGAATTGGCTAAATTCTTAAATTCTGATTGAAAAGGCAGTTTTTAAAGTAGCTTGCATATATAAATTCAGGACCTTTGATTCTAATCACATTGAGCTATTTTGTTAGTTACCTGGAGGGGCATTGTAATTATTACACATTTAAATATCAAACATTTTAAAATATGGTTTGTAGATATTTAACAGTAATTTTCAGCTAAATGATTAGCTAGATGCCTGTGCACTTGGGGTTCTAATCATCTATTGATAGTGATATTATTTTGTAGTTGCTACAGTTTTATTGGAAACAGAATCAAAGTCACTTTATTCATCAGAGAAACTGTCATGAATGATGAGAATTTTGCATAACTCTTCCAGGTGCACTTCAGTCCTCTGCAGCTAAACCCTAGCAGCATTTCTGCATCTGAATCTAAATCTGGGCCTTCAGCTTCAACACCAACTGTAATGGCTGCCTGTTCTAAAAGGTAGGCATTGATTCCAGCAAGCTTAGCAATGTAGCAGATTTGATGCACTTTATATCAGTCTTGTTTTCAAATCCCACAATCAGTCTTATATATTTCCTGTTGCATGCTGTTTAGATTTAGCTACTGTGTGAGATTAGAGGTTGGCATCCTGATGCAAACTATATTTTTTGAGAATTTGCAAATTTGAAGTATGAATTTGTGATGTTGAAATCCAGTATTTAAAATGCTAGAACAGTAAATAGCTTGGGTTGCAGGTCATAAACACTGGGAAGCTTGATGGCAGTGGAGGTGAATAAGGACCTCAGTGCACACCAGCTTAGAAGAGGTTTTTTTCCTGAAATGTGCTGCTTTGTGTTGTGAGAAGTATTCTTTTCTGCAAGAATTTAGAGTTAAATCCTTCCCCCTTCTGTTATAGCAGCTTTGCCCACTTTTTCACATTCTGCAGATTGTTTCAATGCCTGCTCTACTCCACAATCCTCCCTCACCTGTAAAGTAGTGTTAAGCAACTACCTAGTCTTTCACTTCTGTCTCCTGACACCATAGCCAAGTTGGAAAGCTCGTTGTGCAGAGTCGAGCATGGACGTAGATGCAGTAATATATATAACTTATTTTTTTAAAGAACTCAATGTCGTCCACATTTTAGGATATTCAGAAATAAGTCCCAAATGGTGCAAACGTGACGTACACTTCTGGACTGCATTAGTAGCTTTTGGTCAGCAGTCCTTTCTTCCCATCTCAGTTATCCACACCGCCTCCTTCACACCCACAGCTAAAATGGGATGGGGGAATGAGAAGCTGAAATAGGAAGTAAAGCAGGTGAGGGGGAGACAGAAAAGTCAAAGTGAAAGAGAGAAACAACAGGGAGCAACCAAAGCAGAAGCGAGGGAAAGCTCATGACCAGAAAAAGATAGAAAGTGAGCCCAAAAAGAATGAGACAGAAGGGAAGAGAAAGACATAGGAGAAGTGAGAGGGGGCAGGGGAAGGTTTACGAGTGGCGAGAGAGGGATGGATATATGAAGGAGGAGAGACTATTGTCTTTTATTAATTTGAGTTTCATCATTTTATTCTGACCATTTTATTTTGCATACTGGAGAAACCATTCTACTTTTATTCTAAAAGACTTCACTATAATCCTGTTCTCCTCTATGGCCTGGTCCAGAAACTCTGGCATTCCTAAAAGGCTTTGACCTTTAGAACCTTTGTTGACTGAAACTGGTTTTTCTATAAATGCACAATTGTCCCTATTCATTTCAATGTAATCACCTAACTAAAAATGTTGCAAAGTGGTAACACCAAGAAATTTGGCTGACCTCCTCCGCATGTCATCTGAGCCTTCCCTAGATGTGTTGGAGCCTGAAAATAAACCTTATGGGCTGATCTGGGTAGTGCACGCAGGAGTAGTTACATTTATATTTTACAGCTGAGCTGCAAGTTCACTGGTAGCACGTTTCCACCTCTCTAGTAATCTGCTCAAGCTACTGAATTTTCTTCACAATGTTAAAAGTAAGCAAATTTGGTATTTCGCAACTATATATTTTAAAGAATAAACATAAGCTTAATTCAATACAATGCTGTAAGATCCACAATTTAGCATTTGAGAGAAAATCTGGTTCAAGGAGCTTCTTAAAAGGTTAGTAGGCAAATGCAACTCTGTGGTACTGAACGTACAGGCCTCTTAAGGACCATGATTCAAATTCTGGGTTATGCTGAGTAAGATGCTTTTGGCTGTTACAATGTATTCAACTCTTACCTGGCCTCAGCGCTCCGGGAGTTATAATAACAAACATAGAAGAACTGTTCCTGCTCATTAGCCAGTGACCACTACTTCAAAATGTATGTATGTGGATGTCAGATGACAAGATGATCAGGCTCAACTATAACGAACCCACAATCAATGCACTAAGTCTAGACCAGGGGTGAGCAACCTGTGGCTCCAGAGCTACATGTGAACAAAGAACAAAGAAAATTACAGCACAGGAATAGGCCCTTCGGCCCTCCAAGCCTGCGCCAATCCAGATCCTCTATCTAAACCTGTCACCTATTTTCTAAGGGTCTGTATCTCTTTGCTTCCTGCCCATTCATGTATCTGTCTAGATGCATCTTAAAAGACATTATCGTGCCTGCGTCTACCACCTCCGCTGGCAACGCGTTCCAGGCACCCACCACCCTCTGCGTAAAGAACTTTCCACGCATATCCCCCCTAAACTTTTCCCCTCTCACTTTGAACTCGTGACCCCTCGTAATTGAATCCCCCACTCTGGGAAAAAGCTTCTTGCTATCCACCCTGTCTATACCTCTCATAATTTTGTACACCTCAATCAGGTCCCCCCTCAACCTCCGTCTTTCTAATGAAAATAATCCTAATCTACTCAACCTCTCTTCATAGCTAGCACCCTCCATACCAGGCAACATCCTGGTGAACCTCCTCTGCACCCTCTCCAAAGCATCTACATCCTTTTGGTAATGTGGCGACCAGAACTGCACGCAGTATTCCAAATGTGGCCGAACCAAAGTCTTATCCAACTGTAACATGACCTGCCAACTCTTATATTTAATACCCCGTCCGATGAAGGAAAGCATGCCGTATGCCTTCTTGACCACTCTATTGACCTGAACACCCAAATCTCTCTGTACATCAATTTTCCCCAGGACTTTTCCATTTATTGTATAGTTCACTCTTGAATTGGATCTTCCAAAATGCATCACCTCGCATTTGCCCGGATTGAACTCCATCTGCCATTTCTCTGCCCAACTCTCCAATCTATCTATATTCTCTGACAGTCCCCTTCACTATCTGCTACTCCACCAATCTTAGTGTCGTCTGCAAACTTGCTAATCAGACCACCTATACTTTCCTCCAAATCATTTATGTATATCACAAACAACAGTGGTCCCAGCACGGATCCCTGTGGAACACCACTGGTCACACGTCTCCATTTTGAGAAACTCCCTTCCACTGCTACTCTCTGTCTCCTGTTGCCCAGCCAGTTCTTTATCCATCTAGCTAGTACACCCTGGACCCATGCGACTTCACTTTCTCCATCAACCTACCATGGGGAACCTTATCAAACGCCTTACTGAAGTCCATGTATATGACATCTACAGCCCTTCCCTCATCAATCAACTGTGTCACTTCCTGGCTCTTCAGCATCTCATATTGTCTCCCAACATTTTTCCAGTTGGATTGCATTAACATGATAAAAGCTTAAAAAGAAAATTAAGGCAGGAAAAGTAAGAACCATGGCTTTATTGTGTTGATAAAAGGCTAATCATTCTGTAGCACTTCATTGTTTCAAATGATTTTTTAACAAAATAAATCATTCTGTTCTAAATAAACCTGCTTGAGTGGTATAGCTACGCCATGGTTATAGATAATGCCTTTGGTCTAAGAACAGGTTGTATGGTTGCATTATTGCTTGTAAAAGCAGGACAAATCCAATTCGGCCAATTACCGCTCCATCAATCTACCCTCGATCATCAACAAAGTGATGGAAGGTGTCATTGACAGTGCTATCAAGTGCCACTTAAACGGCAGTAAGCTGCTCACTGATGCTCAGTTTGGATTCTGCTGGGGCCATTCAGCTCCTGACCTCATCACAGTTTTGGTCCAAACATGGACAAGAGGTGAGGTAAGAGCGACTGTCTTTGACATCAAGGCAGGATTTGATTGATATGGCATCAAGGAGCCCTAGCAAAACTGGAGTCAATGGAAATCAGGGGGAAAACAACTCTGCTGGTTGGAATTGTACCTAGCACAAAGAAAATTGGTTGTGGCAATGGTACCATTGACTAGAAACTGAACTGGAGCAGCCACATAAATACTGTGACTACAAGAGCAGGTCAGAGTCTTGGAATTCTGTGGTGAGTAACCCACCTCCTGACTCCCCAAAACCTGTCCACTATCTACAAGGTAGAAGTCAGGAGTGTAATGAAATACTCTCCGCTGGCCTGGATGAGTACGTCTCCAACATCACTCAGGAAGCTTGACACAATCCAGGACAAAGTAGCCCAATTGATCAGCACACCATCCACCACCATAAACATTCACTCCCTCTACCATCAACACACAGTGGCAGCAGTGTATACCATCTACAAGATGCACAGCAATAACTCACCACGCCTCCTTCGACAGCACCTTCCAAACATGCAACCTTTAACACCGAGAGGGACAAGGGCAGCAGATGTGTTGGAACATCGCCATCTGCATGTTCCCCTCCAAGCCACACACCAACTTGACTTGGAATTACATCGCTGTTCCTTCACTGTTGTGGCCCTGAATAGTTTTTATTTTGGGTAATTTTTTTTTGTAAAGGCTGTTCAGGTAAAAATGGTTGCTGACCCCTGGTCAGAACTCACATGTGAATAGACACTTGATATACAGAGTGCAGGAAGAGTAACCTTCTTGGCAGAGAATGAAAGAAAATTTAGAGAGAAAAGGGACAATAGTATTAACCTATGCCTGGCCATATTTAAAATAGCTCTATCCTAATGCCAATAGATAAAAGGTGGAGAAAAATAATACCTTAGCTACTCCTGTGTTCCAATGGAATGTATAAATACGCAAAGCCCTGTTAGAAACCTGTGGGGAGACATATAATAAGGTAGATCTTATCATTTTCATCTTACTGAGGTTTTAACTGCTGTGTAGACTACAATGGAATTTTTGTCTAGGACCAAGGAACATGTTTGTTAACTGGCTTTAGCTATAAAATATGGTCAGGGTGTGTATTCTGGGTGACTAGGTGCATTATTTGAAAATTAATTATGCGGTTTGTTCTGCAGAGTTGTTTGTTAGTGGTCATATAAGTTAAGCATTTGAAATTGAAAAACTTGATTTAATTGTTGTAAAACAGATGAGAAAATTATAGAGGATTTGACAGTGGCTCTGAGCTTGATGGGCTCATTGTGAAATTCTGTACAGCAGAACTATTATGAGCTTATTTGCTAAAATGTCACTGCCAGGAGGTAACTGGCTAAAATAGAGGAAACAGTTTGTATTTTGTCAGTCAGTTCAACTTGGAATTGTTCTGTTTTCAACAAATCAAAGGTTGTATGTAATCTAAAGATAATACACTCTACTTCCTCCAATCTACCAATGTAATATTTGATTTGTAAAATAGAAATTTAATCTCTTGTGTTAACCCTTCAGTCTGTCTGTGGTTTGAACAATTCCATCAAACGTTTAATTAGAAATACTTCTCGCTTGTGCAGTGAACCGGTTGGCTTGGACCTGAAATACTTACAAAAGAGGGAATGTGGTAAACCAATTTTGTCTCGAGGGGCACTGCTGCAGACGGCATCATGTCCATCTAGTACAGGTAGTAAAGTAGTTGGACTAAGTTAAACTTCTATGTCCATTGTACTGTTTTTTTTTATGCCTGTACATGAAGAAAATCATAATGGTCGTTTGGTAGTACAGAACTTGAGTATTGCTGAAAATAGAGATATGTTGTTAAAGCTTTTCGTCTTGCACTCATCAGGACAATCCATAAGAATACCAATGTAAGGGAAAACAACAACTTTATACTGTATAATAGTGCTGATTTGTTGGCAAGTGAACTCTGATTGGTAGAGGCATTGCCATGGAGAATGCACCAGTTTACAGTGACTGACAGTTAACTGCCAAGCTTTGGTTGAAATTTAAACCAGGCACCTTGACTCTGGTCAAGGCATTGCCCTGAGGAATGAACCAGCGAATGGCTGTCACTTATTTTGTTCAGCTGAAACAGGCGCAATGTTTGTACATGTTCTTTCTGTCTGCAGTGAACAGGGCCCTGTGTATTAATATATGTAGCTTCCAGTACACACAAATGCGCCACACTGCGAGCCCTACTGACAATCTTAAATTGGTTGTCAGCGTAATTCTTAGTACACTGAAGATTATTTAGCAAATGTTGTTCAATCACAGGATCACGTCTAATGTTGGACCCTGTGTTTTGAGTTTTGCAAGCAGGGGCTGGTTGGGTAGAGCCTGTACCTTGTCCGTTGCGAACAGCAGAAGGGACATGTTGTTTGATACGATCCACCAGTCTTTGGGACATACGGCCTATATACCTAGCATCACACTGGCCCTGTTCTTGGAGGTCATGGAGCAAAGGCAAACAATATGTTAATGGTGTGTTGAAAGACAAAGCATTCGTACAGATAGGGTGTTAATGGACTGAAAACTGAACAGCCACAAGCACAAATATGAAAAAAAAAACTGGGTAGGCAAACTGAACAAACTAAGATAAAAAAAAATAAACAGAAAAGAGAAAAAAATAACTAAAAGTAAAATGGGGGGCCCGTCATGCTCTGAAATTATTAGGCTGTAGTGTTCAGTTTTCCGTCCGTTAACACCCTATCTGTACTAATGCTTTGTCTTTCAACACACCATTAACCTGTTGTTTGCCTTTGCTCCATGACCTTCTGGTCGGTTATTCTCTGTGACCTTGTCCTATCTACGCCTTCTTTTGTTATCTCTTGCCCCACCCCCACTTTACTTGCTTAAAATCTTTTACATTTCTTATATCTGCTAATTCTGAAGAAGGGTCACTGACCTGAAATGTTAGCATCTATGGAGAGAGAAGCAGAGTTGAGAATTTCCAGCATTTCTTGTTTTCATTTCAGATTTCCAGCATCTGCAGTATTTTGCTTTTATTATATTATAAGGTTTAGGTTGGCTATGGAAAAAGACAAGGAGCAATCTAGGGTAAAAGTTAATTGGGGGAGGGCCAACTTCAATGGAGTGAGAATGGATCTGGCCTAGCTAAATTGGAATCAAAGATTGGCAGGCAAAACTGCAGTGGAACAATGGGCTGCCTTTAAATAGGATATAGTTCGGGTGCAGTCAAGGTACATTCCCACAAGGGGGAAAAGGTAGGGCAAACAAATCCAGAGCTCCCTGGATGACGAAACAGATAAAAATAACGCAGGAAAGGGTGTACATGATGGATGTCAGGTGACAACCAGGCCGACTATAGAAAGTTCAGAGGGGAAGTGAAAAACAAATAAGGGATGCAAAGAGAGTATGAGAAGAGACTGGTAGCTAACAAAAGAGGGAATCCAAAAGTCTTTCATAGACATATAAATAGTAAAAGGGTGATAAAATGAATGGGACCCATTAGGACCTACAAGGGGATTTACACATGGAGGTAGGGAGCTTGGCTGATGTACTAATTGAGTGCTTTGCATCTGTCTTTACCAAGGAAAAAGATGCTGAAAAGTTGAGACACTGGATGAGCTAGAGATTGAAGAGGAGGAGGCATTAGATAGGCTGGCTTTACTTAAAGTCGATGTCATCAGGACCAGATGAGATACATCCAAGGATATTGAGGGAGGTCTGGGTGGAAATTGGGGAGGCATACCTCCTTATATACAGGGGTGGTGCCTCCATCTTGCCCTCTTCTACCTACATCGGCGGCAGCACCTCTGAGGGTGGGTCTGCCAATTCATCAGTGCTGGAGGGCCTCTTCCTGGCCCTCCAGCGTCAGGAGCGCACCCTTTGTCTTTAATTCAGTCGGGCTTGCGGGGGCAGCCACTTAATTGACTGTATCCTCAAACTTTGCCTTGTGGGTCCCGCTGCCAGCATTTGTGGGTTCCCAATCGACATTTATTTCAAATGGTGGGATTGGGAACCAAGAACGAAAATTGAGCCCATTGTGTTAATAAAAATTCTTCAGACAGGCTTTGGGAATGACCAGTTGATAATTTTTCACCAGCAAATATAACTACTTTCTTTCCTCTCTCCCATCCCCACCCCATTGTTTTCTGACATTTATTTAGTGCCAACACGTCCAACTGTGCCAAAGCAAGGAAATCCACCACCAGTGATGTCTGCCTACTTCCCTGGACAACAGCCTAGACTTCCTGCGTCATGAAGAAAGAGCAGTAACAAAACCTCTCCACCTGGATCATAGTCATGAAGGGAGAAAGATATTTTATTTCCTTTAATAAAAAGAGGGGCCTCCAGAACTCATCACTGCAAATAGTGCAGTGATACATTTAGACCTGTTGTCTTTTGTAAGAAATAACTGAACTGGGCAGTGATAATTAGCATAAACCCAGGTGCTCATTCAAACTGCCAGAATAAACACTCTATTGCCATTTTCAAAATTTTAACTTGCGTACAAGTATAATTTTCATTTGAAGGGAGGTCTCCTGCACAGGTGGCAGCAGAACACCAAAGTACATTTGGTAGGGTCAGGATTGTGTAATTTGTGCTTTACAGATTACTAGAATGGTGTGAATGAGATAATCAGAGATAATTTGGATCAATCAAGATATGTGCATCAGGTCATAAATATTAGGTATTTGGTAACAATGAAGAATATTGGCTGCTTTCTGCATGAAGAAGCAGGGGCTTTCTTCCCTCTGCTCACTCCTCCCCAACACAATCTTGAATCTGTCCTATTTAAAATGAGTGTTTCTGTAAGTACAAACTTTTAGGGGGTAAAACTCTTAGCATACATTTTTACTTGATACACTGACAATATTTTTCCACTATGTTGTCAGCATTAACAATATCCTTGGCACAACTCTTGTCTTTTGGTTTTGTTTAGCTCAAACTAAGCTATCTCATGGAATGTTATCTGTACCTGGGATCGCATGCACAGTACCTGTTGATGTTTAACAGAAGAAAGCTGTTTCTGTAGTTCAGTTGTCTTAAGCTGGTTGGAAGTGCACTCTATGCCCTTTTTAGGCATCAAATTAAGGCATTTATCTACTAACTGGAACCAGTCTTGAGTTCAGTTTTCTTCAAACACACTTATTGGGACCTTACTGTAATCCAGTATATACAGTCAGTATTACAACACAGGAATGGGTCGGCCCTGCACAGAATTGTTGATGTTTAGCACTGGAAAGGGAAGCAGCAAGTGCTTTCTCAGTAGGACTGTAGTTATGTACTTTTTGTATCGACAAAATAAATTTGATAATTGCATACTAAGGAAATTTGGATGCATTTTGTCTGATGAAAATGCACCTCAGAAATATTAAGTGCCATTATTTACTG
This sequence comes from Heterodontus francisci, assembly GCF_036365525.1. Lineage (NCBI taxonomy): Eukaryota > Metazoa > Chordata > Chondrichthyes > Heterodontiformes > Heterodontidae > Heterodontus > Heterodontus francisci. The sequence continues at coordinate 124,209,966 of NC_090374.1, forward strand.
TGTCCTATCAAATTATTTGCCTGAAAATATGAACTACTGCAACTTATCTGTGTAATTCTGAATTATATCACTTCAATAAGGTGACTAATATAATTGCATCAGGGATTTTAAAGCACATTAGATGTACAGAACTGGCATTACCTATTGTGCTGTAACTAGTAATTTATGACATTTGTTGTACTGAATATATATGTACAAATTGTAAAATATTTTGTATTTAAAATGAGTGTTGCATACATATTTTGACTGAATAAAATATATGTACTTTTGCAGAAGAAATTGTGAGCCTTCAATTATTTTTTAAATAATACTTGTACAGATCTGCCCTCAATAAGCCTAGTTGGAATATGAGGTGGGAAAGAAGACATTAAGATAAAAGCAAAATACTGCAGATGCTGGAAATCTGAAATAAAAACAAAAAGTGCTAGAACTAGTCGTTGGGTCTGCCAGCATTTACTTTGCTTCTCTCTCCACAGATGCTGCCAGACCTGCTGAGTATTTCCAGCACTTTTTGTTTTTATTTAAGATGACATAAAGGTTATTTTGAAATGAAATCATGGCATAATAGGAGAGTTCACGTACGGGAGGAGGGATGCACAATAAGACGCATGGCCTTTTGCCATCCCTGGCTTTTCTCGTGTTTTCATGTTCTTTCGTGAGGGCTCACGCTTATTGAATGTGGTTCTATAGGTAAGGATGATGCTCCAGAACATTGCACCTAAGTGTTCATTCTTCAGTGAAAAGTGTGTTGCAGACTAGTCTAATCCTGGCCTCACCCAACATCCGTGGGCATTTTCCAACAGGAGACACTGGCTAGTGACAACTGAGAATCCTATTTGATCTTTTTCCCTTCCCAGACCTGCAGCACTGAAGCAAATTTTAGTGACCCAACTGCTGTTCTATTTTTTAAACAAAGTACTTGTTTAGCAATTTGAAGCAATAAAGTACACCTCACCTTAAATCATTGAACCTGTTTTCTGTGAGTACTTTTCACAGTCTGCATTCAGCAATAATAAAGCTGGGAAAAATATCCCAACTTAATCTGTGCAAGTATTACCCAGGTCTTCTGCTAAACCTCTTTTTACCCCACATTGGGAATTAACTACGTAATAAAAGCTGATAAGTTTAAATATTAGCTCAACTGTTTTACAAATATGTGGCTATTCTTTTGTGGTCACAAAGACTTGCAATGAATCACCTGGTCGACTTGTATAGGAACACAGGAGTAGGCCATTCAGCCCATCGAGCCTGCTCTGCCATTCAATATGATCATGGCTGATCTTCCACTTGAAAGCTTTTTTCCCCACACGATCCTCATATCCCCTTATGTCATTTGTATTTAGAAATCTGTCAATCTCTGCTTTAAACATACTCAATGACTGAGCTTCCACAGCCCTCTGGGGTAGAGAATTTCAAAGATGCACAACCCTACGAGTAAAGAAATTTCTCCTAATTTCAGTCCTTAGTGGCTTCCGTTTATTTTAAAATTGTGCCCCTGATTCTAGACTCCCCAACCCCGGGGGTGGGGTGGGGGGGGTGGGGGGGTTCTTAGCTGCATCTATCCTGTCTATCCCTTTAAATATTTTGTAGGTTTCAATGAGAGCACCTCTCCTTCGAAACTCTTGAGAATACAGGCCCAGTTTCCCCACTCTTCATAGGACAGTCCTGCCATCCGGGAACAAGTCTGGTGAACCTGTGTTGCACTCCCTCTATGGCAATGATATCCTTCCTAAGGTAAGGGGACCAAAACTGCACACAGTACTCCAGGTGTGTTCTATACCATTGAAGCAAGACTTCATTACTCCTGTACTCAAATCCAATTGTGATAAAGGTTAACATAGCATTGGCCTTCCTAATTGCTTGCTGCACCTGCACGTTAGCTTTCAGTGACTTATTGACAAGGACACCAGGTTCCTTTGTACATCTACACTTTATAATCACTTGCCATTTAAGAAATACTCTGCACATCTGTTCTCCTACCAAAATGAATAACCCCCACATTTTTTCCATATTCCATCGGCCACATTCTTGCCCATTTACTAAGTCTGTCCAAATCCTCCAGAAGCCACTTTGCTGCATCTTCACAACACACATTCCCGCCCAGTTTTATATCATCCGTGAACTTGGAAATACTACATTTGCTTCCCCCCATCCAAATTATTGATATATATTGTGAACAGCTGGGGCCCAAGTACTGATCGTGCAGTAACCCACTCGTCACAGCCTGCCAATGCAAGAAAGATCCATTTATTCCTACTCTCTGCTTGTTAACCAATCCTTAATCCATGCTAGGATATTACCTGCTATTCCATGTGCTTTAATTTTGCTAACCACCCTCCTGTGGGGATTTTATCAAAAGCCTTCTGAAAATCCAAGTATACCACGTCCACCGACTCCCCTTTATCAATTCTGTTAGTCAACATGGAGTTTTTTTGAGGCTGTTAGTATGCCCAATCAGATTATTATCCAAGTGCTCGTTTATCACATCCTTTAGAATAGATTCTAGCATTTTCCCAATGACTGATGTAAGGTGAACAGAGCTGTAATTCAGTGTTTTCTCTCTCTCTCCCTTCTTAAATAGCGGGGTGACATTTGCGACCTTCCAATCTGCAGGAACTATTCCAGAATCTACAGAATTGTGGAAGATGATCACCAATGCATCCACTATCTCCATACCTACCTCTTTCAACACTCTGGGATGTAAAATATCTGGTCCAGGGGACTTCAGCCCCATTAATTTCTCCAATTCCTTATTCTCCCTAATCCCTTGGATCTCTAATTCTGGGAGATTTCTTGGATCTTCCTCAGTGAATTTCTCTATTCCCCATTATAAATTCTGACTCTGCCTGTGATGGACCCACATTTGTCTTTGCCAAACGTTTCCTTTTTACATACCTGTCGAAGCTTTTACAGTCCATTTTTATATTTATTTTTTAAAAATTTATTTTGAGATACAGCACTGAAACACGCCCTTCGGCCAGAGTCTGTGCCGACCATCAACCACCCATTTTATACTAATCCTACACTAATCCCATATTCCTACCACATCCCCACCTGTCCCTATATTTCCCTCCCACCTATCTATACTAGGGGCAATTTATAATGGCCAATTTACCTACCAACAAGTCTTTTGGCTGTGGGAGGAAACTGGAGCACCCGGAGAAAACCCACACAGACACAGGGAGAACTTGCAAACTCCACACAGGCAGTACCCAGAATTGAACCCGGGTCACTGGAGCTGTGAGGCTACGGTGCTAACCACTGCGCCACTTAAATGTACGTTTCCTAGCTTACATTAATATTCTATTCTCCTTTTATCAGTTTCTTCATCTTCCTGTGCTGTATTCTAAAATCCTCCTGTTAACTACTATTTTTGGCAACTTTGTAGGCCTTTTCTTTTCATCTTGTACAATCCTTAACTTCCTTTGTTATCCACGGTTGACAGCCTTTATTTTTGGGGTTTTTGTGCCTTGAAGGAATGGATAGTTGCTGTAAAATATGTAATATTTCTTTAAAGACTATCCATTGCCTATGTACTGTCATACCTTTTAATGTATTTACCCAATCCACCTCAGCTAATTTGCCCCTCATACCTTCATAATTTTCTTTGTTCAAATTTAACACCCTGGCTTCAGATTGAACTACCTCACTTTCAAAGATAATGTAAAATTCTATCATTATGGTCACTCATCCCTAAAGGTTCTTTTACAATAAGGTTATTAATTAGTCCTTTCTCATTAAATAATACTAAATCTAAAATAGCCTGTTCTCTAGTCAGTTCCTCAACATACTGCTCTAGAAAAGCATCCCGAAAGCACTCCAGAAAACTGTCCCCCACAGCATTAGTGTTCTCCTGATTAATATCATGCCCCACACTACCACTACTGTTTGGTGGCCTATAAACAAGTCCTACTAATGTTTGCTGCCCCTAGCTGTTTCTTATCTCCAAACAGGATCCACATTTTGTTCTTCCAATCTGAGATCCTCCCTTGCTATTGTACTGATCCCATCCCTTATCAGTGTAACACCACCTCCTTTTTCTTTTTGACTGTCCTTCCTAAATGTCGAATATCCTTGATTATTCAGTTCCCAGTCTTGGTCACCCTGTAGCCATGTTTCTGCTATGGTAATTAGATCATACCCATTGACCTCTATTTGGGCCTTTAAATCATCTACCTTGTTGCGAATGCTGTGTGCATTCAGATAGAGTCTCCTTGACATTCTGAATTCTAAGCCGAGTTGATGCTCGTCTTTGTTTTGCCTACCTTCTAATATCACTTGCTAATTTTCCATCTCCTGTTACCAGCTTTACTTCCTTCCAATTTGAGCTACCCCTCAGGTTCCCATCCCTCTGACAAGCTAGTTTAAACCCTCCCCAACAGCACTAGCAAATCTCCCAGCGAGGATGTTAGTTCCGGTCCTGTTAGGGTGCAGCCCGTCCATCTTGTACACGTCCAAGTGCCTCAGAAATCTGATGCCCTCCCTCCTACACCAATTCTCCAGTCACGTGTTCAACTGATCAGTCCTCCTATTCCTATGCTCACTAGCACGTGGCATTGGGAGTAATCCTGAGATTACTGCTTTGGAGGTCCTGCTTTTTAATTTCCTTCCTAACTCTAAAATCTGCTTGCAGGTGCTCATCCCTCTTCCTACCTATGTCACTGGTACCAATGTGGACCACAACCTCTGGCTGTTCACCCTCTCCAAGAAGGATGTCATGCAGCTACTCCATGACATCCTTGACCCTGGCACCAGGGAGGCAATACACCATCCTGGAGTCATATTTACTGCTGCAGAAACTCCTGTCTGATCCCCTGACTATTGGATCCCCTATCACTATTGCTCTTCCATTCTGCTTCCTCCCCTCCTGTACAGCTGAGCCACCCGTGGTGCCATGGACTTTGCTTTGGCTGCACTCCCCCGAGGAACCATCGCCCTCACTGGTATCTAAAATGGAAAACTGATTAGCAAGCAAGACAGACTCATGGGACTCCTGCGCTGCCTGACTGGTTCTCTCAAACTGCCTGGTGGTCACCCATTCCCTCTCTGTCTGCATGCTCCTAACCTGTGGTGTAACCACCTCCCTAAAAGTGCTATCCACATAGTCCTCTGCCTAGTGGATGCACAACAGTGACTCTAGCCACTGCTCGAGTTCCGAAACCTGGAGCTCAAGCTTCTGCAGCTGGTGACACATCCTGCAGATGTGTTCGTCTAGGTCACATGGTGCATCCATGACTTCCCACATTCTGTAAAACGTACATTCCATTTGGCTCAGCTGACCTGCCATAACGTAACTTTGAAACGTTTTATTACAATGCAAAGTAAAATAACTTACAAGCTACTCATTAATCAGTTTCTTCCCCTGTACCGGAGAGAGGCAGCTACTGGAGGCTGAAAAAAGGTAGAAGAAAGAAAAAAAGAAAGGAGCCCCTCCCTTTTGCACAAAACTCCCACTTTACACTCTATGCACTCAAATTTATTTTTTTCTTAATTTACAGTTCCCTTCCTTACCGAAATCCCTCAATTACCAAACTGCCTTCTTAACACTGTGTCCTCCAGCAGCACTCAATGCACCAATGTTCTAACTAGCTCAAGGCTATCAGTCACCATTAAATTTTCAACTCGTGAAAGACAAAGAAAATGGTTGCATTCAAATAATTGAATGGAAAATGGACTTGTAATGATTGTGTGTGTGTGTGGAATTTACCCAGTTATTTGGTTTAGCAATATATGGTAAGATGCTTATGAACTTCTTCACTGCGATTGTATTTTTAATTTGCTTCAGCTTCAAAAGAGTTGAAACTAAAGATGGAACAGGACAGAAACTGGATGGTCACATTGAGCAATCTTCACATGTTTCAATATTCAGTTACTAAACTCATTTAAATCCATAAAAGCCATAGTGTTTAATTTTATGCTTGAGCTTTTGATGTACTAAACTAATTGATCTAACTTATAGTATCCATTTACATCTTGTCCCAGTTGGTTTTAAATAAAATATTCTTCTTGATAAATCTCTAACATTTAGTTCATGGAAATTATGCTGTTACATTTGTAAAGGCAGCTTGATGTCACTGTAGCAACAAACAGTAAACATTTGAATTTATTGCTGCCAGCTTGACCCACTCTTCGGTCACAAAGGCAGTTGAAGTGTATAAATCAAACTGTGTTTGCTAGATGTTACTACAGCACAAGATAAAATGTTTTAACAACAATCGGATTTCAGATAATGCTTTTGGAAAACATTTATGACCAGATTGAGCAGCTATTATAATACATGCACATTTTGTCAGCATTTCCTACCAAGGATACTCTTGTAAGTAGCAGGTGAACGGCCTGATTTCTGCCTGTGCTCTGCCATTACTCAAGTCTCGTCAACGACTGCTCGAGTGTGACATGCATCCATTTATAGGCAGGCTGCTTCCTAGAGATCACTATAGGAGGTGGATACCTCTGGCCACTCAGGGATCAGTGTTAACTCCCAGAAGACACTATTGCTTTTAAGTGGTCTATAGTTTGCAATAGTAATGAAGGTGAAACTGTAAGCATTTGCCACCATTACCCTTCTGGAAATGACTTCTGGAGTTACCACATATGCAGTTAAACACAGAAATCCAGAAGTTGCTGTCAGTGATTCTATGCTTCCCCATAGGCCTGCGCTGTTGAAGTTCTTCCCACCCCACACTAGCAATCAAGTAGAAATCACTGAACCAATAAGAACTTACCCTTTTAGTCTATAGTCTTGTTGTGAAAACCTTTCAGATGGTTACATCTTGTTTAAAATGAGGTGTAACTGGGGTTTTAACAACATACTAAATTCATAATTACTGCTGAAAAAACCTCTGGCCCGGAAAACTAACCTTATTTGTGGAATGCCAAATTTCTCCATTATGATAAATTACATTTTTGTTTTAGAAATTTGTTTATATTTTAGCTTCTACATTAATCGTATGAATATGTTCCAATCACTTATTCAGCTCTCTATAATTGAAAGAGAAGGCTCGCTGCATTTTACTTCAGAATACTTCAATGTGATCTCCTCCTTCCAGCATCTAACTTTGTTGCACTCCCTCACCTTTCAAAATCATCGTTCTCTACCACCCAAGTACGATAAAAATTTTATCACCAATATACCTTCACTGCTTTCCTCCCTCAACCTATGAACTCAGTGATTTGAATATCCATCTCATCGTGTTCTCTCCCGAGTTCACTGCTCTCCTGTCATGCCTAAATCTCTCCCTGCATGTAAATTCCCCAACCCATATTCATGGCCAGCCCCTCAACCTTGCCATCCCACGTGGTCTGGCTAGTCCCATCGTATCAATTACAGATAAGACCATCTCTGATCACTTCCGTGTATCACTCTCTACCTATAACCCTCTGCCACATCACAACCCTTCCTCTTTCTGTATCCATCCCTCGAAAAATATAGCCTATTCACTTACAATTGCACTTTCAAAATCTCAACTATCTCTAGTCTTTGGCCCTTCGTTTGTCACAACATTTTTGCAGCTACTGATTTGCTCATCTGCACCCTCACCTCCACGTTTGATGCCCTAGTCGCCAGTAAAAATATCAGTCTCTCTCCCCCGGCTGTTCCCCAGTACAGGCCTCATCTCCGCTCCCTTAAGTCCAAGGGAGGGAGACTAGAAAGGATATGGTGGACAATTAGTTCAGCCATCCACTGCCACATCTGGCTGGACCACTTAAAACACTGTTGGCTCCTGCTCTTGTCTGCTAAAACTGCTCACTATTCCTGGAATACAAAGATAACCCCCACTTCTTGTCTCTACTGCAAACCATCTTCTTAAACCCCTCCACCCTCATCTCCAACAATAAGTGCGAGGAGCTTGTGGACTTCTTTGTCATTAAGATCAAGACCATTTGATCAGCTGCCTCTGCCACGTCCCTCCCTTCCACTCGCCCACTTGGCCAAACTTCCTATAATGCTCCCCCCAATCCTAGCCCAGAACTCTTGTCTTTCTCTAGTTTCTCTCCTATAACCTCATGCCTTCTCTGAGCTCATCTTGTCTATGAGACCCATCACCTGCTCCCTTGAATCTATTCTCACTAAACTGATTACCCAACTTTCCCTCCTGGTCCCCACATTAGCTGATATTGTAAACAGTTCGGTCTCTTCAGGTGTTGTCCCTCTCAACTTTAAATCTGCCATCATCACCCCCTCCTCAAAAAAACGCTTGACCCAACACCCTTGCAAACTACCATCCCATATCCAACTTTCATTTCCTCTTCAGTCTTTGAATGCATTGTTTCCTTCCAAATCCATTTCTCATCTATATGCTGCCCCTCGGCAACATCATCCAAAAGCACAGCATTAGTTTTCACATGTATGCTGACAACGCTCAGCTCTACTTCACCATCACTTCTCTCGACTCCTCCACTGTTGCTAAATTATCAGACTGCTTACTTGACATCCAGTACTGGATGAGCAGAAATTTCCACCAATTAAATATTGGACAACTGAAGCCATTGTTTTCAGTCCCTGCTCCAAACTCCACTCCCTAGCCACCGACTCCTTTCCCTCTCCCAGGCAATGATTTGAGATTAAGCCAGTCTGTTCACAACCTTGGTGTCATATTTGACCAAGATGAGCTTCCGACCTCATAGTCATGTCATCACTAAGGCCGCCTATTTCCACCCCTGTAGCATTGCCTGACTTCACCTGTCTCAGCTTATCTGCTGCGGAAAACCCTCATTCATGCCTTCGTTACCTTTAGACTTGACTATTCCTACACACATCAGGCTGGTCTCCCACACTCAACCCTCTGTAAACTTGGGGTCATCCAAAGCTCTGCTGCCCATGTTTTAACTCACACCAAGTCCCATTCCCCTATCACCCCTGTGCTCACTGACCTACATTGGCTTCCCAGTCAAGCAACGTCTTGATTTTAAAATTCTCAGCCTTGTTTTCAAATCCTTCCATGGCCTTGCCCCTCCCTATATATTCCCTAATCTCCTTCAGCCCCACTACCTTCCAAGATATCTGTGCTCCTCTAATTCTGGCCTCTTGTGCATCCCTGATTTTAATTGGCAGCTGTGCCTTCGTCTTCAGTTGCCTAGGCCCCAAGGTCTGGAATACCCTCCCTACGCCTCTCTCCACCTTGCTTTCCTCCTTTAAGACATTCTTCAAAACCTATCTCTTTGACCAAGCTTTTGGTCACCTGATCCAACATCTCCTTTTGTGGCTTGGTGTTATACTTTGTTTTGTAATGTTCCTGTAAAGCACCTTGGGACTTTTATTACGTTAAAGGTGCTATATAAATATACGCTGTTGTTGTGTTTGGCTTCTTACTGTGTTTGATGACTTCACTGTTGTTGGATGCTTGGAGATCATCTTGACTTGGTGCCAGATTCAAATTGGCAACGGGAAAGGGGACAATCCACCCTGCAGAGACAACTAGATCTTCATGGCAGTTTTCTTTACCGGCAGGGGCAAGGATTGTTGCACTGCTGTCTGCAAAATATTTCAGGAGTGCTTGGCTCAGTTGGTAACAAGTGCATCTCAGTCAGGAAGTTGTAAATTTGAGCTCCTTGCTAGGGGTTTATAATCTAATGATGTTGCAGTCTAGTATTGAGGAAGTACTGCATTTTTGCAAGTGCAGTCCTTTACATGAGATGCTAAACTGAATCCTTGTTCCATCTTATTTCGATGCTAAAGATCTGTGACACTAATTAAAGTAGTGTACGAGATTATACCAGTGTTCTGGCCAACATTCTTTCCTCAGAAAATACTAAAATCAGATAACTATTTGTGGGATCTTGCTCTGTTGCAAATTGCTGTAACAGTTGGCAACGATATTATTTGTAAAGCAGTTTGAAGTGTTTCTGGTGCTAAATAAAGTTTTCTTTGAGGCCTTCCTGGATTGTTCTGCTGTGTTTCCTGATTCCTTCCTGCTCCCATGTTGGCTCAAGCTCTCATTTGTTTCTTTGCTAAATTGCCTCAATTCTTTTGTCACTCTCTAGGTAAGAGAAATAAAGCTTACTGTAGCACTAGCACCTATTTTAGTGTCTAACCATCGAGGAAAGTGAATCAGTACCTTGGAAGGTTATCAATCCTGTGCCATTGTTTTTTTCCACGAGCCACTTTCTTGATCTTAAATTTGTGTCTCCTTCTAAAGCAATGGGTTCTGATGAAAGGTTACAGACCTGAAACATTAACTCTGTTTCTCTCTCCACAGATCCAGCACTTTGTTTTTATTTCAGATTTCCAGCAGCCGCAGTATTTTGCTTAGTAGAACAATCTATTTGTCTGTCATAACCCTTTGCAATTTTGAAGAGCTCCATCCAGTTACCCCTTTCCTTTTCCTGAAAAGAGTAAAAGTAATTGACATGAAATTGCTAAGAGTGAATTTCTCAGAAAACTTCAAACTCTGCTTTTGAAGTTGTGGTCACAAATGATAAATTCTGTTACAAACGGCACGAAAGATCACAACAACCTATACCTAATACAGAAAAGCAGCAAGAGACTGGTGGAACTATAGATATTTGACATGTTTAATTGCTCTAAAATATGTATCTTAAATGAAGGTGTGTAGTTGATGTCTCCAAAATACATTGAAAATCTATGTGCAAAGAGCAAGAAACTTCCACATTTAATTTGTAGTGACTTACTGCCCCCTGTTGATAATTCCACATAGGAACAGAATTGATGAATTAACAGTTCCGCAGCAAGTGGCATTCTTCTTCATTCCAGTATCCTCCATGTACTAAGCCCAAACTACCAAAGGACTAAATCATGTTTGATGTTCTCTCTTTAAGACCTTTGGGTAGAATTTCCACAAGACCTTCCAGATCTCCCACTGTAGCATCAGAGGAATCCCCAGAGAAATGGTGTAAACAGCCATTTATATCTTTTGTCTGGGGTTTCTGCTAAAGTTATAACAAATCATCAGGAAAACCCCCACAGAAGATCCTAGTGCTTTCTTTTGTCTTCGTCTTTTTCTCCTGTAAGCAAATATTCCCACCTGTTCCTGTAAGCAGTTTGAATTCAACAATCTTTTTGATATGATCTTGTTTTCTGGGTAACCAGACACTTGTGCTATTTTTTTTAAAAAATTGCACGCTTGCTGATGGATCTTGTAGAAGCTTTCAACTTTGTTCACCTGCTTTTTGTCAGTATTTGAACCCATGTGTCACTTCTCAATGTTTCACACGTAAAACTACATTTTGCACTCGGATTGTCGGTAGTCAATATGAATCTGTTAGATGCTATGTTCACTTACAGTTTGCATGTGAATTGAGGCAGACATATGTTAAGATAAGCAGATCATTTGAGTTAGAGGCACAGATTTATTTAGTGTTGATCTCCAGTTAGAAAAAAAACAAACCTGCTGACTAGTTCTTAACTATTCCTTTTCCTCAAAGAAATTTTCTGGGTCGATTTCGCTGTTTATTTTACTTTCTTCAAAACTAGTTACTAGCACTTCTGTTTGAGCTGAAGAGGATGATAAAGGGGTTAATTTTCTAATGTGAACACATTAACTACTTTTATTTAAGCATTTCAGTCTGTATACTTGCTTCCAAAGCATAACAATTCCACAAGAGTGCGTGGGGTTGGAGTGGTAATGAGTTTTACTCTGTGATGCGTGAAAGACCTGACTTGTTTTGTAGTAGTTTAGTTTAGTTTAGATACAGCACTGAAACAGGCCCTTCGGCCCACCGAGTCTGTGCCGACCATCAACCACCCATTTATACTAATCCCATATTCCTATCACATCCCCACCTGTCCCTATATATCCCCCTACCACCTACCTATTCTAGGGGCAATTTATAATGGCCAATTAACCTATCAACCTGCAAGTCTTTGGAATGTGGGAGGAAACCGGAGCACCCGGAGGAAACCCACGCAGACACAGGGAGAACTTGCAAACTCCGCACAGGCAGTACCCAGAATCGAACCCGGGTCCCTGGAGCTGTGAGGCTGCGGTGCTAACCACTGCGTCACTGTGCCGCCCCTGTACATCACCAATTCCACCACCCTCACCCACCTTATGTTTTAACTACTTGTTTCCACATGATAATGGAGTAACCAGGAGAGAGCCTCAACTATCCATATTAGTGGTCAACATCCATCAGGAATGTGACATGTGACAGTGAACGGCATCGACAGCAAACTCCAACTGAGATAAACAGCACAAATCTTCAGCTCGCTACATCTGTTCCTGCAAACCAGATTTTTATGCAGTATACAATTAATTGCATTTATAAAGAAATACTTTTATTTACATAGTGCCTTTCACGACCACAGGATGTCCCAAACAACTTTACAATCAATTAATTACTTTTGAAGTCTAGTCATTGTTGTAATGTAGCAGCCACTTTGAACACAGCAAGCTCCTGCAAACAGCAATATGATAGAGACCAGATAATCCATTTTTTATGATGTTGATTGAGGGATAAATATTGACCAGGACACTGGGGATAACTCCCCTGCTCTTCAAAATAGTGCCATGGGATCTTTTATGGCCTCAGTTTAACATATCATGTGAAAGACAGCACCTACAACAATGCAGCACTCCCTCTATCTTGCACTGAAGTGCCAGCCTTGATTTTTGTGCTCAAGTCCTGGAATGGGACTTGAACCCACCAACTTCTGACTTAGGCGAGAGTGCTACAAACTGAGCCACAGATGGCACCTATACAAACACCTTTACTACAGAAAAATGGCTCATGTCACTTTACAGAAGCATGAAGGAAAAAATGGATGTTAAGCCGTAGAGAGTTGGAGAGGTGATCAAGAGGTTTGTTGAAGAGTTTAATTTGAAGGAGGGTCATACACAGGAAGTGGACAGACAGAAGGCTTTAGGGAAGGAATTCAATTGTGGAAATTGGATGGCTAAAAATATAGCTCCTGATGAACAAAGGGGAGTGAGGGAAAAGGAGGATGATTTGGGAGGGGAGGAATGGGGAGGTTGTATGGCAGACAGCGTTTACAAGGATAGGGCGGTGCAAGGCCATGAAGGAAACTAAAAGACAAAACATGGATTTAAAATTTGTGGCTTTGTGAAACCAGGAATCAAGTACGATTGATGGGTGAGTTGCCTTGGGCTAGGATAAATAGCAGAGTTTTGGATAAGCTGAAGTTTATGGAGAGTAGAGGACGGAAGGCTACCAAGGAGAGCATTGAAATAGTCTATAGGTGATGTTAGGCCGCCTGAAAGCAAACATCCTGACTTTTATTAATGATCAGAAGTGGACAATCCTGATTTAACCAAAGAACATAAGAAATAGAAGAGTAGACCATATGGCCCTTAGAGCTGGCTCCACCATCCAATATGATTATGGCTGATCTTCTGCCCCAACTCCACTTTCCTGCCCACTCCCCATATCCCTTAATTCCCTAAGGGATCAAAAATCTATCTCAGCTTTGAGTATATTCAGTGATGGAGAATCCACAACCATCTGGAGTAGAGAATTCCAAAGATTCACAACCCTCAGTGAAGAAATTTCTCCTGATCTTAGTCCTAAATAATCAACCCCTTATCCTGAGACTGTGCACCCCCCCCCCCCGTTTCAGATTTTCCAGTCAGGGGAAACAATTTCTCAGCGTCTACCCTGTCAAGCCCCTTCAGATTCTTGGACGTTTGAATGAGATCAGCTCTCATTCTTCTAAACTCCAGCCCAATTTACTCAGCCTCTTATCATAGGACAATCCTCTCACCCCAGAAACCAATCTAGTGAACCTTCATTGTACCTTATGCAACTATAACAAGATTTCCTTGTTCTTGCACTCCAGTCCCTTTGCCATAAAGGCCAGCATGCCAATTGCCTTCCTAATTGCTTGCTGTACCTGTATGCTAACTTTGTGTTCCTTGCATTTCGTACACATACATCCAAATCTTTATGATCAATATTTAAAGGTTTCAGGCCTTTAAAAAAAAAAGTAACAGAAAAGCAGAATAAAGTGAATAACCCCACACTTCCCCACATTATACTCCATCTGTCACCTTGCTGTCCACTTACTTTACCTGTCCATATCTCTTTGCAGCCGCTTTGCATCCTCCTCACCGTTTGCATTCCAACCTAGCTTTGTTTCATCAGCAAACTTAGATACATTATGCTTGGTCTCAGGCATATTCTTCACTCTACCATCATCAAGGTAGGGAACCAATCCTGGTTCAACGAGGAGTGTAGAAGAGCATGCCAGGATCACACCAGGCATACATAAAAATGTAATGCCAACCTGGTGAAACTACAATGCATGCTGTAGACACAGCTAAGCGATCTCACAATCAATGGATCAAATCATAGCTCTGCAGTCCTGCCACATCCAGTCATGAATGATTGTGGACAACTAAATAACTAATGGGAGGAAGTGGCTTCAAAAACAGCAAAACCACCACCCCGCCCCCCCACCCCACAACCCCTCCATCCTCAAGACAGAGAGACAGAGAGCGAGTGGGAGCCAGAGCCAGAGCGCGAGCAAGCCAGAGCCAGAGCGCGAGCAAGCCAGAGCCAGAGCGCGAGCAAGAGAGACAGAGAGACAGACAGAGAAAGAGCAAGTGGGCGAGAGCGAGCAAGCCAGAGCGCTAATGAGAAGGACACAGAGCGAGCCAGAGCCAGAGAGAGAGAGCGAGAGCGAGAGACACATATAGAGAGACAGACAGAGAGCCGGAGAGTGAGCGAGAGCCTCAGCGAGCCGGACTGTGCGCGAGCCGGACAGAGAGCGAGAGAAAGAGAGGGAGAGACAGACAGACAGAAGAACAAAGAGAGAGAGAGCGCGCGTGCGAGAGAGCTAGAGAGCGAGCGAGAGAGTGCGCGCATGTGCGCGCGAGAGAGAGCGCGCGCGAGAAAGAGAGAGAGAGAGAGCGCGCGCGAGAAAGAGAGAGAGAGAGAGCGCGCGCGAGAAAGAGAGAGAGAGAGCGCGCGCGAGAAAGAGAGAGAGAGAGAGCGCGCGCGAGAAAGAGAGAGAGAGAGAGCGCGCGCGAGAAAGAGAGAGAGAGAGAGCGCGCGCGAGAAAGAGAGAGAGCGCGCGCGAAAAAGAGAGAGAGAGCGCGCGCGAGAAAGAGAGAGAGAGAGCGCGCGCGAGAAAGAGAGAGAGAGAGCGCGCGCGAGAAAGAGAGAGAGAGAGAGCGCGCGCGAGAAAGAGAGAGAGAGAGAGCGCGCGCGAGAAAGAGAGAGAGAGAGAGCGCGCGCGAGAAAGAGAGAGAGCGCGCGCGAAAAAGAGAGAGAGAGCGCGCGCGAGAAAGAGAGAGAGAGAGCGCGCGCGAGAAAGAGAGAGAGAGAGCGCGCGCGAGAAAGAGAGAGAGAGCGCGCGCGAAAAAGAGAGAGAGAGCGCGCGCGAGAAAGAGAGAGAGAGAGCGCGCGCGAGAAAGAGAGAGAGAGAGCGCGCGCGAGAAAGAGAGAGAGAGCGCGCGCGAGAAAGAGAGAGAGAGAGCGCGCGCGAGAAAGAGAGAGAGAGCGCGCGCGAGAAAGAGAGAGAGAGCGCGCGCGCGAGAAAGAGAGAGAGAGAGCGCGCGCGAGAAAGAGAGAGAGAGCGCGCGCGAGAAAGAGAGAGAGAGAGCGCGCGCGAGAAAGAGAGAGAGAGCGCGCGCGAGAAAGAGAGAGAGAGCGCGCGCGCGAGAAAGAGAGAGAGAGAGCGCGCGCGAGAAAGAGAGAGAGAGAGCGCGCGCGAGAAAGAGAGAGAGAGCGCGCGCGAGAAAGAGAGAGAGAGCGCGCGCGAGAAAGAGAGAGAGAGCGCGCGCGAGAAAGAGAGAGAGAGCGCGCGCGAGAGAGAGAGAGGGCGCGCGAGAAAGAGAGAGAGAGGGCGCGCGAGAAAGAGAGAGAGAGGGCGCGCGAGAAAGAGAGAGAGAGCGCGCGCGAGAAAGAGAGAGAGAGCGCGCGCGAGAAAGAGAGAGAGAGCGCGCGCGAGAAAGAGAGAGAGAGCGCGCGCGAGAAAGAGAGAGAGAGCGCGCGCGAGAAAGAGAGAGAGAGCGCGCGCGAGAAAGAGAGAGAGCGCGCGCGAGAGAGAGAGAGAGCGCGCGCGAGAAAGAGAGAGAGAGAGCGCGCGCGAGAAAGAGAGAGAGAGCGAGAGAGAGCGAGCGAGAAAGAGAGAGCGAGCGAGAAAGAGAGAGCGAGCGAGAAAGAGAGAGCGAGAGTGCGAGAGAGCGAGAGTGCGAGAGAGCGAGAAAGAGAGAGACAGAGAGAGACAGAGAGAGAAAGAGAGAGAAAGAGAGAGAGACAGAGAGTGGGAGAAACAGAGTGAGAGAGAGACACAGAGAGGGAGACAGAGACACAGAGAGGGAGACAGAGACACAGAGAGAGAGACAGAGACACAGAGAGAGAGACAGAGACACAGAGACACAGAGACACAGAGAGACAGAGACACAGAGAGAGAGAGACAGAGACAGAGAGAGAGAGAGACAGAGACACAGAGAGAGAGAGAGACAGAGACACAGAGAGAGAGAGACAGAGACACAGAGAGAGAGAGAGACAGAGCGAGAGAGAGAGAGAGAGACAGACAGACAGAGACAGAGACACACAGTGATCAAGATCACTCCTGACAAATGGACATCTCTCAAGTACTCCACATCGCTACAAGTGTGCTGGCAAACATTGGCTACTTGTGCAAGCAAAGAAATTCCAGGTATCTCACTAAATCAGTGTCCAACAGAGTGATGAGAAAGTAAGTCAATAAATTAATCTCATTTAAAGCTTCTTCACAAAATTGCGCGTTATTGTTTTGATTATTAGCAAATTTTTTATGCCTTTATCTTTCTGAAATTGTCTCACCAGCCCCCTATCTAAGACAAAAATTTTAATGTGCCCCCCCACCCACCCCCATGCAAAAAGGTTGGACAACCCTGACCTAGAAAGCCAAGGACAGCAAATGCATGGGAACACCACCCTCCAAGCCACACACCATCCTGACTTGGAAATATAATAGCCATTCCTTCACAGTCTCTGGATCAAAATCCTGAAACTCCCTCCCCAACAGCACTGTGGGTGTACCTGCACTAGAAGGACTGCAGCGGTTCAGGAAGGCAGCTCACCACCACCTTCTCAAGTGCAATTAGGAAAGGGCAACAAATGCTGGCCTGGCCAGCAATGTCCACATCCCATGAAACAAATTTTTAAAAAAATCCCTGTGCCTGTTTTCAGGGGCTAATTTAGCCTCCCCCACCTCCAAAATCCATGCAATTAAATGTTTTTGTTTCCTAAAAAAAGTCTGCTAATTTATATTTTGCCTGCATATCTTGGCCTTTGCTTTAACTGTATTTTCCCACTTGCACCTTTGTTGGTGACCTTTCCATGCCTCTCCAAAGCCAGCAAATGGACTCCATTGCAAACTTTTTTTTGCTGTCTCCTGCTCCAGCTCCAAACACTGCGGCAAAGAAAACACAAATACAAGAGAGAAACAGAGGTGAAGAGAGATGGGAAAGAAACACAAATAACCAGATGCATAAATCAGTAAGTCAGGGAGATCGTTCACAATAAAAATCATAGTTCTCAGACACAGAGGAAGACCATGATAGAAACACCTAGCCAGCCACGGAATGATCCAGATGATCAGTAGACAGACATCAAAGGGACACTGGCAGAGACCTTGACCAGGAAACACATCATTGGAAATACAAAGATCACAAGTGACACAAACTGGGTAAAATCAAATGCAGAAATTGGGAGTGTGCCAAGAAACTGGTCAAGGCGACAAAATTGGAGACACACAACAGGGTGGGGGAGGGGTAGAGACAGGATTCAGAGAGATCAACTAGCAATTTATACTGCTTTACATATACAAACATTCAATAGTTAGAACAACATCTGCAACAAAAGTTAACTTTGAATTTACAATCTCATCTTTTGTTCTGTATAAGAAAACTCAATAAATATGTCTCTCGTAAGAGTTATTTGGAACTCTCTGGAGAAGTGCTGCAGTTTAAAAGACTTGGTTGTAGTAGTTCAGAACACATGATGCAAACCAAATATGGAAGATGCCAGCAGCATTACATACCAAAACACTAGCAATGTGTTATCACTAGATGTCACTATTATTTTGCTGTGTGAGTAAAAATGATACAAAAGAGCTACCTTTTCTGAACTGCAAATTAAAAAAGATTGACAAGAATTTAGAATTTTCTAAAGGATTGATTCATGGAAGTTTTTGCAATTTGGAAAGCAAATAGGAAAACCTACATCTGTTTTTCAAAATCTAGAATAGATTGTCAATAAACTGTGCCTGAAACAGCTCAGAGACAAAGACTTTAAGGCAGATGTCTATTTAATCTTTATTATATTAATTGGACCACCTTAATGTCCTCAAAAATTATCTTTCAATTCACCATCCCATCGGTATATTCTAAGGAAATTAAATGTATTTTTACATTTCTCTCTCCTAATTAATTGGCATTTATAGTTGATGCAATTAATTATTTGTTGGTTCAGCATCAATTGTTCTATTTAGGCATACAATTTCTAAATTCAAAAATCATTCTCTACATTTCTTGTATTCTACACTGGCGTCAACCAGTTCATTGTTAGAGACATCATATACACAAACTACCCCAGAGTAGCAGTAATATGCAAATTCAGCAATTAAATTCCTCACACTTTTACACAGAATTACATCTACTAACATTGCAATATTTTCATCCTTTCTCTATAGACTGCATGGCAGAGATCTGTAGGTGAAAAACTGCACTGCACAGGGATGCTGTGTGGAAGGAACAGAGCATTACTGGGAGGGGAAAGGGACAAGGAGGAAGAAGAGATTAAGTGCAATTAAAAAAGAACCATTACGGTTCAGAACAGACACACTGCATTCACCATCAGAAAAAGTATTCACATAAAACCCTCTGAGGGATGAATTCTGCCTGGAATTGGACCATGGACAAGAAGTTGTAATATTTGATTCTGTGTTATTATGCAGTCACAAGATACGTAGTGGGATTCCCCACCCCATTTGTTCCAATGCAACAGAAAAAAAAAAACTTAATTCCCTCTTACAGATCCACTACAACCATATAAAATAACAGAGTGCTGCAGCATTTAATTTCTTTGCTGTGTTTTGCTTTATTATCTATGTACTAAGATTGTTAAAGATAACTGTGGAGACAGAAGGCACAAACATCTGTTTTTTTGTAGTTGATACACAGCAGCTTTACATCAGAAGCTTCAGGTGCAAAGCATGTTGGGGAGGATTAAATGGAGTCTTATTGAAGAAAAAACCTTTTGAAAACTATGTAAAGATTGATGCATCAGCAGGGACTAAACCCACGCATGCAAGCTTAATACTCCTTCTCCAGCTCTAAATTGTGGGGTAAAGAATTCATTCATGCCGTTTGTTTTTTGCTCTCCTCTCCTTACGGTGCTTGTTCATGGTATGATTTGGTTCCACAGGTGCTTGTAGTCCTCAGGTCCTTCATTTATTAGCCTACACTTTGAATGACAGCAGCCTCAACAAACAGAGTTTCAAAAAGAGTCAAAAAGCTGACCCTGATTCCATATTCAATTGATTCAATACATCAACGCATTGTCACGTACTCATCAATCTGTCATGGGAACAGGCAGTGCTTGCAGATCAGAGGTAATGTGCCATGGATTTGTGCCCTGAAATCCAAGCACAACCCATAACCTTAGAGACCCTATCAACAGTACATGCAATTCACAACTCTAATTAATCATGGTCCCAATGTGAATCTAATTCAAGTAGTAGATGAAATCAACTCTCAATTGATAGAAAACTATCAAATTTTACTGCTGAAAAAGAAATGCCACAATCTTACATTAGAATCTTGGTAATAATCCTACACGAAAGTGGATATGCTGTGATATTGCAAATTGCAAAAGCAAAAGGTGTCATGGGTACAACAGAAAACACAGCACCACAATGACCATTAGCTGGGTATACTTATTTTAATAAATTACTTTGAAGTTTTTTTTTTAATGTACATTTAATACCGTTCCAGATGAGGCACGTTTGAAGTGGTAATATAACTTTAACAGGATATGAATACCAGTGCCAAGATGCCTGCAATTCTCTGCTTTTGTGAATTTCTAGTTCAGAAAAATATACTTATACTTCTAAAATTCAGAAGGATTGTTTTTGGAATTCTCTTCACAATATACAACCCATTGCATTTGAGCACAATCTGTGTACATACAGATCATTACAAAAACTCCACAAAGTAATCGGAAATCAGATGGGCCACATTTTAAATAAACTTGAAACAAATTTAGAAATTCTCAACTAGAAATTTAGTTCAAACTCACTCCTTAGCACATCTGCAAAACAGTGACAAAACTAGAACCAGCTGTTTTCTCTGAAATCAAAAGTTAATTTAAGACTGTATTGGACTGAGAAAAGCAACTGAAATGGGGTGCTATGAGTTTTTGGTGTGTAAGGGTCCACTATTAAAAGCAGTGCCAATAGTGATCTAACTGGTGAATCGACCAGTGGTGAACTATACACCTTGTAGTGCTAATCAGAAGGGCAGTTTTATTAATGCTCAATTTTAGAAAATCATACTTCTCTCAACACAATAGAGATTAATGAGCAAAATTCTGGAAAAGGTTCTGAATTTAGGATTCTGTCATTCCTTTTTCCACACTATTTATCCCAGTATAAATTTGATACCTTTCCTATCCTGATTTTGGAGTTACAGAATTTGAGAAAACTAAAATTACCAAGTAAATGATCACCTTATTCTAAGGCATAGCGTACCCTCAAAATGGGCTTGTCAGTGCATTTCTTAACAGAGCATTTGATAGCAAAAATAACTCCAGTATAAAGGGAAAAAAATAAAAGGACTGATGAGGGCAGATCCAGTTTTTGTACTGGTTTCATATGAGAATTAAATGAAGATAATTTTGAAAAATTGATTCATTAAATTTTTTTTTGGGGGGGGGGGGGGGGGAGGGGGTTGCTAGGAAAATAAGCCCTTCACTGCCTATATCTGACCATTTAAAAACCACTTATCAAGGGAAATTCATTTCCCAAAGTTTGCAAAAACTGTCTGAAGAGTGCAATAGTTATCAATTTCCATAATCTAACATTCATTCTGACCAAATTATGTTCTCTTTCTGGGATTTTAAAATTGACTCCAATGGAACCATTTGATCAGTTAGCTTACCCAAGTAAACACAAGTCAATAATGCTTCACGGGAATGTGTTTTTTCCAAACAGAATGAACTTTTGGTAAAACAGGTGGTTCATAATATCAAGAAAGAGATTTTCTCAAGTGCCAAAAGAACCACCCAAAGACAGGTTCCCGCTGGTTCAAAAAGCGAACTCAACCCAATTAGCTTATGCCTTAATGCACAAAGTAGCAGAGAAGAGATGAAAATTAATGGTAGCAGGCCGACAAAGCTGTTTGCATATAGGCTAAAGCTGAGGTAGCAGATTACGTGTTTGAGGCTATGCACGGTAAGCAGCCGAGGCCACGTGCAAGGAAAGAACAGGGACGTGCTTAATCTGCCAAACTGGATAACTTTCTGCAGTTTTAGTGAAACCCTTTCGACTTTAAAACAAAAGGCAGCTTTTCACTCAAGTACAAAAAAGTTTCTCTAAATTCCCCACAATATTTTGCCTTAAATGTTAAATATAAAATTCATGTCAAAAATAGTATTAGATCATCCATACATATTGTTCTTTAGAAAACTGCAGTTACTTTCACAGGTCAATTTTTATCCTAAGCTGAAAGTTATCAGAAAATAAAAATCTTCTTTAACAGATACCTCAACCCCAGCCTTCTCACAAAATGAACAAAAGACATGGGATACGGATGAGACACTTGAAATTCTCTCTCTTTAACAAGCCTCACAAGTGAAAAAACAATTGTTTCTTTTACTCTTAGCAGTTTAATTGTCCCAGATATTGACATAAGAATCTACAGCTCATTTATTACAACTTCTGCCTCATCCATCTACAAATATTAGCCAAAATAGCGAACTTAATATATCCATAATGTATTTTGTTCAAATTTGTAAGAGGGCTGAGGAAAGTTACTGCTGTAGCTTCACAGATTGCCTTCCTTAATGGTTTGCAAAGTTAAGTGAACTTATTGATTTGCATAGCCTTCTTCAAAAATCTATGTACACATTTCTATGCAAGCCAATTGGGCCCCTTCTCTTTGCCATCCGCCACACCACCCCTCCCAAACCATGTCCATTCTGTGGAGTTTCAGGGATGTAACAGAAACAAATCCACGCTGTGAAAAGTATACAGACTTAGTTAAAGTGGATTCTATGATTTTTCTTAGGGGTAATAGTACAAAATTACCACCGCCAAAGGGAACACAAACTGAAATCCAATCGGGAAACAGTTTATTATTACAGGGGTAGCAAATAGATCAGATCAATCACCACAAAATGATGTTCCTTTCCCCTTTCAACTGGTGTACAAGTTGCAACCCTGAGATGTGGCTCTGAATGTGTCCCTTCTCCAAAATTGTGGATGCTGATCACCAGCATCAAATGGAACTTCCTCCATCACGATGACACTTTGGATAGTACTTGAACTGGCAGTGCTGAATACATATGTTCAAGCAGCTTGCATTAAAAATTAAGCAGCCAAAACCACATGGCTACATCCACTTCCATAACTCTTAAAGCAGTCCTTCTTCAAAATGGTTTCCAATTTTCATAGGCCATTTCATCTTTCAATGTCCAGTAGATCCAATGAAATCAATACATTGTTCTTTGTTCAGATCTGCTCTTTTTCTTCAAAGCCATTATCTTCACACACTGCTGTCCTGCAGCAGTGGCTCATTGTCCTCATCACTGCTAATGGGTGGAGTGGTGGGACTGTTGCCAAGACTGCTGCTATGCTTCCTTGCATTACTGGATTTACCAGATAAGCTATGCTCAGGAATAAATAAGGCAACCAAAAATGCCACCAGGACTGTAATAGCTCCAAACAGGAAAGGTGGTCCCGGGATAAAGGAATCCTGATTGAACAAGAAATGAATGAAGAAATGAATGAAGCAGCCACCAACAGCGTGCATTTATACAGTACCTTTAACACAGAATAAATGTTCAAAAACATTTCACATAGCATATTGGGAGAGGTGGTCAATGCTTGGACAAAGAGGTTTTAAAGAAGAACTTAAAAGGAGAGGGAGGTGGGTGGAGAGGGAGAAAATGTGGGAGAGAATTTCAGCAGTGGACCCAGATAACGGAAAACATGGCTGCCAAAGGAGCAGGGGATACAAAGGCAATCAGAGGAATAGAAAGTTGAGGATGGGAGTCATAGGGCTGGCTGAGGTGACAAAGGTAGGGTGGGGTGAGGCCATGGAGGGATTTAAATACAAGAATGAGAATTTTAAATCTAAGGAACTGGGGGATCAGGAGTCAATGAAGATAAGTGATAGAGATGTTGGGTAAGTTGGACTTAGTGTGGGATAAGATACAGTTTTGGATAAGCGATAGCTTACAGAGGGTGGATGATGGAAGGCCAACCTGTAACATTGGAGCAGTCGAGTCTGGAACAACAAAAGTTCCAGGGATGAGAGTTTCAGTGGCAGTTGCGATGCTAGAGAGGTGGAACTAGCCAGTCTTTGTGATAGAGAGGATATGGGGTTGGAAGTTTAGCTCAGGGTTAAATAGGACACAGCTTGTGGACAACCTGGTTCAGGCTGAGACAATGGCCGGGGAGAGGATTGGAATTCATAGATAATGGTGGAAGCTGAATACAATGGCTTGAGTCTTTTCAACATTCAACCGGAGGAAACTGCAGCTCTGCCAGGACTGGATGCTGAATAAATAAACTGACAACATATAGGGGTTGAGAGGGGTGACATCAGCATACAAGTGGAAGTTGACCCCATATCTGCAGATGATATCACTACATGGCAATATTACAATGAGGAAGAGCCAAAGATACAGCTTTGGGATAGTCCAAAGGCAATGGTGCAAGGATTGGAAGAGAAGCGTTATGGAGGACAAGTACTTATGGAGCTAACTAATTGTACAAAGACATTTGGTATTTTTTCTTTGCAGATAGTTTTGGTTAAATGCTACTTAAGAAAATTTCTTCCTTACAAAATGGAGCACTGTGGAAAAACTTCAGTTCACTAATAAAATGACAGAAGTGACAAATCTACTAGATTTCTTCGAGGATGTAACTAGTAGAGTTGATGAGGGGGAGCCGGTGGATGTGGTTTATTTGGACTTTCAGAAGGCTTTTAACAAAGTCCCACATAAGAGATTAGTGTGTAAAATTAAAGCGCATGGGATTGGGGTTAGTGTATTGCGATGGATAGAAAATTAGTTGGCAGACAGGAAACAAAGAGTAGGGATAAATAGGTCTTTTTCCAAATGGAGGCAGTGACTAGTGGGGTACCGCAGGAATCAGTGCTAGGACCCCAGCTATTCACAATATGTCTTAATGATTTAGATGAGGGAACTAAATGTAATATCTCCAAATTTGCAGATGACAAAACTGGGTGGGAGGATGAGTTGTGAGGAGGATGCAGAGAGGCTTCAGGGTGATTTGGACAAGTTGAGTGAGTGGGCTAATGCATGGCAGATGCAGTATAATGTGGATAAATGTGAGGTTATCCACTTTGGTAACAAAAACAGGAAGGCAGATTATCTGAATGGCTATAAACTGAGAGAGGGGAATATGCAATGAGACCTAGGTGTTCTCGTACACCAGTCACTGAAGGTAGCATGCAGGTCCAACAGGTGGTAAAAAAGGCAAATGGTATGTTGGCCTTCATAGCGAGAGAATTCCAGTACAGGAGCAAGGATGTCTTGCTGCAATTAAACAGGGCCTTGGTGAGGCCACACCTGGAATATTGTGTGCAGTTTTGGTCTCCTTATCTATAGAGAGAGTGCAGTGAAGGTTTACCAGACTGATTACTGGGATGGCGGGACTGACGTATGAGGAGAGATTGAGTCGGTTAGGATTATAGTTGCTGGAGTTCAGAAGAATGAGGGGGGATCTCATAGAAACTTATAAGATTCTAAAAGGACTTGACAGGGTAGATGCAGGAAGGATGTTCCCAATGGTGTGGGAATCCAGAACCAGGGGTCATAGTCTAAGGATACAGGGTAAACCTTTCAGGACTGAGATGAGGAGAAATTTCTTCACCAGAGAGTGGTGAACCTGTGGAATTCGTTACCACAGAAAGCAGTTGAGATCAAAACATTGTATGTTTTCAAAAAGGAGTTAGATATAGCTGTTGGGGTGAAAGGGATCAAAGGATATGGGGCAAAAGCAGGAACAGGTTACTGAGTTGGATGATGAGCCATGATCATAATGAATGGTGCAGCAGGCTCGAAGGGCCAAATGGCCTACTCCTGCTCCTATTTTCTATGTTTCTGCATTAAGTGAGGAGAGAAGTGGGGAAGTGGAAGAGAGGAAAGGTAGATTAAGAGAGGTACTGAATGGGCTCCACAAAATTACTGTGCCAAGAACCAAATGAAGATCTTTGCAGAACAGCAATTAGCTACAATTTTAAAGAATACATTTGAACAGTAAGATCAGCTTCAAACTATTCTGACTTATAACAAAATTCAATAAAATGGCAATAAATCAATAAAACGGTTTCCATCTTTATGACAGCAGTTAAAGAGGGCACGACGCTGAAGAAGCATTGAAAGGTTTATGCAACATACAAGAACAGGATTTGACAAAAAAAAAAGAACGTGCAGCAAATCCCTTTCCATAAGGGCAAAAATTAAGGCTCCTAACAATCAAAGCAAGTGCAAAGCTATTAAAAAAGATAGAAACTTCATATTGTTAAGAGTTATCAGGCAATAAATAAAAACCTGCATTCATTTCAAATAGAATTACTTGTATGAAACCATGTAGAGGATATACTAAAATGTTGCAACAATGCAGTAAATTACAGATTATATTCGATGAGAACTCAAATGTAAATATTCTTGCTTCTTTTGCATAAAAGCTTTATAAATTAATTACTGGACAATATGGTTGTACAGCATTTTCGGTTATTGACTGGAGGATTGGACACAAGACCATCATGATTTTTCAGTTGACCATCTCTGTAGGAATGTACTAATGTCCACACCTTACAGCTTGGACACAACTCTAAGAACGTGGGAACAAGTTACTTTCCTACCCTGTAACTAGGAAAACAGTGCATTGCAAGAGAGAATGAGGTGGGAATATTTTTTCAAAAAAGGATGAAGATCTATTCTAACCTTGAAAAGGAGACAAAGACTGATTAAAATCCTAAGTACAGTCAAGTGTTACAATTAGCTTTATTATACAAGACCCTTTATTCTATCTGTAGCCAAAATGATCATTCACTAATGCCATTAGTAGGCAGGCAGAAACTGATGTCGTTGCTTTGAAATTCAAAGTGAAATCCAAGGTTGGTTTGAAAACAAATTGGAAGTTAACCCATGGAAACAAAGGATTTAAAAAAATCTATTGTTGAAACGCAACTTTAAATGTTTTTCTGTATAAGCATACAATCCCCTGCAATCCCATTTATACATTCAAACATAATATAAGAATACAAGATAAATATTAGATTTGCTGCAATTAGTACAAAAATAAGCAAAAAAAATTGAACTAGAAAATAACATTTGATATAAAGATTTACCTCCATTTTGGAATTTTGCACATTGACCTTTTCGTTAGAGATTGCATCCAGCTCCACGTGAAACATGTAGAAAATAAACCCATATAGAGCAGGTCCAAGGCCATTGCACAACCCTCTGATTCCTGTGATCATTCCTTGCACAACACCTAAAATAACCAAAATATATTATAAATTAAAAACATTACTTCAAAGGAGACTGAAGCTGCACTAACAACATATACTGATGATATAATAACAATTATTTCTTTGTTAATTTTTTTTTAAATGGAAAGGAAAATCTTATGCCTTTAAAATTACCACCATCTGAAATCCATGCACTTTTCTTTGGAATTCTCTACTTCAGAGAGCTATGGAGGCTGAGGCATTGAATAAATTCAAGGCTGAGATAGGCAGATTTTTGAACTATAGGGGAGTCAAGGGTTACGGGGACCAGGCAGGAAAAGTGGAGTTGAGGCCAACATCAGATGAGCCATGATTGTATTAAATGGTGGAGCAGGCTCAAGGGGCCATATGGCCTACTGCTCTGCTCAGATTTCTCACATCCTTATATTATTTAGCCATAGACTTTTTGGTGGCTACAGCAACAATTATATGCAAATTTAATTTTAGTATTACACTGACTCAGTTTTTTAAAAAATCAATAAGAAGCCAAAAGGCACATTTCAGATGGATTTCAATTTAGGAAAAGATTTGCATTTCCAGCAAAGCAATCAGCTTTTTACAGAATTGTTGATCTTAAACCACCATGCAGGAAGTTGCAGAGCAGAAGCCAAGTGCTTCCTCAGACAGGTAAGAGAAGGGAGAATAGGAAAGACAGTTTTTTTTTAAAAAGAAAAAATAAATAAGGGAAAGTTACAACAACTAAATCTGCCTGCTAAAAGTAATAGTGATTAGAGGGATATCTGCTACTTGTGTGCATCTACTCAACAGATTGGCAACAGAAATTAGATGACAGTGGGAATTTGGTTTGGGGTGCCCCACACACTGTGGGACACAACAAAAAGTAGAAATACAGTGGTCAGAGGGGATTCGATAGTTAGGGGGCTGGACAGGTGCTAACGTAAGTCAAGGGGCATCGGCAAATATATAAATAATCAGACATTAAATAAATCTAAAGGGATTTTTTAAGCCAAAGGATGGGACTGCTGAAACCTGTTGCAATTCCTGTGCCATGTGCTGGAAGTGCCTTCCAAGGCTCAAACATGAACTTAAAGGTTTCTGAGCTTGAGGAGCGGTTGGAGTTACTGCAGAGCATATGAAAGACTAAGAATTTCCTGGGGCATTTGTTCTAGGAGCTGGTCATCCCACAGCTACAGATATGTCAGGAACATAGTAAGTGGGTGGCCATTTGGCAGGGTAGGAAGAGGCAGACAGTGCAAAAATTGTCTGGGAGTTTGGCACTCTCAAGGCAATTTTCAGCACTGACTACAAATAAGGGTGACAATGCCTTGGTGGGGGGGGGAGGGGGGGCTGGAGACTAGAGCACACCCACGCACTGTGGGGCAAATAACAGTATGGGGGACAGCAAAATGTAGAAGTACAGTGGTCATAGGAGATTCAAGAGTCAGGGGGCTGGACACTTGTTTCTGCAACCATCAACGTGACTCACATGGTGTGTTGCCTCCCTGGTGCCAGGGTAAAGGATGTCAGATGGCATAGAACATTTGGGGTGTAGCGGCGCAGGGAAGGGAGGGGCTGAACAGCCAGAATTCATGGGTCATATGGGAACAGATGACATAGGAAGGAAAAAGGGTTGAGATCCTGCAGTCTGTGTTTCAAGAGCTAGGGAGGAAATGTAAAAGCTGGACCTCATAAATGTAGCAATATCTGGATTACTGCCACTGTCATGTGCCATTGAGTACAGGAATAATAGGATGAAACAGGTTAATGCACGATTGGGAAAAGTGGCACAGAAGGGAGAGCTTCAGATTCTTGGGACATTCCACCTACTTCTGAGGCAGGAAGGAGCTGTTCAAGGTGGACAGGTTACACAGAGTCTATTTAGTTAGAATTACAGAACAATAGAGGGGTTATAATGTCACTGGATGTATACTATAAGCCAAACAGTGGGAATGAGATAAAGGAGCAAATTTGCAGGCAAATTACAGGAAGATACCAGAACCAGAGTGCAATGAGTGACTTCAATTATCCTAATATAGACTGGGATATTAACAGTGTAAATGTAAAGAGAGGGAAGAATTCTGAATGTGTACAAGCCCAACAAGGAAGGAAGCAGTGCTTGAAGTTGAGCATGTTTCAATCGGAGAACATTTGGGGAACAGTGATCATATCATCAATAGAATAGTTATGCAAAAGGACAAGGTATAATAGTGTAAAAATTCTTAACTGCAGAAGGGGTAACTTCAGTGAATTGAAAAAGGAACTGGTCCAGGTGGATTAGAATCGAAAAATTGTTGACAGAACAGTAATTGAACAACAGGAGGTTTTCAAACAGGAGATGGTTTGGGTACAGAGTAGAAATATACTGAAGTTGAAAAGAGTCAAAAGTCAGAAAATGGAGAATCGACAGAACCCAAGGCAGAATCTTAAACATTCCTTTGTTTGAAGGGGAAAATGGAAGGGAGCTCCTCATTTGGCTAAACATATAGTTGTAGAGAGTCAAGAGAGTGAGGAGCAGACCCAAGCATTTAAAGAGAAGCTCGAAAGAACAGCTGCACAGGAAGTTGTACAGCACGGAAGGAAAAAAACACAAAGTAACATCACGGCACAAGTGGTGGTGGGAGTAAGTTTACAGGTAAACATTTAAGTTAACCTACTTATAACAATTTAGGTCAAGCAATTAGTTTAAAAACTAAAACAATAAGCTAAATTGATTAAATACATAAACTTTGATTAATTAAATAAATAAAACAAGGTTAGATTAAGATGACAGTGCAGCTGATGTTCCGCAAGTGAAACACGTTGGGTTTTGTAGAGAGCATTGTGATCCCAGACAACCACATCTGCAGTAAGTGTCTGCATCTCCAGAAACTTCAGCTCACAGTTGTTGAGCTGGAGTCCGAGCTGCAGACAGAGAGCATCGGGATGGCGAGAGTTGCCTCCTGGTTAAAAGGCTCCAGGTAATCACACTCCTTAAGTTAGGTAGCAGTGCTGATCTGATTAAATGATCAGGGACAGGAGGTGTGACTGCAAGTCACGAAGGTAAGGGGACCCCAGCTGCAAGTACAAGGTTCTTGCTGCCTGTGTGGATGAGGACAAAGTCTGCAGTGTGATAAGCAACTGACCATGGCACCCTGGTACAAGAGGCCATTCAAGTGCGAGGAATAAATAAGAATGTGGTAGTAATAGGGGGAAAGTAAAATCAGGGGAATAGATACTGCTCTCTGCAGCTGTAACCAGGAGTTCTGAAGGCTGTGCTGTCTGCCAGGGTTAAGGACATCTCCTCAGAATTGGAGAAGAACTTGGAGTAGGAGAGTAAAGAGAAAGAGTTGCATTTAATTAGTCTCTTTCAGGACTTCCCAAGTGCTTTACAGCCAAATAAATATTTTTGCAGTGTAGATACTGTTGTAATGTAGGAAACAGGACAGCCAATTTGCACACAGCAAGCTCCCACAAAGAGCAATGTGATAATGACCAGCTAATCTGCTTTTAGTGATGGTGAGTGAGTGATAAATACTGGCCATCCCCTGCTCTTCTTTGAAATAGTGTTATGGGATCTGTCCACCTGAGACAGCAGAAGGGACCTGGGTTAAACAACTCATTCAAAAGATAGCACCTCCGACAGTGCAGCACTCCCTCAGTACTGCACTGGAATGGCAGCCTAGATTATGTGTAGAGAGGGAGGATCCAGTTGTTATGATCCACATAGGAGCCCATGACATAGGTAAAACTTGAAATGAGGTCCTGCTGAGAGTATTTGAAGAGCTAGGGTTAAAATTAAAATGCAGAACCTCACAGACAATAAATCACTGGATTGGTACCTGAGCCATGCACAAATTGGCATAGGGACAAACAGATTAAAAGGTTAAATCCATGGCTGAAAGAGTAGTGTGGGAGGCAGGGCTTTGGATTCATGGCACCAGTACTGGGGAAACAATGGGATGTTCCATTGGGATCGGCTCCACATAAACCTGGCTGGGATCAGTGTCCTGGCAAATCGAAGAACTAAGTCAGTAGATAGAACTTTAAAAACTATTTAAGTGGGGCTGGGAGGATTTAGGAAAGGGTAAATTCAAAAGCAATGAGTAAAATGTCAAGGCACTACAGCAGAGTAGGTCATGAAGGGGCAGAGGACTTAACCGAGGTAATGGCATTAGTGACTTGGGTGACATGAGGGAACAATAGAAAAAAATAAAGCTAAAGGCACTATATTTGAACATGTGAAGCATTCACAATAAAATAGAGGAATTAACAGTACAGATAGAAATTAATGGGTTTGGTCTAATAGCCATTGCCAAGACTTGGTTACAGAGAGACCACGGTTGGGAATTAAATATTGCAGGATATTTGGCTTTTAGAAGAGATAGGAAAAATGGAAAAGGGGGAGAGGTTGCCCTAATAACAGATGATGAGATAAAGACAGTGGAGAGAAAGGACCTTAGCTCGGAAAAATCAAGATGTAGAATCAGGTTTGAGTGGAGCTAAAACAAGGGCAGAAAATAATACTCAGCAGTTCATAGAATCCCCAACAGTAGCATAGTGGTAATGTTACTGGACTAGTAAGCCAGAGGCCTGGACTAATGCTCCGAAAACACGAGTTCAAATCCCCACATAACAGCGGGGGCAATTTAAATTCAATTAATAAATCCAAAATAAAATGCTGGTCTCTTAATAATGATCATGAAACTACCAGAAAAAAACAACATCTGGTTCACTAATGTCCTTCAAGGGATAAAATCTGCTGTCCTTCCCCGGTCTGGCCTACATGTGACTCCAGACCCACAACAATATGGATGACTCTTAACTGCCCTCTGAAATGGCCTAGTAAGCCACCCAGTTGTATCAAACTGCTATGGAAAAGTTAAAGAATAAAAAAAACTGACGGACCATCCGGCATCGATCTAGGCACCAGAAACAATAAAGGCTGATCCTCCTCACTAACATCTAGGGACTTATGCCAAAATTGGGAGAGCTGTCAAGCAACAGCTGGGCATAGTCATACTGAAAGAATCATAGCTTACAACCAACTTCCCAGACTCCTCCATCATCAGAGGGTGGCAGTGGCACAGTTGGAAGGGAGTGGCCTTGTGAGTCCTCAACAATGACTCTGGAACCCATGATGTCTCATGCTCATTACCACCTCCCACCCCTCCCTCAGCTGATGAATCAATGCCTCTGCAGGTTGAACACCACTTCGAAGAAGCACTGAGGATAGCAAGGGCACAGAATGTACTCTGGGTGGGAGACTACTAACCCAGCTAGCCAAGTCCTAAAGGACATAGCTGCTAGACTGAGCCTACAGTCGTTGGTGAGAACCAACGAGCAGGGAAAAAACCTACTCATCCTCTCCAATCTAACTGTCACAGATGCATCTGTCCACGACAGTATTGGTACGGGTGACCACTGTACATTCCTTGTGGAGACCAAGTCCTGTCTTCACACAGAGAACACCCTCCATCATGCTACGTGGCACTACCACTGTGCTAAATGGGTTAGACTCAACAGATCTAGCAGCTCAAAACTGGGCATCCATGAGACACTGTGGGCCATCAGCGGCAGTATTGTATTCAATCACAATCTGTAACCTCATGGCCCACCATATCTCTTGCTCTACCATTACAATCAAGCCAACGGATCAGCCCTGGTTCAATGAGGAGTGCTGGAGAGCATGCAGGGAACAGCACCAAGCAGGAAATGCCAATTTCATGAAGCAACAACACAGGACTACATGCATGCTAAAAAAATAAACAGACGCAGCATGCTGTAGACAGAGCTAAGCGATCCCACAACCAACAGATCAGATCAAAGCTCTTCAGTCCTGCTGCATCCAGTTGTGAATGGTGGTGGACAATTAAACAACTAAACAGAGGAGGCTGCTCCAAAAGCATCCCCATCCTGAATGATGGCGGAGCCCAGTACGTGAGTGTAAAAGACAAGGCTAGAACATGTACAACCATCTTCAACCAAAAGTGCCGAGTGGATGATCCAACTTGGCCTCCTCCTGAGGTCCCAGCATCATAGATGCCAGTCGTTAGGCAATTCAAAACACTTCACGTGACATCAAGAAACGGGTGAAAGCACTGGATACAGCAAAGGCTATGGGCCCTGATAACATCCTGGCTTTAGTACTGAAGACTTGTGCTCTAGAACTAGCCGTGCCCTTCACCAAGTTCCAGTACAGCTACAACACTAGAATTTAACCAAGGTGGAAAATTTCCCAGGTTTGCCCAGTCCACAAAAAGTAGGACAATTCCAATCCAGCCAATTACTACCCGATCAGTCTACTCTCAATCATCCAAACAGATGGAACGTTTCGTCGACAGTGCTATCAAGCAACAGTTACTCGGCAATAACCTGCTCACCGCTACTTAGTTTGGGTTCTGCCAGGGCCACTCAGCTCCAGACCTCATTACAGTCTTGGTCCAAACATGGACAAAAGAGCTGAATTCCAGAGGAGAAGTGAGAGCAATTGCCCTTGACATCAAGGCAGCATTTGACTGAGTGTGGCACCAAGGAGTTCCAGCTAAATTGAAGTTAATGGGAATCGGGACAACAGTCTCCACTGGCTGGAGTCACACCTAGCACAGAGAAAGATGGTTGTGTTTGCTGGAGGCCAATGATCTTTAAAAAAAAAGACTTGCATTCATATAGCACCTTTCACAACCACCAGACGTTTTAAAAGCGCTTTACAGCCAATTAAGTACTTTTGACACTGTTGTAATGTAGGATGCACAGCAAACATGCACAAACAGCAATGGGATAATAACCAGATAATCTGCTTTTGTGATGTTGATTGAGGGATAAATATTGGCTAGGACACCGGGGATAATTCCCTTGCTCTTCTTCAGAATAGTGCCATAGGACCTTTTACATCCACCTGAGCAAGTAGATGGGGCCTTGGTTTAACATCTCATCCAAAAGATGGCAGCTCAGACAGTCCAGTAGTCCCACAGTACTGCACTGGAGTGTCAGCCTCAATTTTTGTGCTCAAGCCCTGGCATGGGACTTGAGCCTGGAACTTTGCGCTTCAGAGGCGAGAGTGCTACCACCAGAGCCAGGGATGACATCCCAGGTCACCACTGCTGGAGTTCCTCAGGGTAGTGGCCCTAGCCCCAATCATCTTCAACTGCTTCATCAATAATCTTCCCTCCCACATAAGGTCAGAAGCGGGGATGTTCGCAACTGCTCAAATACTGAAACAGTCCATGCCCGCATGCAGCAAGACCTGGACAACATTCAGACTTGGGCTGATAATCCTCCTTGGTTATCGGGGTGGTGCGAGGGGGCAGGAAGACTGCAAATGTTATACCCCTGTTCAAAAAAGGAGAGGGGGTTAAACCAAGCAATTACAGGCAAGTCAGCCTATCAGTGGGGGGTAACATTTAGAGACAATAATGCAGAATAAAATTAATTGCCATTTTGAAGTGTGGGCTAACAAAAGAAAACCAGCACGAATTTGTTAAAGACAAAATCACATTTGACTCAACTTGATCAAGTTCTTTGATGAAGTAGTGACAAGAGTTGATGAAGCTAGTGAGGTTGATGTGTGCATGGACTTTCAAAAGACATTTGACAAGGTAACAAGCAAAACTGAAGCCTATGGGATTAAAAAGGACAGTGGCAACGTGAATATAAAACTGGCTAAGGGACAAAAAGAAGAGAGTAGTGGTAAATGGTTGTTTTTCCAGACAGGAGGGAAGTACAAAGTGGTATTCTCCAATGGGTGATATTGGGACCACTGCTCTTTTTGATATACATTAGTGACCTGAACTTGGATATAGAGATATTTACTGCAAAGTTTGCAGATTCTATGAAATTCTGAAATTTAGTCAAGAGTGAAGAGGAGAGTAACAAACTTCAGGAGGGCACAGTCAGACACGTGACAGCTGAAATTTAATGTAGTGAGGTGTGAAGTGATACAATTTGGTAGGAAGAATGAGGAAAGGGAATATGAACTAAATGTTACAATTTTAAAAGGGATGCAAGAACAGAGTGTTGGGGCTGTATGTACACATTTCTTGATTGTGGCAGGACAAGTAGAGAAGGCTGTTTAACAAAAGTATTTGGGATCATTGGCTTTATAAATAGAGGCGGAGAGTGTAAAGCAAGGAAGTTATGCTAAACCTTTATAAAACACTAGTTAGCCCTCCGCTAGAATATTGTGTACATTTCTGAGCACCACACTAAGAAGAATGTCAAAGTTTTAGAGATGGTGCAGGACAGATTTATTAGAATGCTACCAGGGATTAGGGACTTCAGTTATGTGGATAGATTGGAGAAGCTGGGATTGTTCTCCTCAGAGCAGAGAAGGTTAAGAGGAGATTTGATAGAAGTGTTCAAAATCATGAAGCAAGGAGAAATTGTTTCCAGTGGTACAAGGGTCAGTAATCAGAGGACACAGATTTAAGGTGATTAGCAAAAGAACCAAAGGCAACACTATTTAAAAAAAAACAGTGAGTTGTGATCTGGCATGCACTACTTGAAAGGGTGGTGAAAGCAGACTGAATAGTAACATTCAAAAGGGAATTGGATAAATCCTTGAAGGGATAATAATTACAGGTCTATGGGGAAAGAGCATGGGAGTAGGATTAATTAGACCGAAGATGGGCCAAAAGGCCTCCTTCTGTGCTGCATCATTCTATGATTCTAGCTACAGTTCTGCACCTCTTTAACCACCAAATTCACAGTGGGATGTAAAGGGAGCCAAGACATCTACCCTTGGAACAAGGCACAGAACCGAAGTCCCCATGGAGAAGCTCTCTTTCAAAACTCAACTTTCAGCTTCAGTCTAAGATGACAAAATGATCAACTCTGAAAGGACATATTTATCTAAATTGTACACGCAGTAGATCATAAAAAGCAGAGACATGATATATAACATTTCTGAATGAAACCCAATATCTTACTGTATTTTTGGATATAATGTTTTTGAGGGATTGAGAACTCCAATATGTAATAATTGAACAGGATAATGACACCATCTCTGACTCAGAGGCCATTACTGTAGATTTCCTCAGTTACCACTGGGTGGAGGTCCAAGAAATGAGAGAATTTAATTTTTAATGACAGGAAGCCAAAGCAAAAGTTTGGGCCATCAATAAGCAAACCAAAACCAACTCGCCCATAGACAACTGTTCTCTGTCTACAGTAATTTTGTTAAGATCATCACAGAGCTCAAGACACCAGAAATAGGGGAAGCAGTAGCTATTTAATGTAGCTATTTTTAGTATGTGATTAAATCATTCTTATTTCTGTAAACTTTTGTTACTCAGTAGCACATAAAGCTTTTAGGACCAAGGTAAAAGGGTCAAGTTTAATGCTTTAAAACTGCAGCTGGTCACAGTTAAACCACCCCCCACCCCCAAAATACCTTTTCAAAATCAAGAAGAAAATATTGAGCATAATCAAAACTTCGATCTGTTTTTCAGTAATTTATTTTATTCAAAAGAGGGCTGCTTTCTCCTCACCGAGATCAGAGAATAAATCTGTGAGCTAACGGCAAAGGAAGGAAAAAAATTCTAAACCTAAATCTTCATTCTTACAAATGAGATATGGACAGCTGCAAAGTCAAAGAACCATAAGAATCTATTCTTTGCAAAATGTCAACGTACTTCTTTCTTCACACCCTCACCCATGAAAGTAATATTGCATCCTTTGACTAGGACCTCACTAGCTTCCATTAAAATTTACACGGACAAAATGGATGCGTGCAAAGTCTTGAAGTCCCATTCTAAATGGTAGATTAAAATGCATCACTACACCCTAAAAATAAAATCAAGGCACATAAATAAATAAAATCATAGAGAAGATCTGGAAAAGGACAGAAGCAATACTTTAAGTTTAAAAATGCAAATCACCTCCTTTCGAAAAATAATGAGTGTTCACATTTCAAGAACTGCTATGGTAAGTGGATCTGGATTACTGGTTCAGAAAGAACTTTTTTTTTTATTCGATCATGGGATGTGGGCGTTGCTGGCTAGGACAGCATTTATTGCCCATCCCTAATTGCCTTCGGGAAGGTGGGGAGCTGCCTTCTTGAACCACTGCAGTCCTTGGGATGTATGGTAGAAAACAGCACAAAAGTACACCCACAATGCTGTTAGGAAGGGAGTTCCAGAATTTTGATCCAGCGACAGTGAAGGAACAGCAATATAATTCCAAGTTGGGATGGTGTGTGGATTGAAGGGGAACTTGTGTGGTGTTCCCATGCATCTGCTGCCTTTGTCCTTCTAGGTGGTAGAGATCGCGGGTTTGGAAGATGCTGTCGAAGGAACCTTGGCGAGTTGCTGCAGCGCATCATTGCTGTCATTGTGCCTCGGTGGTGGATGATCAAGCAGGCTACTTTGTCCTGGATGGTGTCAAGCTTTGAGTGTTGTTGGAGCTGGACCCATTCAGGCAAGTGCAGAATATTCCAACACACTCCTGACTTGTGCCTTGTAGATGGTGGACAAGCATTGGGGAGTCAGGAGGTGAATTACTCACCACAGAATTTCCAGCCTCTGACCTGCTCTTGCAGCCACAGCATTTATGTGGCTGGTCCTGTTTAATTTCTGGTCAATGGTAACGTCTAGGCTGCAGATAGTGGGGGATTCAGTGATGGTAATGCCATTGAACATCAAGGGGAGATGGTTAGATTTTCTCTTGTTGGCGATGGTCATTGCCTGGTACTTGTGTGGCGCAAATGTTACTTGCCACTTATCAGCCCAAGCCTGGATGTTGTCCAGGTCTTGCTGCAACATGGGTTGCTTCAGTACCTGAGGAGTCACAAATGCTGCTGAACATTGTGCAATCATCAGGGAACATTCCCACTTCTGACCTTATGATTGAAGGAAGGTCATTGATGAAGCAGCTGCAGATGGTTGGACCTAGGACACTACCCTGAGAAACTCCGGCAGTGATGTCCTGGGACTGAGATGATTGACCTGCAACAACCACAACCATCTTCCTTTGTGCTAGGTATGACTCCAACCAGCAGAGAGTTTCCCCTCGATTTCCAGTGACTCCAGTTTTGCTATGGCCTTGATGCCGTACCGGTCAAATGCTGCCACCATTCGCGACTCCTCAGATACTGAAGCAGCCTGTGTCCAGATGCAGCGAAACCTGGACAACATTAAGGCTTGATTGGTCAGGTTGGATTTGGTAATTGGTCAGGTTGGATTTGTCCTGCTTTTTGTGTACAAGACATACTTGGGCAACTTTCCACATAGCCAGGTAGATGCCAATGTTGTAGCTGTACAGTAACAGCTGTGCTAGGGGCACAGCTAGTTCTGGAGTCTTCAGTATTATTGCCAGAATGTTGTCAAGGCTCACAGCCTTTGCAGTATCCAGTGCCTTCAGCTGTTTCTTATCATCACATGGAGTGAACCGGATTTGCTGAAGACAGGCATCTGAGATGCTGGGGACCTCAAGAGGAGCTGAGGTGGTTCATCCAATCAGCACTTCTAGCTGAAGATGGTTGCAAATGCTTCAGTCTTGTCTTTTGCACGGATGTGCTGGGCTCCCCCATTATTGAGGATGGGGATATTTGTGGAGCCTCCTCCTCCTGTTAATTGTCCACCACCATTCACAATTGGATGTAGCAGGACTGCAGAGCTTAGATCTGATCCGTTGGTTGTAGGATCTTTTAGCCCTGTCTATTGCATGCTGCTTCCGCTATTCGGCATGCAGGTAGTCCTGTGTTGTAGCTTCACCAGGTTCACCTCATTTGTAGGTATGCCTGGTGCTGCTCCTGGCATGCCCTCCTGCACTCTTCATTGAATCCTGCTTGATGGTAAAGGTAGAGTGCAGGATATGTCAGGCCATGAGGTTGCAGATTATGATTGAAT
Organism: Heterodontus francisci; assembly: GCF_036365525.1. NCBI lineage: Eukaryota > Metazoa > Chordata > Chondrichthyes > Heterodontiformes > Heterodontidae > Heterodontus > Heterodontus francisci. The sequence continues at coordinate 124,248,427 of NC_090374.1, forward strand.
ACAGTTCTGCTGATGGCCCACAGCGCCTCATGGATGCTCAGTTTTGAGTTGCTAGATCTGTTCGAAATCTATCCCTTTTAGCACGGTGGTACTGTCACACAACACAATGGTGCGTATCCTCAATGTGAAGATGGGACTTTGTCTCCACAAGGACTGTGCAGTGGTCACTCCTACCAATACTGTCATGGACAGATGCATCTGTGACAGGTAGATTGGCGAGCATGAGTTCAAGTAGGTTTTTCCCTCACCACCTGCCGCAGACCCAGTCTAGCAGCTATGCCCTTTAGGACTCAGCCAGCTCAGTCAGTAGTGGTGCTACTGAGCCACTCTTGCTGATGGACAATTAAGTCCCCCAACCAGAGTACATTGTGTCCTTGCTACCCTCAGTGCTTTTTCCAATTGGTATTCAACAATTCATCAGCTGGGGTTGGGGGAGGGGTGGGGGTGGTGTTAGGTGGTGGTAATCAGAAGGAGGTTTCCTTGCCCAAGTTTGACCTAATGCCATGCGACTTCATGGGTCCAGAGTCAATGTTGAGGACCCCAGGGCAACTCCCTCACAACTGTATACCACTGTGCCGCCACCTCTGGTGGGTCTGACCTGCCGGTGGGACAAGATACACCCAGGGATGGTGGTGGCTGTAGGACTGAGTTTATTTTATTTTAGGATTATTAGAATTTAGTTGTCATTTCCTTAAGTGGAACAATTAAAATTATATTTTGTATGCAACATAACCACAAAGCACAATGTTAGCTAAAGTTCTGATGACATGTCGAGACCCTTTATTTAAAAGTCGCTAAACTGTGCATTACTCCAGGGAGACTGTTAGGTTTTAAATGGTAAAAAAAAACTGTAAACAATCCCTGTCTGGTCACGAAGCTGTGAAACGAGATAAGCGCACATCAATCCCATTAAGTGATCACTGTGGTTGAATGGCCACAGCACAGTGGCATCGGATTATGATATGACCTTTTGTGAAGGAATTCAGAGAGTCAAGGAAGCTCGAATCTGGAGATACCACCCCCCAGCTCCCCGCCTTCCACCCCCCATTGAATGACAATGACGTAAATCAGGCTCGAAGTATCATCATGGAAGGGCAGTTAGGTAATGACTGATTAATCAGACGAACAGAAATGGGGTTTTACCTAATATGGCACAGAACCAAGCTGGAAAAGTGTATAAAGAAAGAACTTGTAAGACCCCAAAAGCATGCAACATCATTAAGACAACAGAAGATAGACTTCATTCAAGAGACGAGGCATCCAGTTAACTGGAGGTTGAGGACGGGTGTTCCATTGTGAACGCAACTGCTAACCACTGCCCTTTGCCAAGTATCACGATTTTGCTTATTGTGGAAAACTTAATAAAGTCTGTGAAGCTTGTGGAAGCACCCTCATACCAGTGTAGTTCTGTAACTAGTCTGAGCTGGAAGTCCCTTTTAGATCTGCTCTCCCAACTGAAACTGTAATTCTAATTCACCCAAGTCTTACAAGTAAATTGGAGCAAACCCCAGAACTTACATGCAGGGACATTGTCTGTAAGGTATGATTCCGTGAGTATGACTATGTCAGGCTGTTGCTTTACTAGTCTGTGGGACAGCTCTCCCAATTTTGGCACAAGTCCCCAGATGTTAGTAAGGAGGGTTTTGCAGGGTCAACAGGGCCAGGTTTGCCATTGTCATTTCCAGTGCCTAGGACGATGCCTGGTGGCCCATCAGTTTTATTCCTTTTCTTACGCTTTGTAGCAGTTTTGATACAACCGAGTGACTGCAGGACTGAACATTGAGTTCAATAATTTCAGAGCATGCCGGGCCCCCCCATTTTACTTTTAGTTTTTTTATTCTTTTTTCTTTTTTGTGTTTATTTTATTTTGTTCAGTTTCTTTCTACTGTGCCTACCCACTGTTTATTTTCATGTTTGTGCTTGTGGCTGTTCAGTTTTCAGTCCATTAACACCCTATCTGTACTAATGCTCTGTCTTTCAGCACACTATTAACATATTGTTTGCCTTTGCTCCATGACCTTCTGGTCAGTTATTCTATGACCTTGTCCCATCAACACCTTCTCTTTTGATATCTCTTGCCCCAACCCCACTTTATTTGTTTAAAATCTTTTACATTTCTTACATCTGCCAGTTCTGAAGAAGGGTCCCTGACCTGAAACGTTAACTCTGCCTCTCTCTCCACAGATGCTGCCAGACCTGCTGAGTATTTCCAGCATTTCTTGTTTTTATTTGAGATTTCCAGCATCTGCAGTATTTTGCTTTTACCTATTTTAGCAATGTTCATTAAGGGCAAAATACAAGAACATAGGAAATAGGAGCAGGAGTGGACCATATGGCCCATTGAGCCTGGTCCGCCATTCAATACAATTATGGCTGATTTTCTGCCTCATCACCATTTTCCCCCTTCACTGCCCATATTCCTCGATTCCTTGAGAGACCAAAACTCTGTCCGTCTCAGCCTTAAAGATATTCAACGGTGGAGCATCCACAACCCTCTGGGGTAGAGAACTCAAAGGATTCACAACCCTTTGAATGAAGAAATTTGTCCTCATCTCAGTCCGTAGTGATCAGTCATCGTAGGACCATGCCTTCGTGTTCTAGATTCTCCAGCCAGGGGAAACAACCTCTCAGTGCCTATTCTGTCAAGCCCCTTCAGAATCTTGGATGTTTCAATGATATCACCTCTCATTCTGCTAAACTCCACAGAGAAAATAGACCTAATTCACTCAGCCTCTCATCCCAGGGACCAATCCAGTGAACCTTCACTGTACTGCCCCCAATGCAAGTATATCCTTTAAGCACGGAGACTGAAACTGCACACAGTACTCTAGGCGTGGTCTTATCAAAGCCCTGTACAATTGTAGCAAGAACTCTTTATTCTTGTACTCTGATTCCCTTGCAATTAAGGCAAATGTGCCATTTGCCTTCCTAATTGCTTGCTGCACTTGCATGCTAGCTTTGTGTTCCTTGTACAAGTACATTCAAATCTCTCTGAACGTCAACATTTACAAGTTTCATGCCTCTTAAAAAATATTCTGCTTTTCTATCCTTACTGTCAAAGTGCCTTACATTTCCCCACATTATACTCCATCTGCCACCTTGTTGCCCACTCACTTAACCCATCTATTTCTCTTTTCAGCCTTTGTGTCTTCCTCACAGCTTGCATCAGCAAAAAAATTGGATACATTACTCTGTCTCTTCGTCCAAGTCATTAACATCGATTGTAAATAGCTGAGACCCCAGCACCAATCCTTGCGGTACTCCACTAGTTACAGTCTGCAAACATGAAAATGTCATGTTTATCCCTACTCTTTGCTTCCAGTCAGTTAACCAATCCTCTATCCATGCTAATATATTACCCTCAACTCCATCTTGTGTATTAACCTTTTGTGTGGCACCTTATTGAAAGCCTTTTTTTATACTACATCTACTGGTTCCCCTTTATCTAAAGAACAAAGAACAGTACAGCATAGGAACAGGCCATTCGGCCCTCCAAGCCTGCTCTACTACTAGTTACATTAGTAAACTACTAGTTACATTCTCAAAAAATTCTAAAATGTAACAATTTTTCTTTCATAAAACTGATACTATCATACTATGATCTATGATACTAAAATCATACTATAATTTTTTTTTAAAGTGCATTGTTAAGACTACATTAATAATAGGTTCCAGGACTTTCCTGATGACTGATGTTAGCTAACAGGCAGGTAGTTCCCCGTTTTCTCTCTCCCTCCTCCGGCAGAACTCCCCTGTACTTCAAATAATGCCATGTGATCTTTTACACCCACTTGAAAGCCTTCATCTTCTGGGGACCTGATCGGAGGTAGTGGCAGCGAATAAGAGAGCGTGAGGAGAACAGCACAGACCTGATCAATGTATTTCTAAAAAGCAAGGAGTGATGTCACAGGACAGCAGGTAAGTATTAGTTGCTTAGTTTTAAGGATTTCTTTCTTTGTTTGAATTAGCACTGGGAAACAAAGAACTGTATTAAGTTTATAGTTTAGCTAGTTAAATTAATTAATAAAATTTCAATTGAGTTGTGTATAACAGTAAATGAATTAGTATCAAGAGTATTAGCACAGAGCAGGTCTAGATGCATTAATTGAAATTAATAGTTTATACAAGGTAATAACTAGATTCTAAAAGAGGGGAGAGAGATGTTTTTTCTTAGATCATGGATGGGCAGCTTACTTTTCCCATGGGGATTTCAGGAGACTGTGTGTCTTGAGGGAACATGTACGTAGGAAGGGTGTTGCCAGCACTGGAGACTGCTGGGGGATGGGCACCAGCAAATAGTAGTAGAAATGAGCAATAAGGTGCACAAAGTGAGTGTGTAGGATAGAACTATAGAAGGAATAATTTGTATTTTTATAGCACCTTTAACATAATAAAATGTTCCAAGGCACTTTACAGGAGCATTATAAAACAGAGTGTGACACTGAGCCACATAAGGAGATATGTCAGATGGCAAAAAGCTTGATCAAAGAGGTAGGTTTTAAGGAGTATCTTAAAAGGAGGAAAGCAAGGTGGAGAGATGTAGGAAAGGTATTCCAGAGCTTGGGGCTGAGGCAACTGAAGGCACGGCCACCATTGGCGGAGCGATTAAAATCAGGGATGTACAAGAGGCCAGAATTAGAAGAGTGCAGATATCTTGGTGGATTATGGGGTTTGAGAAAATTACAGAGTTAGGGAGGGCAAAGACATGGAGGGATTTGAAAACAAGAATGAGAATTTTAAAATCAAGACGTTGCTTGACTGGGAGCCAATGTAGGACAGCGAGCACAGGGGTGATAGGGGAATGGGACTTTGCCTTTGACTTAACTCCCGAGTTTTGGATGACTTCAAGTTTACAGAGAGTAGAATGTGGGAGACTAGCCCGGACTGCGTTGGAATAGTCAAGTCTACGAAAACATGAATGAGGGTTTCAGTGACAGATCAGCTGAGATGGGGCAAAATCAGAAGTAGTAGCATATAGATAAAGGACTTTGAGGAATACAAAGACAGGTTTAGAATGTATGCATATGAATGCACAAAGTGTGGCGAATAAGGTTGGTAGCTATAAGCACAAATAGCTGTGTGGGAATATGATATAGTGGCAATGAGGGAAACATGGCTTAATAATGCTGAGGAATGGGCGCTTAACATTCAATGATACAAACAGTTCATAAAGATGGGGAAGGAAGAAAAGGGAGATCGGGTGACTGTACTGATTAGGGAAGACATGGTAGTGTTGGGGAGAGAGGATGTCCTTGAGGACGAGGACAGACTTGCAAAGCAAAAAAGCCTATTGCATAGGTTTCTAAATAGTGAGAGTAAAGGAGCAAATCTGCAGGGAAATCAAAGAGACATGCAAGAACCATAGAGTGGTGATATTGGGGGACTTGAACCAAATATCGATTGGGATAATATTAAAGGGAAAGGAGGGGGCGGAATTTCTGAAATGTGTTAGGGAGAACTTCCTTGACCAGACTGCCCTTGGTCCAACTTGGAAGCACACATTGCTGGATCTGGTGCTGGGGAATATAGACCAATATAGATAGGTTGAGTGAGTGGGCAAACATCTGGCAGATGGAGTATAATGTGGGAAAATGTGAAGTTGTCACTTTGGCAGGAAGAATAAAAAAAGCAGAGTATTTCTTAAACTGGGAATGACTGCAGAATTCCAAGGTGCAGAGGGATCTAGGTGTTCTAGTGCATGAGTCACAAAAAGTTAGTATGCAGGTAGAGCAAGTAATCTTTTATTACGAGAGGAAATTAAAATAAAAGTAAGGATGTTATCCTTCAGTTATACAGGGCATTGGTCAGATCACAACTCAAATACTGTGATAAAAACAGAAAGTGCTGTAAAATACTCAGCAGGTCTGACAACATCTGCAGAGACAGAAGCAAAGTTAATGTTTCAGGTCAGCGACCTTTCAACAGAACTGTTCACCTCATTAAAAGAACATACATACAAACACACAATTAGGAGAAGTAGGCCATTCGGCTCCTCAAGCCTGCTCCGCCATTCAATAAGATCATGGCTGATCTGTTTGTGTCTCGATTTCCACACTCCCATCGACCCCCGATAACCTTTGATTCCCTTGCCTAACAAGAATCTATCTGCCCCCACCTTAAAAATATTCAGTGACACCGCCTCCATCACCACCTGAGGTAGAGTTCCAAAGTCGCACAACCCTCTGAGAAAAAATTTCTCCGCATCTCTGTCATAAATGGGTGACCCCTTATTTTTAAATAGTGACCCCTAGTTCTAGATTCTCCCACAAGAGGAAACATCCTTTCCCCATCCACCCTGTTAAAGTCTCCTCAGGATCTTATACATCACCTCTTACTCTTCTAAACTCCAGCGGAGACAAGCCTAGCCTGTCCAATCTTTCCCCATTAGTCAACCTGCCCAATCCAGGTAATAGTCTACTAAACCTTCTCTGAACTGCTTCCAATGCATTTACAACCTTCCTTAAATAAGGAGACCAGTACTGTACACAGTACTCAAGATGTTGTCTCACCAATGCTCTGTATAACCTGAAGCATAACCTCCCTACTTTTGCATTCAATTCCCCTTGCAATAAACGATATCTTTCTACTAGCTTTCCTAATTACTTGCTGTACCTGCATACTAGTCCTTTGCGATTCATGCACTAGGACACTCAGATCCCTCTGCATCTCAGAGCTCTGCAATCTCTCACCATTTAGATAATATGCTTCTTTATTCTTCCTGCCAAAATAGACAATTTCACACTTTCCAACATTATACTCCATTTGCCAGATTTTTGCCCACTCACTTCACCTATCTATATCTCTTTGTAGCCTCATGTCCTTTTCACAACTTACTTTCCTACCTATCTTTGTGTCATCAGCAAATTTAGCAACTAAACCTTCAGTCCCTTCATCAAAGTCATTTATATAAAATTGTAAGACTTTGAGGCTCCAGCACTGATCCCTATGGCACACCATTCGTTACATCATGCCAACCAGAAAATAACCTATTTATGCCTACTGTTTCCTGTTAGCTAGCCAATCTCGTATCCATGCCAATATGTCACCTCCTACACAATTATTTGTCACAATAATCTTCGACATGCCACCTCATCAAATGCCTTCTGGAAATCTAAGTACAGTACATCCACTGGTTCCGTTTCATCCACAGCACATGTTACTTCTTCAAAGATCTCCAATAAATTGGTTCAACATGATTTCCCTTTCACAAAACCATGTTGACTCCACCTGATTACCTTGACTTGTTCTAAATGCCAAGCTATAACGTCTTGAATAATAGCTTCTAACCTTTCCCAATGGCAGATGTTAAGCCAACAGGCCTATAGTTTCCTGCTTTCTGTCTCCCTTGCTTTTTGAATAAAAGAGTTACATTTGCTATTTTCCAATCTAATGGAACCTTCCCCGAATTTAGGGAATTTTAGAATTATCTCACTTGGACTTCATCCTAGGGTCTTAAAAGAAGTGACATCAGGATCCGGGGACTTGTCAGCCTGCAGCTCCAACAATTTGCTCAGTACCACTTCCTTGGTGATGGTAATATTCTTGAGTTCCTAACCACCCCCCTCCATCTCCTCATTTATATCTATTTCTGGGAAGTTACTTGTATCCTCCATAGTGAAGACTGATGCAAAATACCTGTTCATTCATCTGCCATCTCCTTAATTCCATAATTAATTCCCTAGACTCAATTCTATAGGACCAACACTCACTTTGTTGACACTTTTCTTTTTAAAATATCTATAGAACCTCTTACTATCCGTTTTTATATTTCTAGCTAGCTTTCTCTCTCTCCTACTCTAATTTTTCCCTCATTAATCTTTTAGTCATTCTTTGCTGTTTTTTTATATTCTGTCCAATCTTCTGAGCTGCCACCCATCTTTCTGCAATTCTATGCTTTTTTTTTTTAAAGTTTGATAATATCTTTAACTTTTTTAGCTAACCACGGATGGTGGGTTCTCCTCTTGGAGTTTTTCTTTCTGGTTGGAATGTATCTGTTCTGTGTATTCTGAAATATCCCCATAAACGTCTGCCACTGCATCTCTATTGACCTATCCCTTAACCTACTTTCCCAGTTCACTTCAGTTAGCTCTGCTTTCAGGACTTCATAATTGCCCTTACTTAAGTTTAAAGTACCAGTCTTAGACTCACTCTTCTCTCCCTCAAACTGAATGTAGAATTCAAATCATTATGATCACTGCCGCCCAGGGGCACCTTCACTATGAGGCCATTAATTAAGCCCATCTCCTAGTATAGCCTGCTCTCTGGTTGGCTCCAGAACGTGCTGTTCCAAGAAACTACCCTGAAAGCATTCTATGAACTCTTCATTTAGGCTACCTATGCCCATCTGATTTTTCCAGTCTATATGTAGATTAAAATCCACCATGATTATTGCCATACCTTTCTGACAAGCATCCATTACTTCTTCCTTTGTACCCTGCCCTACCATGTAGTTACTGTTAGTGGGACCTATAAACCACTCCCACAAGTGACTTCTTGCCTTTATCATTTCTCATCTCTACCAAAACCACTTCTACATCCTGGTTTCCTGAACTTAGGTCATCCCTCTCTGTTGTCCTAATACCATCATTAATTGACAGAGCCACTTCTCCACCTTTTCCTAGCTTCCTGTCCTTCCTAAATGTCACATACCCGTCAAATTTCAGGTCCTAATCTATGTCATCCTGCAACCATGTCTCTGTAATGGCCATCAGATGATTGTACTTATTTATTTTTTATTTGCACTATTAGTTCATCCATTTTGTTTCGAATGCTACGTGCATTCAGATACAGAGCCTTTAGTTTTGTCCTTTTATCATTTTTGTAACCTCAAGCATTGTCTGCTGATTTACTCAGGTTTGTACCCACTGTCCCTTCCTGCCATGGTCGGTTTATCTTTTCCCATATTAATACCTTTCTGCCTTGCCTGGTCTCTACTCTGATTTACCACATCTTCCCTTGATCCCTTGTCCCCACTATTTGTGTTAAAACCCCCTCTACTTCCCTAGTTATGTGGCTTGCTGGAACAGCATGGTTCAGGTATAGACCACCCCAACGGTACAGCCCCCACTTCCCCTAGTATTGGTGCCAGTGCCCCACAAACCGGGACCCACTTCTACTACACCAGTCTTTGAGCCATGCATTTATTTCTTAAATCTTATTTGCCCTATGCCAATTTGCATGTGCCTCAGGTAATATTCCAGAGATTATTACTTTTGAGGTTCTGCTTCTTAATTTGGTGCCTAGCTCCTCAAACTGACTATACAGAACACCTCCTTCCTTGGCCTGCCTATGTCGTGGTACTAACGTGGACCAGGATGACTGGATCCTCCTCCTCCCACTGCAAGTTCCTCTCCAGACCTGAGCAGATGTCTCAAACCCTAGCACCATGCAGGCAACACAGCCTTCTGGACTCTCACTCTTGGCTGCAGAAAATAGTGTCAATCCCCTCTCACTATACTGTCCTCCACTACCACGACTTTCCTTTTTGCTCCCCCCGCTTGAATGGCTTCCTGTGCCATAGAGTCATAGAGTTATACAGCACAGGAACAGGCCCTTTGGCCCATCATGTCAGTGCCGGCCATCAAGCACCTAACTATTCTAATCCCATTTTCCAGCACTTGGCCTGTAGCCTTGTACGCTATGGCGTTTCAAGTGCTCATCTAAATACTTCCTAAATATATGTTGTGAGGGTTCCTGCCTCTACCACCCCTTCAGGTAGTGTGTTCCAGATTCCAACCACTTTCTGGGTGAAAAGTTTTTTGCTCAAATTCCCTCTAAACCTCCTGCCTTACCTTAAATCTATGCCCCCTGGTTATTGATCCCTCCGCTAAGGTAATAAGTTTCTTCCTATCTATCCGATCAATGCCCCTCATTATTTTACATACCTCAATCAGGTCCCCTCCCCACCTTCTCTGCTCTAAGGAAAACAACCCTAGCCTATCCAGTCTCTCTTCATAGCTGAAATGCTCCAGCCCAGGCAACATCCTGGTGAATCTCCTCTGCACCCTCTCCAGTGCAATCACATCCTTCCTACAGTGTGGTGACCTGAACTGTACACAGTACTTCAGCTGTGGCCTAACTAGCATGTTATACAGCAGCATCATAACCTCCCTGCTCTTATATTCTATGCCTCAGCTAGTAATGGCAAGTTTCCCATATGCCTTCCTAACCACCTTATTTACCTGTGCCTTCAATTATCTATGGACAGGTACACCAAGGTCCCTCTGACCCTCTGTACTTCCTAGGGTCCTACCATCCATTGTATATTCCCTTGCCTTGTTAGTCCTACCAAAATGCATCACCTCACACTTCTCAGGATTAAATTCCATTTGCCACTGCTCCGCCCATCTTACCAGCCCATCTATATTATCCTGTAATGTAAGGCTTTCCTCCTCACTATTTACGACACCACCAATATTAGTGTCATCTGCGAACTTACTGATCATACCTCCTACATTCACATCTAAATCATTACAAACAGCAAGGGTCCCAGCACCAATCCCTGCGATACACCACTGGTCACAGGTTTCCACTCGCAAAAACCACCCTCGACCATCTCCCACTGCCTCCTGCCACTAATCCAATTTTGGATCCAATTCGCCAAATTGCCCTGGATCCCATGGGCTCTTACCTTCTTAACCAATCTCCCATTCAAGACCTTATCAAAAGCCTTACTGAAGTCCATGTAGACCATATCAACTGCTTTACCCTAGTCTACACATCTAGTCACCACCTCAAAAAATTCAATCAAGTTTGTCAGACCATGGCGCCATTGTCAGACTGCTCATCCACACTGCAGCCCTCACTCTTGTCCATGCAACATTGGTTACCAAAATTGAGGCTCATGGAATAGGAGGGTCAGTGTCAGCATGCATTAAAAAATTGGCTTAAGGACAGAAAACAGTGAGTCTTGGTAAATGGCCGTTATTCCAGACCGGACTTGAGTGAGTGCTGAGGAGATTTACTAGAAATGGCTCTAGGAATGATGGACAGTGGTGTCCCTCAAGGTTTAGTGCCAGGACCACTACTCTTTTCATATATTGTTACGACCAGGTGAGAAGGGGGTCTAGGGGTTCCCTCTCAGCCTTTGCCTGGTTTGACCATCACAGGGTTTAACTTTTAAAATACTGTGTTTTAAGCTTCCCCTCAGTGAATCCTTGTTCACCGTTCTTCAATTGTAATGGCAAAGAAATTAACCAGACAGGTTTTCTTAGATTTAAACAAGAAAGGTGTAAGTTTATCAACCTTAAAACTCTAATTAATTTGGTTAAAACTACTAGAAATACATGACGCGACCACGCTAGCATGCAGATTCGAGAAACACACGTGCAAAAAGAGACAGAGGAGGAGAAAGAAGGAGAAAGGTTTAAAGTAATAGCTGGAGTTCAGTTGCTGGCTTTTGGGTTTGACGTAAAGTCTTCGATGGCAGTTCTTGTTGGGGCCCAGTGCACACTTTTTAGTTGCAGGAATCTTTTCTCGAGGTTTGAGTGTCTTCAGTGGATCCTCCTGGAACTTCGTGACAGAGAGAAAGGGAGAGACTTTCCTTCTCTGTTATCTTCAAATTGCAGCCTCTTCTCAAAACTGTTCTCTGAGCACAATTCAGAACTCCAAGTTGGCCAGCAGGTTTGTCCCTTATTTGGAACAACCACTCCTGCGGTATGTGGATTTCAAAGCTCTCAGGGAGGGTGGGGGGGGGGGGGGGGATGATGTGGTGCAGTGCTGTCTCTTACACAGACAAGATGTGGATCACCATTGCCCACACCAATCTTTGTTAACTGAAATCAGTGAGAAGTTCCCATTGTCTTTTTTTTTTCAATAGTCTTTTAGAATGCAAAACAAGCAGTCATGTTTCAGTGATCTTTTGAACCAAGCTACTTTTTCAGTCCAGTGACCACGGTGACTGCAACAACTACCGCGGAATCTCTCTGCTCAGCATAGTGGGGAAAGTCTTTGCTCGAGTCGCTCTAAACAGGCTCCAGAAGCTGGCCGAGCACGTCTACCCTGAGGCACAGTGTGGCTTTCGTGCAGAGAGATCGACCGTTGACATGCTGATCTCCCTTTGTCAGATACAGGAGAAATGCCACGAACAACAGATGCCCCTCTACATTGCTTTCATTGATCTCACCAAAGCCTTTGACCTCGTCAGCAGACGTCGTCTCTTCAGACTACTAGAAAAGATTGGATGTCCACCAAAGCTACTAAGTATCATCACCTCATTCCATGACAATATGAAAGGCACAATTCAACATGGCGGCTCCTCATCAGACCCCTTTCCTATCCTGAGTGGCGTGAAACAGGACTGCGTTCTCGCACCCACACTTTTTGGGATTTTCTTCTCCCTGCTGCTTTCACATGCGTTCAAGTCTTCTGAAGAAGGAAGTTTCCTCCACACAAGATCAGGGGGCAGGTTGTTCAACCTTGCCCGTCTTAGAGCGAAGTCCAAAGTACGGAAAGTCCTCATCAGGGAACTCCTCTTTGCTGACGATGCTGCTTTAACATCTCACACTGAAGAGTGCCTGCAGAGTCTCATCGACAGGTTTGCGGCTGCCTGCAATGAATTTGGCCTAACCATCAGCCTCAAGAAAATGAACATCATGGGGCAGGACGTCAGAAATGCTCCATCCATCAATATTGGCGACCACGCTCTGGAAGTGGTTCAAGAGTTCACCTACCTAGGCTCAACTATCACCAGTAACCTGTCTCTAGATGCAGAAATCAACAAGCGCATGGGTAAGGCTTCCACTGCTATGTCCAGACTGGCCAAGAGAGTGTGGGAAAATGGCGCACTGACACGGAACACAAAAGTCCGAGTGTATCAAGCCTGTGTCCTCAGTACCTTGCTCTATGGCAGCGAGGCCTGGACAACGTATGTTAGCCAAGAGCGACGTCTCAATTCATTCCATCTTCGCTGCCTCCGGAGAATACTTGGCATCAGGTGGCAGGACCGTATCTCCAACACAGAAGTCCGCATGGAAGATGGCAGGATCCCCAAAGACACATTGTACAGCGAGCTCGCCACTGGTATCAGACCCACCGGCCGTCCATGTCTCCACTTTAAAGACGTCTGCAAACGCGACATGAAGTCCTGTGACATTGATCACAAGTCGTGGGAGTCAGTTGCCAGCGTTCGCCAGAGCTGGCGGGCAGCCATAAAGGCGGGGCTAAAGTGTGGCGAGTCGAAGAGACTTAGTAGTTGGCAGGAAAAAAGACAGAAGCGCAAGGGAAGAGCCAACTGTGTAACAGCCCCGACAAACAAATTTTTCTGCAGCACCTGTGGAAGAGCCTGTCACTCTAGAATTGGCCTTTATAGCCACTCCAGGCGCTGCTCCACATACCACTGACCACCTCCAGGCGCGTATCCATTGTCTCTCGAGATAAGGAGGCCAAAGAAGAACAGTTTAAAATTAATGTTACATATGATGAAATTAATGTCTCATTTTGGCAGGTGTGGCTTTCATAACTATATGACTTAGTTATTAGAATAGACAGTAAAATTTCAATATTTGCCAATGATACCAAATTTGGAAGTGTGGCAGACAGTGACGATGATACCAATTGACTGCAACAGGACATAGCATAGACTAGCAGAATGAGCAGATGAAATTTAATACAGAGAAGTGTAAGGTGATGCATTTTGGTACCAGGGATAGGGAAAGATAACATATACTTAGTGGAACAGTTATAAACAGTGTGCAGGAACAGAGAGACCTGGGGGGTTCAAGTGCACAGATCTTTTAAGGTGGCAGGACAAATTGAGAGAGTAGTTAGAAATGCATATGGGATCTTAGGCGTCATAAATAGAGGTATTGAGTACAAACGCAGGAAAGTTACGCTGAACCTTTATAAAGCGCTGGTTAGACCACAACTAGAGAGTATTGTGCCCAGTTCTGGTAACTATATTTTAGAAAGGATATGAGGGTCCTTAAGAGGGTGCAGACGAGATTTACTAGAGTGGTTCTAGGAATGATGGATTTTAGCTACAAGGTCAGGTTAGAGAAACTGCAGTTATTCTTCTTGGAGTAAAGGAGATTGAGGGGAGATTTGATAGAGGTGTACAAGATCACGAGAGGTTCAAGTACGATAAACAAAGAAAAGCTGTTCTCATTAGCTGATTGCTCAAGGACTAGGTGACATAGATTAAGGTTTTGGTCAAGAAATGCAGGGGGAATGCGAGGAAGATCTTTTTTTTTCAAATGCAGCAAGTGGTGATGACCTGGAACTTGTTGCCTATGAGCGGAGACATTGAACAATTTCAAAAAGGAATTGAATGTGCACTTGAAAGGAACTCAGCTTGCAAGGCTATGGGGATACAGTGGGGGAATGGGACTGACTGGATTAGAGTCAGAGTTATACAGCACAGAAACAGGCCCTTCGGCCCAACGCGTCTGCGCCGACCATCAAGCACTCATCCAATCTGATCCCATTTTACCGCGCTTGGCTCATAGCCTTGTACTCAATACCTCTATTTATGAAGCCTAAGATCACACTTCTCAGGATCAAATTCCATCTGCCACTGCTCCGCCCATCTCACCAACCCAACTATATCGTCCTGTAATCTAAGGCTTTCCTCTTCACTATCCACAACACCACCAATTTCCGTGACATCTGCGGACTTACTGATCATACCTCCTATATTAATGTCTAAATTAATGTACACTACAAACAGCAAGAGTCCCAGCACTGATCTCTGAGGTACCCCACTGGTCACAGGCCTTCATTTGCAAAAAACCACCCTCGACCATCACCCTCTGCCTCCTTCCATTAAGCCAATTTTGGATCCAATTTGCCAAATTACCCTGGATCCCATGGGCTCCTACCTTCTTAATCAATCAATCTCCCATACTGGACCTAATCAAAAGCCTTATTGAAGTCCATGTGGACCACATCAACTGCCCTACCCTCATCTACACATCTGGTCACTTCCTCGAAAAATTCTATCAAATTTGTTAGACACTATCTCTCACTGACAAACCATGCTGACTATCCCTGCTTAATCCCTGCTTCTCCAAGTGGAGATTAATCTTATGTCTCAGAATATTTTTCAATAGTTTCCCTACCACTGGCATTCAACTCACTGGCCTATAATTACCCGGTTTATCCCTGCTACCCTTCTTGAATAATGGTACCACATTCACTGTCCCTCAAGTCCTCTGGTATCTCTCCGGTGGCCAGAGAGGATTTGAAAATTTGTGTCAGAGCCCCTATCTCCTCTCTTGCCTCACATAGCAGCCTGGGATACATCTCATCTGGGCCTTGGTCCCTAATGGGCCCCACTCTTTCCCTGGTTATCCTCTTGCCCTTAATATACTTATAAAACGCCTTGGGATTTTCCTTTATCTTGTCTGCCAGTGTTGTTTCATGCCCCCTCTTTGCTCTCCTAATTACTTTTTTTTTTAAGTACCCCTCTACACTTTCTATACTTCTCTAGGGCCTCCACTGTTTTCAGCGCTCTGAATCTGCCACAAGCCTCCTTTATGGATTGCTCCGCAGAGAGCCAACATTGACTCTCAGAATTGTTACAGCGCAGAAGGTGGCCGTTCAGCCCATCCTGTCTGCACCAGCTCTTCAAATGAGCAATTCACTCAGCTCCATTCCCCCGCCTTCTCCCCGCAGCCCTGCACATTCTTCCTTTGCATACAACAGGCTAATTCCCTTCTGAATGCTTCCATTGAACCTGCCTCCACCACACGATCAGACAGTGTATTCTAGACCTGCGTGAAAACGTTTTTCATGTCGCTTTTGCTTCTTTTATCAGTTACTTTAAATTTGTGCTCTCTCGCTCTCGAGCCTTTTATGGGAATAGTTTCTCCCCATCTACTCTATCCAGACCCCTCATGATTTTGAATACCTCTATCAAATCTCTCAGCCTTCTTTTCTCCAAGGAAAACAGTCCTAACTTCTCCAAGGAAAACAGTCCTAACTTCTCCAATCTATCTTCATAACTGAAGTTCTTCATCTCGTGAATCTTTTCTTCACTTTCTCCAATGCCCTCACGTCTTTCCTAAAGTGCAGCTCCCAGACTGGATGCAATACTCCAGCTGTGGCCGAACTAGTGTCTTATACAAGTTCAACATAACCTCCTTGCTCTTGTACTCTATGCCCCTATTAATAAAGCCCAGGATACTGTATGCTTTATTAATCACACTCTCAACCTGTCCTGCCATCTTCAATGCCTTATGCACATATACACCCAGGTCCTGCTGTTCCCACACCCCCTTTAGAGTTGTACCCATTATTTTATATTCTCTCCATGTTCTTCCTACCAAAATGAGTCACATCACATTTCTCCACATTGAACTTCATCTTCCACTTGTCTGCCCATTCCACCAACTTGTCTATGTCCGTTTGAAGTTCTATGCTATCCTCCTCACAGTTCACAATGCTTCCAAGTTTTACATCATCCACAAACTTTGAACTTGTGCCCTGTACATCAGGAAAAGCAAGGGCCCCAACACTGACCCTGGAGAACTCCACTACAAACCTTCCTCCAGCCCAAGAAACATCCATTAATCACTACTCTTTGTTTCTTGCCACTCAGTCAATTCTGTATCCATGTTGCTACTGTCCCATTTATTCCATGAGCGGTAACTTTGCTCGCAAGTCTATTGTGTGGCACTGTATCAAACGCCTTTTGGAAGTCCATGTACACCACATCAACTGCATTGCCCTCATCAACCCTTTCAGTTACCTCTTCAAAAAACCCCAGCAAGTTAGTTAAACATGATTTTCCCTCAACAAATCCATGTTGGCTTTCTTTAATTAACCCGCATTTGACCATGTGACTATTAATTTTGTCCTGAATTATTCTTTCTAGCAGTTTCCTCACCACCAAAGTTAAATTGACTCGCTGGGCCAAAAGACATCCTTCTGTTCTGTAATGACTCTGACTCCACAGTACAGCATTTGCTCAGGGTTGCACTGGAGTATCAGCATAGACTTTGTGCTCCAGTCTCTAGAGTGAGACTTAAACATAAAACCTACTGACTCAGGAGGCAATAGTACTACTAAGAATGACACAGAGCTTTGAAAATCTTGTTAATATTGCCAGGCAGGTTCCAAAGGAGTCAGCAGACAAAAACAGCAGGACATTCATTAGCTTGTGCAGGTACAGTTGTTTATAAGTTGCTGATTGCAATCGTATATCAGAGTGCTGTTCCTTACCCCATAGTTGCGAGGATATGCAGACAGCAATAAGTACAAAACCACTGACCAGCCCTGTATACATCGATGGTCCAAGATTTGGACATCAGAATGCACAGAACAGTCCTAGTAACTGGCCAAGAAATACGGACACTTTCACTTCTGTTGCCATTCATCTGGCATGGTGTCTGGAGTCTACAAGGGAAACTCTGCTTTTGAAGGCAGCAATGGCACCTTATCTGGTCACCATAAGGATTGCTGTTAATGCATGCCAATTGCTCTCATTCTTTTTGACCATGATTTCTAATATTTTACAAATGTGGACAATTCGGGAGAGATGGTGGCATAGTGGTAATGTCACTGAACTAGTAATCCAGAGACCTGGGCGAATGCCCTGGGGACATGGGTTCAAATCCCACCATGGCAGCTGGTGGAATTTAAATTCAAATAATTAATTTCAATTAATTAATAAAAATCTGGAATTGAAAGCTGGTCTCAGTAATGGTGCCATGAAACTATCGTCGATTGTCATTTAAAAAACCATCTGGTTCACTAATGTCCTTTAGGGAAACAAATCGGCCATCCTTATCCGACCTGGCCTACAGGTGACTCGAGACCCACAGCAATGTGGTTGACTCTTAAATGTCCTAGCAAGGCACTCAGCTGTCAAGGGCAATTAGGGATGGGAAACAAATGCGGGCCTTGCCAGCGATGCCCACATCCCATGAAAGAATTTTTAAAAATGTATTTGAAGCTTATTGAAATCTCAAGGTTAGAGTCAACTTGGGGAACTAAGGAACCACCTTAATTCACACAAAGAGATACTGATCCAGAGATGGTTTATGCATCCCACAAGTAACCATCAGAAACATCTTAATTATGCAGCACAATTAAAAGAAAAAGAAAGTGGCAAAGAAATGCATTGCATGTAGATAGCACTTCTCACATCGTCAGAATTTCCGAAGTGGTTCACAGTAAATGAAGTATTTTTGAAGCGTAATTACTGTTGCAATGCAGGGAAATTCAGAAACCAAATTATCCACAGCAAGTTCCACAAACAGCAATTCGACAGACAAACAGATAATCTATATTTTTTGTAAAAAAAAAAAAAAAACTGGTGTTGGTTGAGGAATAAACTTCAGCCAAGCCATCAGGAAAACCTCCCTGCTCCTCTTCAAATAGTGCTGTGGGATATTTACATGATCAAATTGGCAGAGCCTTAGCTGAATTCAAAAGATGGCAACTCCAACAATGGAACATTCCTTTGATACAGCAATGTTAGCCGAGATAATAAAGGCCTGAAGCAGAGTCTGAAGTCATAACCTTCTGACATAGAGGTGAGAATTCTACTGTGGAGCCAAACCTGCCACTGTATTGAACACCATCAATCAAGTCATAAAGTGGTAACATTCTTACAGAAAATAAGTTACTGCCAGGAAGCAACTCATATTTGCAGCACTCCTAAATTAACTCAGCATAAACTGGGTTATTTGCTTTAAATGATCCACTTCAACACAGGAGGCAGCAATTCGGCTCATCGTTCGTGTGATGGCTTTTTGAATGAGCTATCCCACCATCTGTTCTTACTCCACAATCCTGAAAATGTTTCCTTTTCACATATATATCCAATTCCATTTTGAAACTTACTGCTGAACCAGTTTCCAGCACCCTTTCAGGCAATGTATTCCAGATTATAACTCGCTTCTTCAGGAAAAGTATCATTTTCACTCTGGGTTTTTTATTTGCCTCTTATAGGCTCAAAAGGCATAACTGCATTCATAAGAGGCACAGACAGCAAATCAGATTCAAAGTGCTGATACTGTACAAGCAATTGATCACCTAAACATTAACAAATGGAATCCACTAGATGCATCAACACAGTATCTAAATTGCAAAAATGTAGAATTGGTCTTTGAACACTTTTGTGATGACTAACATGCAATAGTCATTACTAAATTCAAATACAAATTGAACGTTAACTAAGAATAATATTTGCTTGTTTCAAACAAATGAGCGAAGTTAAATCACTCACCCTGCTGATCAGAATCTGCATTTGTCGAAACCAGAGCACTGACTGCTGGAAAAGTAATACTGGACATTGCTGCCACAGCTCCTGCTGCCCACATCATCCTAAGAAAGCAAACGGCAATTAAAGATTCAGTGCCAGAATACTTACTTCAATATATCCCTTTCATGTGTTATGACAGCTTCATCTTCTTTTCCACTCCCCAAAAAAGCCCCAAGAACAAACTACTAATATCACAGCCAGTTTCAAAATTACTATTTGTATCTCGAGAGCTTGCAAATAGAAAATGATACAAACCAGAAGTCCTGAAAAAAAATGGGGTCCTCTTTTCCAGATGTACTCTGGAAGCAATAACTTATTTTAAATATATGCATTTTACACACACACTTACTTGTGCAATTCTCTCAGCATGAGGAATTTGCAAGTTCAGGCATTCAAAATTCCACATAACTAGTTTCTAGCACCATTGGATTTGCATAACTGCATTTTACAGAATACATGCCAGTACCCCAAATGAAGTACGCCTGCTTACCAGGGTTGGGATCCAAAGCCATACCAAGCCAGCTGCAACATCTGAAATCCAAGGCCAAGGAGAACAGTGTTCTTATTACCTATGGACCTCATTAGGATACTAAGAAAGACAGTCTGTAAAAATAGAAATTGGGAAAAAAAATGATTGTGTGCCGATTTCTTAACTTTAAAGAATGCTTGCATCTTTAGATATGAAGAATTTACTAGCCTAAGAGAATGGGAAGGTGAGGTGTGACATATTGCCTTTCTGCAAACTGGCTCATCCAGCAGAAAATCAAATCTTAATCCAATTTACCAGTGGTCAACTTTTAATATTGATAATCAACAATGGCTTTATTAAAAATCTGTTGTTCAGAGCATTGACGCATGAAACTCTAAATGAAAAGGGAAACTCAATTTTGTTGGTTACAGTTTCTACTGAGATACTGTTTCACAGCTTCTTGGATAGAAGCTTAATTTTGCTCAGTATACATGAGCAATAGCTGATTTGCAAAAACTGCTTTTTGAAAAGGTTACAAATTAAGAATGCGGACTTCCTCAAAGGTTTAATGAATAAATATCCACATAATCTGGCACTGAGCCATAAATTAGGTGGTTACAATTGGCCTCCAAATCCATGGGCTAGGGAAGCGGAAAAAACAAACAAATGCCATAGCTTGCACACACACTTATTAGCATCCAGTTAGCCCAACTAGAAACTGCACGTGTGGGGAAAGGGATCGGGTATTCTGTGGCGCCCTCCATAGTCAATTCGTCTGTTAACACTCAAAGATGAGAATGCCCACATGGGCCACAATAGAGCTGTCTTCCCTACTTGCTCTTGTGAATTCATCAAAATAATCATAACTAAAAATCAAGAAAATGTTATTCTGAAATGCAATAGTAAAGGGATGACTATCTGTACCTGTGGAATGTCACCTGACTAAGAATCAAAGAGAAGGGATAAAACTGGAAAAAAAAAACAGTATATGAATGTGAATTTATTAAATTCAGTGCATGTGATATAATGGAGATATGACAACTTTTACTAAAAGGATAAAATCATTTATATTCAAACTGGAACAGAATGGATAATACAGTGAATGTTTGATAATTAACAACTGTTATCAGTATTCTGAATGCTGATTTATATAGTTGCTAATGCCACAAGCAGACTTTGCTTACTGTAATTAAAGTGAAATTGAATTACAAACAAACCATAATATTGGCCTAATACGAGTGATTAAAATCAAATGTTGAAATTCCTTTTGTCAATATTTTAACAAAATAGTTGGCATCAGTTTAAAAAAAAGGGATTTAACTTGAATTAAATTGAAAGAAATTAAAATGCACTGAATGTTACCACAATACGAAATTTTACAATATACCATCTTACATGCTTTTTAAAAAATTCCATCACGGGATGTGAGCACGGGATAAGGCCAGCATTTGTTGCCCATTAGAAGATGGTGGTGAGCCGCCTTCTTGAACCATTGCAGTCCATGTGGTGTAGGTATGCCCATGGTGCTGTTAGGAAGTTCCAGGATTTTGACCCAGTGACAGTGAAGGAATGACGATATAGTGCCAAAAACAATTAAGGATGGGCAATAAATGCTGACCTTGCCAGCGACACTTAAATTCCATGAAAGAAT